>NW_006159579.1:5709852-5721663 GCF_000334495.1 Tupaia belangeri chinensis | reverse complement strand
TCCCAGGGGGGCTGGTCACACCACAATCCCTTCTCCTCCATTCTCCTTTGGGGCATGCACACACAAGTGCCTGGCATGTTTTTCAAGTAACTGGGTCCAGGACTCAAACCACACAGCCGGCCCTGTGTGATCCAGATGCCTTCATCTCCACACCATCTGGCTGGCCCTAAAACGAATTTTAGCATGAAGGAAACATGGCTAGCATTCGGTCCTCAACTTCTTGTCTTACAGTCCCATGGAAACAGACCGTGAGACAAGGATTTGCATGTGAGTATTTGGCATAGATCCCAGGAACCTTTGTAGGGAAGGGAATCTGGGAAAGGTATAAAGGGATGTTATCAAACAAATTGTGGCATGAGTAATGGGAACTGGGCCTTCTGGGGAGCTCTGGAAGATTATAGAATACTAGAACTGCAGCTATCCCACCTGAGGGGCGAGGAAGCCAAAGTACTGACTCACCCGGTCCCTGGAGTATGCGTCACGGACTACAGGCAAAGCCGGCCCCATTGGCCTCCATGGAAAATCACCTGCTGGGGCTGGAGGCCAGTGTGGGTGCACAGAAGGCAAGGGCAACAGAGTGAGGGTGTCTGTCGCACTCTCTCCCTCACTAGGCTTCTCCAACATGTACGGGCCACCGCCATTCTCAAATCAAGGGACCCCACAGAATCTTGTCCTTGTGCTCCAGAGAGAAACCTTCTCCTCACCGGGTTCTGTCTCCTCCTGATCCCCACTATGCCTTAGTCTTCCAGTCCCTGCCCCACCCCGCTCAGCCTCTGGTGCCCAGGGTCATTAGGATTCCGCAGGCGCTGGGGCTGGGCGAGAGAGGAAGCATGCCTTATTATGCTGAAAGGCTGGTCCTTCTCTGCATGAAGCATATTACCAGGATGGTCCCTGGCACCTAACCCTGAATATTCCTGGCTCTGGGCTGAGGGTGGATGCTGTGGGAGGGGAGAGTGACAGGCCTAGAAAGGGAACAGGGTTTCTCAGAAGTCATCTCACACACTCAAAGCTCCAAAGGGCTTCAGGAATTTTCCAAGACTAGAGATTTCCCCAAGTGTGGTCTGTAACTACCAGCAGAACCCATCAGAAGGAGGCTCCCTGAGGATCCTACCCCAGACCATTAAAATCAGACTCCTAGAGCTGAGAGTAGCATTTGGAACCAAGTGCTCAGGTGTCCCCATGTGACTCAGGGAGGAGCGAGGGGGCCTGAGCTGTCCCCCTACCCCAAGCCAGGTCCCATTCTTGCTTTTGCTTTCTTGCCTCCTGTCCCTGGGAATGCATGAGGCATTTGGTCAGCCCATCTCCACCCATGCTTGTCACCTTGAAGGGGGCTGAAGGCTGTAAAATGCTGTTTCCATAGTAACAGCATCCAGCCACTGGGACCACAGGCAGGGAGCCAGGGAACCTGGGGTGTGAGGCTGGAGTCAGACTTCTGAGAGACTACAGCGACTGCTAGGGATGACAGGCGCTGAGGAGGGGGATGCGTGATCCAAGAACCCTTGGGTGGGAAGGGTTCCCAAGGTCATCTTGTGGATCCCTCTGTCTCATGAAGTACTGTACCCACTACCAGCCTACTTACGGCAGGCCCTGGGGAAAGGGGATGCAGAAATGAAATAGAATATTAGGTCATCAGGGATGTCATGGCATATTTTTCTGTGTAAAATGTGTCATGACTTTCCCAACGACTCAATACGTAAAAAGTAATAAAAAATAGCTAATATATATATATGCATATATGTATATATATGTGTGTATACACACACATATATATATCATATATATATATATATGATATATATATATATGATATATATATATAGAGAATGGAGGAGAAGGGATTGTGGTGTGGCCATCTTCCTCGTGGGGAGGGAGTGCTTTCTCCTTCTTCTCGCTCTGGTGAGCATAAATAGTCCTTGGCAAAAAAAATTAATAATAATAATAATTAATTAATTTAAAAAGAATTTATAGGGCCCAGTGAATGTTTCACAATCATCCTTTCAAGCTGGTACTAATTCCAGTCCCTTTTACTGTGAAGAAAACTGAGATTCAGAGGCTTGAGGTGCCTTGCCCAATGTCACTGTGAGTGGCAGAGCTGGCCGGGATAGGACACTGAAGGCTTAGTGTCACCCTTAGGCAAGCCTGGACTGACAGCTGGGTCTGCACTGGCCACAGGTTTGTCCTTTCAACAGTCCTGCTATGCCTGGCCACTGCCATGTGTTCAGGGACCCTGGATGACTAGGCTTGGTCCTCTGGGTGGTGCTCACATCAGGCCTCTTGAAGCACATGAAACAGTGTTGCAGGATGGTTAGTGACCGGGTTCTGGAGTTGGACTGACTAGGGTCCCTCCCTGGTTCCACTATTCACAAGCTGTGAGTCCTTGGCCAAGTGAGGTAACCTCTCTGTGCCTTGATTTCCTACCTGCAAAATGGGAATAGTAAGATCTCAGAGACTGGTTGAAAGTATTAAATAAGTTGGCATGTGGAAATCCCTCAGAAAGCTGCCTGGAACATAGAAGCTCTCATTCATGGATCTAGTAGGGGCCAGTAGGTGTGTGTGGTTAAAGTGCTGACTTCCTACGTGGCCGACTATACAGTTTGAGTCGTAGACCCAGCAGACTGAAATCACACCAGGCGTGTGTGCATGCATGCCCAAAATCTCGAGAGGAGAATGAAGGAGAAGGGACTGTGGTGTGGCCATCATCCCTGGGGGGTGATTTCTCACTTTCTGTGTCTCTCCGGTGAGCACACATGCCCGATGGTAAAAACAAACAAACGAAAACCAAACCAAACCAAAACAACAACAGAACAGATCTAATAGTATATATATTTCAGCACCAGCCCTGCCAGTCCCATCTTTCATTACCTGACAAATCAAGGGAGAAATGTCTCCAGAGGCCCTACTAAACTCCCCTACTGATTCCTAGAGAGTTTTTCATTCTTTGAATCTTGGGATTCCCTCATTTGTTTTTTTTTGTATCCCCAGGTATCTCTCTAAGGCTGAAGGGGCCTCATTTATCGGCTTTTGCCCAAACTTTCTCATGGCAGGGACATGGAGGCGCCACCTTTCTCATGGCAGGCACATGGACCAGCCTCTCCCAGGAGGAGGGGCCGCTATGGCTTTGAATTAGCAAAACCTCAGTCCCAAGAGGCCACTCTGGGCAGGTGGCGGCTGTGGCATCCCTCTCTGGGATTTTTAAAATAAAGTTTGCTGCCTGGTGGAGTGGGAAGAAGATAGGACTCACGAGGAACCCCAGGTCTGCCATTGACATTACCGTGAAACCCCCTTTTCAACCCACCATGGGGTGAGCAAGAGACAGTAGGAGGAGTGTAGCCTGGACTCAGGGACCTCTGGAGACGCTTCTGCCCTGACGTTGATGGCCGGGGTGACCCCAGGAAGGTTGCTTTCACCTCTCTGGCACGCGGTTTACCACAACTGTCCAGTGGATGGAAAAGAATCTTTCCCATCTTTGGAGTCAGAAGTCTCTGTCTTTGAATCCAGGCTTAAGAGCCTGGTATGTCTGAGGAGAGAGTCGCCTCTCCAATTTTCCAGTCCATCCAATGGGTTTGTCAAGTCTGCTGGATGAGACCCAGTTGAGGGTGCTGTATCTCTCTTTCTAACTCACTAATGGTGTAAATAAATTAACTTTTTTAAATAAAAGAAAAATATAATTAAAGTATGAGTTAATTTTGGTGCAAAAAGTTGAAATCCATTATGAAAATATTTTTTCATAACATGTATTTTCAATCAATTTTTGTGAAGAGTTCTTGTGGAAGTCTAGGCACTTTACAGCTTTCAAAATATTTTTTGTCCATCCATTTCCTCATCTGGTATTTACTACAACCTGAGGAGCACATATACCATACTTTAGGGTGATCCCATCTTGCCAATGAGAACGCTAAAGCTTGGAGGGGGAGGTGACTTGCTCAAGGCCACATGGCCAGAAAGAGGGTTGAGAAGGATCTAGACCTAGTCATGACCAAGGTCCAATCCAGGAAGGCAGATGAGCTTCCATCTTGTCATCCACTCCGAGGTGTGGCCTCCTCCCTCGTGTCCCCTAGTTATCCACCCCAGATCCAGTCAGATAACTAGCCAGAGTCAGGGCAAATCTGCCTTCATGAAATAGGGATGTTCTGTTCTTGGGGACTGGGAACTGGCTTCCAGCCCAGGACAAACCCTCCTGGCCCAGACCCCACCCTCTACCAGCTGAAAAAATAGCTCCCTGAGGCTGGAGCCAGGAAGGCCTCTAGAGTGTAAGTCCTCTGGGTGGGCAGCAGGATCACTCCCACTGCCTGGAGTATGGTAAGGGACTCTGGGTGAACCACCGTACCTCCTCAGGGTGTGATATTATAAATATATTATTGGTCTCTTCTCCTGGTTCCTGGCACATGGTCCCTAAGATCCTTCAAATCTCTGCAGTGATGAGCATCTCTCTTATGCTAATGACTGGGACCAGGGACCCTAGACAGCATCTAGATGAGGGCTGGCCACCAGAAAGACCAAGGCAGGATCTGAAGGTTGGGACTTTATCCTCTACCCCATCCCCAACCTCCAGGAAGGGCAGAGGGGCTAAGGTTGAGTTGATTACCAATGGTTGGCAATCTGATCCATTTTGCCTACACGATAACACTTCCATAAAGCCCAAAAGGACTGGGCTCAGAGAGCTTCCTGCCTGCTAAAGGCATGGAGGTGCTGGGAGGATGGTGGGGCCAGGCAGGGCTCAGAAGCTCTACATCCCTCTTCCCACATTCCTTGCCCATCTGGCTATCCAACTCTATCCTTTGTCATATTCTTTACAATAAACTAGTAAACATAAGTAAATGGGAGCTATCCCAGAAAACTAACCCAACCCCAGGAGAGGATATTAGGAACTGTGATTTATAAACATTTGGTCAGAAGCACAGACCACTAGCTGGAGCCAGTAACTGGCACTGAAGCTGGGGGAGGGGAGGCAGTCTCGTGGGATCTGACTCTCACTCCAGGTAGATAGTGTCAGAATGTAGGTGAATTAGAGGACACCCACTTGGTGTCTGCTGAATTGCTTGGTGTGTGGGGAGAACAACCCACTCATTTTAGATGTGGAAGGGTTCTGTATTGAGTGACCGTGTAAGAGAGCAGGAAAATAATAGCTCATTTTTTTCCCCTTTAGAGTGTGGTTCAGGCTAGTCCAGGGATGGCAAGTTTCATTTTGCACATGGAACTCCTGATCTACCCTCCCAGGCCTGCCTTCCTCTCTGTGCACTGATCATCCATTCAGACATCTGGGCTGCAACCCTGCAGGTTGTTCTTGAATCTCATAGGCCTTCATCCCTCTCTAGTCTTCTACTTCTCTCTTCCTACCTTCCCCACCCTCATGCCAGCCTCCATTCTCTCTGCATTGGACAACTATGGTAGTATCCTTGATGGTCTTCCTGTAGACTCTTGAGCCCCCATTTTCTGTTCTCCTCATAGAAACTGGTTGCAAAATGGAAAATAATGTCAGTCCCTACCTGGTTGATCTAGCCAGTAGGGGGTAAAAAAGGAAGATTAAAAAGAGAATGTCAGTCCCTGTTACTCACTGCCCAAAGCATCCCATAGCTCTCCAGATAAAACCCCAACATTCACTGTGGCCCACTAAGCCCTGTATGGTCAGCCTCTGCCCATGGCCTTAGCTTTTCCCCAATCTCCATGTTCTCTGAGCTCCAGCACCACTAACTTGCTTCCATTGCTCAGCCAATCCAAGCTCTTTCTGAGGTCAAGTTCCCCAGAAGTAGAACTAGTGATGAGAAATCAGGTGCAGGTGATTCACTGAAGAGGTAATCACAAGAGAGACCGGGAAGAGAAGCAGGGCAGGAAAGGGAAGGAAGCTAAGGTGCAATTGCAGACCAACTCCCAGCCTCTACCTGATCACATGGGAGACTCTGGAGGGTTTTATACCTCTGGACCCCTTCAAGATCTCCAAAAAAGTCTGTGGTGCAAAGCAGTAGTCCAAGGGCTGTCTTGGAAGAGCATCATCACAGGTGTGGGTCCACAGAAGATGTTCTGTATTGAGAATATACAAAAAGTTCTCAAGACTAAATACTAAAAATAATGAACAGTATAGAAATGAACCCTGATTAGACTCTGAATAGGCTTTGCTCCAAAGAAGATATATGAGCCAATCTTTAAAAAGTTCATGAAAAAGTGTATTTTTTAAATCTATGCATGAATTTAAAAATATTTTTGCATTAAAATAAACTCTTTTTAAAAATTCTTCTTATTTATTTATTTGGAGAGGTTTCTGCTATAGGGTGTGTATGCTTGCCAGAAAGACAAAGAGAAAGAAAGCGAGAAATAACCCTCCCGGGGGATGGCCACACCATAATCCCTTTTCCTCCATTCTCCCCTTGGGATCTTGGTCACGCATGCACACGTGCCTGGCGTGAGTTTAAGCCACCAGGTCCAGGACTTGAATCACAGTCGACTACGTGGGAGTCCAGCAACATAGCCAATATGCCAACTGCTGGTCCCATAATAAACTCTTAATTTAATTCCATTTATTCCACAAATTTTTGAAGTCACTTCATATAGATGGCCAATAGGAACATGAAAAAATGCTGGACATTATAAGCTATGGGGGGAAATAAAAATCAAAACTATAATGAGATATTACTTCACATTCACTGGGATGTCTGTAGTCAAAAGACATATAACCAGGGTTAGTGAGGATGTAAGTAAATCAGAGCCCTCATACATTGCTGGTGGAAATGTAAAAATGGTGCAGCTACTTTGGAAAGTAGCTTGGCAGTTCCTCATACTGTTAAATGTCAAGTGGTTATATGACCTAGCAATTTCATTCCTGGGTAAATATCCCCCAAAATGAAAGCATGTGTTCACACAAAAATGTGTACATGAATATTTACAGCAGAATTATTTATAATAGCCAAAAAGTAAAAGCAACTCAAATATCAGTCACCTAAAGAATGGATACACAAAATATATATCCATATATCCATAAAATGAAATATTATTCAGTATTAAAATGGACTAAAGTCACATTTTTAACTTATTCTATGCTGCCAGCATTATCCTGATTCTAAAGTCACATAAAGACATGAAAAAGAAAATTATAGATCAATATTCCTTATAGAATTTAAGAAATTCTCAACAGAATACTAGCAAAGCAAACACAACAGCATATTGAAAAGATTACACATCATGACCAAGTTGGATTTATCCCTGGAATGCAAGGGTAGCTAAACATAAGAAACTCGATCAATGTAATATGCCCTATTAATATAATGAATGGAAATAAACCACATGACTATGTCAATTGATACAGAAAAGGAATTTAACAAAATCTAACATGGTTCATGATAAAAATATTCAGACAACTAGGAATGGAAGGACACATACTCACTATGTTAAGAGGCATTTGTGAAAAACTCATAACTAACATCAAAATCAATGGTAAAAAAAATAAATAAATACTGAGAGAATTCTCTTACAATTAGGAGTAACATAAGAATGTCTAATTTTACCACGCTATTCAATACTGTACTACAAATTATAGCCAGAGCAATTAGATGAGAAAAAGAAACAAAAGGCATCCAAATTAAGAAGGAAGAAGTAAAATTATTAACATACTAAAGAGATCAGATTTCATAATCTTATATCTAGAAAATCCTAATGAATCCAAAATAAAACTGCTATAGTTAATAAAAATAATAGGCAAAGTTGCAGTTTATAAGATGAACACACAAAAATCAGTTGTGTGTTCTAGCAATGAACAATTCCAACAAAAAAATAAGAAAGCAATTTCATTATTAAAAGAATAAAATACCTAAAAATAAATTTAAACAAGGCAGTGAAAGATATATACAATGAAAACTACATTTTACTAAAAGAAATGAAAAAGATCTAAATAAGTGGAAAGACATCCAACCTAACACTAACTCCTGAACCTAACCATAACACTAACCAAAACCATCGCCCAAATACAAAACCTAAGCCTAATCCTCACCTCTAACACTAATCCTAAACCTAAATCTAACCCTAACCTTAACCCTACCATAAGCTTAACCCTAACCCTAAGTCTAATGCCAAAACCTAACCCTAACACCAAACCCTAACTGTAATGCTAACCAAAGCAGTAAACCTAACCTGAAAACTAACCCTAACCCTCACCCCTAACCCCAGCCCTGACCCTAAATTTAACCATAACACTCACCCTACTGTAACCCTAACAGTAACACTAACCCTAGCCCCTAACCCTAAACCTAACCCCTAAGCCTAACCATAACCCTAACCCAAACCATAACCCAAACCCCAAACCTCACCCTAACACTCACCCCTAACCCTAACCCTCAATCTAACCCTAACCCTAAGCCTACTGTAACCCTAACCCTGACCCTGACCCTATTGCCCAACCCTAACCCTATCCCTAACCCCTAAACCTGTGACCCTTCACCCAGACTTAAGCCAAGCCCGGACCCTAACCCTAACCCTCACCCCTAACCCTCGCCCTAAACCTAAATTTAATCCTAATGGTAACAATCCTGTAATCAGAACCCAAACCCTAACCCTAGCCCTAACCACTAAACCTAACCCTAACTCCTGACTCTAACTGTAACAGTAACCGTAACCATCGCCAAAACCCAAACCCTATGCCCAATCCTCACCTCTGACCCTAATCCTAAATCTAAATCTAACCCTAATCGTAACCCTACTATAAGCCTTACCCTAACCCTAAGCCTAATGCCAAAACCTAACCTTAACACCTAACCCAAAATGTAATGCTAATCAAAACTGTAAACCTAACCTGAAAACTAAACCTAATCCTCACCCCTAACCCTAGCCCGGACCCTAAATCTAACCATAACACTCACCCTACCATAGCCCTAACCATAACCCTAACCCTAGCCCCTAACCCTAAACCAAACACCTAAGCCTATCCATAACCCTAACCCAAACCAAAACCCATACCCAAACCGTCACCCTAACACTCACCCCTAACCCTAACCCTCAATCTAACCCTAACTCTAAACCTACCGTAACCTGAACCCTGACCGTGACCCTATCGCCCAACCCTAACCATAGCGCTAACTCTTGAACCTAAGCTTGACCATTCACCCAGACTTAAGCCTAGCCCTGACCCAAACCCTAACCCTCACCCCTAACCCTCACCCTAAACCTAAATTTAACCCTAACACTAACCCTCCTGTAACCAGACCCCAAACCCTAACCCTAGCCCTAACCACTAAACCTGACCCTAACTCCTGACCCTAACCATAAGAGTAACCGTAACCATCACCAAACCCGAACCCTATGCCCAATCCTCACCCCTAACCCTAATCCTAAACCTAAATCTAACCCTAACCGAAACCCTAAAGTAAGACTAACCCTAACCCTAAGTCTAACGGCAAAACCTAACCCTAAGACCAAGCCCTAACTGTAACACTAACCAAATCCATAAACCTAACCTGAAAACTAACCCTAACCCTCCCCCCTAACCCTAGCTCTGACCCGAAATCTATCCATAACACTCACCCTACCATAACCCTAACCTTAACCCTAACCCTAGCACCTAACCCTAAATGTAACCCCTAAGCCTAACAATAACCCTAACCCAAACCATAACCCAAACCCCAACCCTCACCCTAACACTCACCCCTAACCCTAACCTTCAATCTAACCCTAACCCTAAACTACCATAACCCTAACCCTGACCCTATCGCCCAACCCTAACTCTAACCCTAACCCCTAAACCTAACCATGACCCTTCACCTAGACTAAAGCCTAGCCCGGACCCTAACCCTAACCCTCTCCCCTAACCCTTGCCCTAAGCCTAAATTTAACCCTAACGCTAATCCTCCTGTTACCAGAACCCAAACCCTAACCCTAGCCCTAACCACTAACCCTACCACTAACTCCTGACCCTAACCATAACACTAACTGACACAGTCGCCCAAAACAGAACCCTAAGCCTAATTCACACTCCTAACCATAATCTTAAACCTAAATCTATCCCTAACCGTAACCCTACCATAAGCCTAACCCTAACACTAACCCTAACACCGAAACCTAACCCTAACGCCTAACGCTAACCATAACGCTAACCAAACCTTAAACTTAACCCGAAAACTAACCCTAACCCTAAACCCTAACCCTAGCCCTGACCCTAAATCTAACCATAACACTCACCTTACTGTAACCCTCCTGTAACCAGACCCCAAACCATAACCCTAACCCTAGCCCCTAACCCTAAACCTAACCCCTAAGCCTACCCATAACCCTAACCCAAACCATAACCTAAACCCCAACCCACACCCTAAAAATGATCGCTAACCTTAACCCTCAATCTAACCCTAACCCTAAGGCTACCATATCCCTAACCCTGACCCTGACCCTATCGCCCAACCCCAACCCTAACCCCTAAACCTAACCGTGACCCTTCAGCCAGACTTAAGCCTAGCCCGGAACCTAACCCTAACTCTCATCCCTAACCCTCATCCTAAACCTAAATTTAACCCTCACGCTAACCCTCCTGTAACCAGAACCCGAACCCTAACCCTAGCCCTAGCCCTAACCACTAAACCTAACACTAACTCCTGACCCTAAACGTAACACTAACCTAAACCCGAACCCTAAACCTAATTCACACCCCTGACCCTAATCCTAAACCTAACTATAACCCCAAAGGTAACCCTACTGTAAGCCTCACGCTAACACTAAGCCTAACACTGAAACCTAACCCTAACACCCAACCCTAACTGTAATGCTAACCAAAACCATAAACCTTACCCGAAAACTAGCCCTAACCCTCACCCTTAACCCTCGCCCTGACCCTAAATCTAACCATAACACTCACTCTGCCGTAACCCTAACCTTAACCCTAACCCTAGCCTCTAACTGTAAACCTTACCCCTAAGTCTAACCATAACCCTAACCCAAACCCCAACCCTCACCTTAACATTTACCCCTAATCCTAACCCTCAATCTAACCCTAACCTTAAGCCTACCATAATCCTAACCCTGATCCAGACCCTATCGCCCAACCTTAACCCTAACCCCTAAATGTAAACGAGACCCTTTACCCAGATTTAAGCCTAGCCCACACCCTAACCCTAACCCGAACTTTCACCCTTAATGCTCACCCTAAACCTAAATTTAATCCTAACGCTAACGCTCCTGTTACCAGAACCCGAACCCTAACCCTAGCCCTAATCACTAAACCTAACCATAAGTTCTGATCCTAACCATAACACTAACTGAAACCGTCACCCAAACCCAAACCCTAAGCCTAATCCTCACTCCTGACCCTAATCCTAAACCTATATCTAACCCTAACCGTAACCCTACCATAAGCCTCACCCTAACCCTAAGCCTAACGTCGAAACCTAACCCTAACACCAAACCTTAACCATAACGCTAACCAAAACCATAACTCTAACCCCTACTCTCACCCCTAACCCTAACCCTGACCCTAAATCTAACCATAAAACTCACCCTATCGTAACCATAACCGTAACCCTAACCCTAGCCCCTAACCCCTAAGCTTAACCATAACCCTAACCCAAACCATAACTCAAACCCCAACCCTCACCCTGACACTCACTCCTAACCCTAACCCCCAATCTAACCCTAACCCTAAGCCTACCGTAACCCTAACCCTGACCCTGACCCTATTTCCCAACCCTAACCCTTAAACCTAACCGTGACCCTTCACCCAGACTTAAGTCTAGCCTGTACCCTAACCCTAACCTTCACCCCTAACCCTCCCCCTAAACCTAAATTTAACCTAACACTAACCCTCCTGTAACCAGAACCTGAACCCTAACCCTAGCCCTAACCACT
>NW_006159579.1:5690359-5704684 GCF_000334495.1 Tupaia belangeri chinensis | reverse complement strand
AACACTCACCCTCCTGTCACCAGAACCCGAACCCTAACCCTAGCCCTAAGCACTCAATTTAACCTTAACACCTGGCCCTAACCTTAATGCTAAACAAAACCATCAACCTAACCCAAAAACTAACCCTAACCCTCAGGCTTAAGATTCACCCTCACCCTAAATCTAACCATAACACTCACCCTACTGTAAACCGAACAGTAACCCTAACCCTAGCACCTAACCGTGAAACTCATCCCTAACCCTGACCCCTAAACCTAATGGTCAGCCTTCACCCCAACTGAAGCCTAGCCCAGACCCTGACACTAACCCTAACCCTCACCCATACCCCTCGCCCTAAACCTAAATTTTACCCTAACATTCACCATCCTGTCACCAGAACCCAAACTCTAACCCTAGCTCTAACCACTCAGCCTAACCATACCTCCTGGCCCACACAGTAACACTAACCGAAACTGTCACCCTAACCCGAACCCTAAGCCTTATCCTTACACCTGACCCTACTCCTAAACCTAAATTGAACTATAACCGTAACCCTACCATAAGCCTAACTCTAACCTTAAGCCTAATGCTGAAACCGAACCCTCACGTAAAACCCTAGCTGCACCGCTAACCAAAACCATCAACCTAACCCGAATACTTACCGTAACCCTCACCCCTAAGCGTCCTCTTGACCCTAAATCTATCCATAACACTCACACTAACGTAACCCTAACCCTAGTCCCAATCCTAAACCTCACCCCTAACACTGATCCTGACCCTGAACCTAACCCAAACCCTAACCCAAACCCCAACCCTACCCTAACACTCACCCCTAACTCTAACCCTCAATCTAGCCCTACCCATAAAACTAACATAACCATCACCCTAACCTTGACTCTATCACCAAACCCTAATCCTGATCCCTAAACCTAAAGTTCAGTATTCACCCCGACTGAAGCCTAGCCCAGACCCTGTCTCTAACCCTAACTCTCACCCCTACCCCTTGCCCTAAACCTAAATTTAACCCACTCACTCACCCTCCTGTCACCAGAACCCAAACTCTAACCCTAGCCCTAACCACTCAACCTAACCCTATCTCCTGTCCCTAACTGTAACACTAACCAAAACCGTTGCCCAAACCCAAACCCTAAGCATAATCCTCATCCCTGACCCTACTGCTAAACCTAAATCGAACCACAACCATAACACTATCATAAGCCTAACTCTAACCCTAAGCCTAACGCCGAAATTGAACCCTCACGCCTCTCCCTAAACCTAACCGTCGCCTTGACCCTAAATCTATCCATAACACTCACCCTACCATAACCCTAACCTTAACCCTAACCCTAGCACCTAACCCTAAATGTAACCCCTAAGCCTAACAATAACCCTAACCCAAACCATAACCCAAACCCCAACCCTCACCCTAACACTCACCCCTAACCCTAACCTTCAATCTAACCCTAACCCTAAACTACCATAACCCTAACCCTGACCCTATCGCCCAACCCTAACTCTAACCCTAACCCCTAAACCTAACCATGACCCTTCACCTAGACTAAAGCCTAGCCCGGACCCTAACCCTAACCCTCTCCCCTAACCCTTGCCCTAAGCCTAAATTTAACCCTAACGCTAATCCTCCTGTTACCAGAACCCAAACCCTAACCCTAGCCCTAACCACTAACCCTACCACTAACTCCTGACCCTAACCATAACACTAACTGACACAGTCGCCCAAAACAGAACCCTAAGCCTAATTCACACTCCTAACCATAATCTTAAACCTAAATCTATCCCTAACCGTAACCCTACCATAAGCCTAACCCTAACACTAACCCTAACACCGAAACCTAACCCTAACGCCTAACGCTAACCATAACGCTAACCAAACCTTAAACTTAACCCGAAAACTAACCCTAACCCTAAACCCTAACCCTAGCCCTGACCCTAAATCTAACCATAACACTCACCTTACTGTAACCCTCCTGTAACCAGACCCCAAACCATAACCCTAACCCTAGCCCCTAACCCTAAACCTAACCCCTAAGCCTACCCATAACCCTAACCCAAACCATAACCTAAACCCCAACCCACACCCTAAAAATGATCGCTAACCTTAACCCTCAATCTAACCCTAACCCTAAGGCTACCATATCCCTAACCCTGACCCTGACCCTATCGCCCAACCCCAACCCTAACCCCTAAACCTAACCGTGACCCTTCAGCCAGACTTAAGCCTAGCCCGGAACCTAACCCTAACTCTCATCCCTAACCCTCATCCTAAACCTAAATTTAACCCTCACGCTAACCCTCCTGTAACCAGAACCCGAACCCTAACCCTAGCCCTAGCCCTAACCACTAAACCTAACACTAACTCCTGACCCTAAACGTAACACTAACCTAAACCCGAACCCTAAACCTAATTCACACCCCTGACCCTAATCCTAAACCTAACTATAACCCCAAAGGTAACCCTACTGTAAGCCTCACGCTAACACTAAGCCTAACACTGAAACCTAACCCTAACACCCAACCCTAACTGTAATGCTAACCAAAACCATAAACCTTACCCGAAAACTAGCCCTAACCCTCACCCTTAACCCTCGCCCTGACCCTAAATCTAACCATAACACTCACTCTGCCGTAACCCTAACCTTAACCCTAACCCTAGCCTCTAACTGTAAACCTTACCCCTAAGTCTAACCATAACCCTAACCCAAACCCCAACCCTCACCTTAACATTTACCCCTAATCCTAACCCTCAATCTAACCCTAACCTTAAGCCTACCATAATCCTAACCCTGATCCAGACCCTATCGCCCAACCTTAACCCTAACCCCTAAATGTAAACGAGACCCTTTACCCAGATTTAAGCCTAGCCCACACCCTAACCCTAACCCGAACTTTCACCCTTAATGCTCACCCTAAACCTAAATTTAATCCTAACGCTAACGCTCCTGTTACCAGAACCCGAACCCTAACCCTAGCCCTAATCACTAAACCTAACCATAAGTTCTGATCCTAACCATAACACTAACTGAAACCGTCACCCAAACCCAAACCCTAAGCCTAATCCTCACTCCTGACCCTAATCCTAAACCTATATCTAACCCTAACCGTAACCCTACCATAAGCCTCACCCTAACCCTAAGCCTAACGTCGAAACCTAACCCTAACACCAAACCTTAACCATAACGCTAACCAAAACCATAACTCTAACCCCTACTCTCACCCCTAACCCTAACCCTGACCCTAAATCTAACCATAAAACTCACCCTATCGTAACCATAACCGTAACCCTAACCCTAGCCCCTAACCCCTAAGCTTAACCATAACCCTAACCCAAACCATAACTCAAACCCCAACCCTCACCCTGACACTCACTCCTAACCCTAACCCCCAATCTAACCCTAACCCTAAGCCTACCGTAACCCTAACCCTGACCCTGACCCTATTTCCCAACCCTAACCCTTAAACCTAACCGTGACCCTTCACCCAGACTTAAGTCTAGCCTGTACCCTAACCCTAACCTTCACCCCTAACCCTCACCCTAAACCTAAATTTAACCTAACACTAACCCTCCTGTAACCAGAACCTGAACCCTAACCCTAGCCCTAACCACTTAACCTAACCCTAACTCCTGTCCCTAACTGTAACACTAACCGAAACCATCGGCCAAACCAAAACCGACAACTGAATTTCCAAATGTAAAAGAATGAAATCAGGGGACAAACAGATGGTACCATGGTTACATTTCTGGACTCCCACATAGTTGACTATGGTTTGAGTCCTTGACCTGGCAGCTTAAAATTCACACTGGGTGTCTGTGTGTGCATGCTCATGATCTGAAGAGGAGAATGGAGAAGAAGAAATTGCAGCATGGCCATCCCCGGGAGGTGATTTCTTGCTTTCTGTCTTTTTGTCTCTCCAGTGAGCACATGCATCTTATAGCAAAAAGAAAAAGAACAATCTTTAAAAGAAGAAGAAGAAGGAGGAGGAGGAGGAGAAGGAGGAGGAGGAGGAGGAGGAGGAGGAGGAGGAGGAGGAGAATGAACTTGGACTCCTACTTCACACTATACACCAAATGTAACTAAAAATAGATAAACTAAAAGGAGCTAAAACTATAAAACTCTCAAAAGAAAACATAGGGTTAACTCTTCATGAGCAAGGATTTAGCAATGAATTCTTAGATATGACACCAAAAGCATAAGCAACAGAACCAGCAAGTGGCATGGTGGTTAAGGTGCTGGACTGAACCATGGTTTGAGTCCTGGGCATGGTGGCTTGAAAAATCACACCGTGTGTGTGCGTGTGTGTGTGTGTGTATGTTTGTGTCCCAAATCCCAGGAGGATAATGGAAGAGAAGGGATTGCAGCGTGGCCATCCCCCCAGGGGGGTGATCTCTCACTTTCCCTCTCACTATCTCTGTCTCTCTCTGGAAAGCACAGACGCCCTAGGCAAAAACCTTTAAAAAAAAAAAGCATAAACAACGAAAGTAAAAATAGATAAATTAGACTTCATCAAAATTGAAAACTTTTGTGCATATCAAAGGACATTATCAAGAAAGCAAAAAGACAACCTATAGGATGAGAAAAAACATTTGCAAATCATATATATGATATAGGTTTAATAGCCAGAACACATAAAGAACTCCTACAACTGAACAAGAAAACCCAGTTAACAAATGGATAAAAACTTGAATATACATTTTCCCAAAAAGTATATACAAATGACCAATAAACAGGAAAGTATTGCTAAACAGATATAGAGTTTCTATATGAAATGTTAAAGTTTTGGAAATAGTGGCATGCAAATATAACTAATACTGTTGAATTGTGCACTTAAAAACTAAGTGCCAATTTTTAAATTAAAACAATTTTTTTTTTTTTTAGGTTTCGCCATAAGGTACATGTGCTTACTGGAGAGAGACAGAGAGAGACACAGAGACAGGGAAAGTGAGAAATCACCCCGTGAGGGGATGGCCTTGCTGCAATTCCTTCTTCATTTTCCTCTTGGGGTTCTGGGTATGCACACACGCGTACACACACACACACACACACACACAAACACAGTGTGATTTTCAAGTCACCGAGTGCAGGACTTGAACAACAGTTGCCTAGGTGGGAGTCCGACTTCTTAACCACTACACTACCTGCTGGCCTCTAATGAGGCAAATTTTAGGTTCTCTATATATTTTGCCACAATAGAAGAACTTAAAGGGAAGAAGCACTGACACATGCAACAACATGGTTGACTTTATCAACTTTATGCTACGTTAAACAAACCAGTCATAGCAGACTACATCCCACATGATCGCATCTATTTAACATATCCAGGGTAGGCAAATCTGTACAGGCAGAAAGATGAATGGTTGCTTAGGGCTGGGAGTAATGGAATGTTAGGATATGGGAATGATCACTTAGTAGTACAATGTTTCCTTTTGAGGTGATGAAAACATCCCAGAATTGATGGTGGTGATGGTTGCACGAATCTATGAATATATTAAAACCCAAAGAATTGTGTGTTTTCAGTGAGCAAATCGTGTGGCAACTCAATACAGCTGCTGAAGCGCACACACTCACTAGAGAAAGGGTGCACAGAAACAAGACAATCACAAGGGATGCTACCAGCTCTTTCTTGTCTCAAGACTTGGAATGTTTGTCCCTCGTTTTTTCAACTGGTAGGAGGAGTTGCACTCTCCTTATCCTTCAGATCTTAACAACAGGGTCGGGACCAGCAGTTAGCGTAACAGCTATGTCACTGGACTCCCATGTAGTCGACCACAGTTTGCGTCCCAGACCCAGTGGCTTAAAACTCATGCCAGGAGAGGAGAATGGATTGTGGTGTGGCCATCCTCCGGGGTGTGTGTGTGTGTGTGTGTGTGTGTGTAGGGGGGTGATTTCTTGCTTTCTATCTCTGTCTTTCTGGCGACTGCATGCGCCCTATAGCAAAAATCTCTCCAGAAAAAGAAAAAAACAAAAACAAACAAATAAAAAACAGGGTCGGCCTTCCTTGGCTATTCTGGAGGGATCAAAACCCACTTTTATAAAAACCATGTTCTTCATAGCACATGTGCCAACTGCCATTTTGCAATATGATATTTTATTAAAGTTCATGTCCCCTATATAACTGTGCATTTCCTGAGTGCAAGAACTGGTCCTGCCTGTTCAATGTATCCTTGGCACAGGGAAGAAACTTCACAAAATTTGTCAGAGGAATGAATGAATGCCAGCTCTTTAGTAGAGGGTGCCTGGAGCACCTGGTTGGTTCAGCAAGAAAGAGTCTGACAGATTAGTGATGTCTGCCATGGGTGCTAGCAGGGATGTAAGTAGTATAGGTGTCCCAAATGTGCTATCCTTGAGCTAGATAGAGCCTCAGGGTCTCCCATCAGAGGGCGCTGCGGGCTGCCTAGCAACAATCTCACCTCTCCTCTGACTCCCAGGAGAGACGTACTGTTGTCATCCCAGCTGGTCTTGATAATCAATCACGTAGCCACACTGTGCCCATTAGGATTCGTCACTGAGCCACATCCAGGTGTGCCAGGCAGGAGCAGGCAGGCTCATTTGCATCTAATCTACATGAAATTTGCATACGCCTCCACAGCCCCTTCTCTGTGCAATTTTCAAGTTAAAATGTCATTACCGCTCCTGCGAAGCCTGTTATTTCTTGATTTCACTCTCCCTGCTCCTCTACTCCACTCCTTCCTATGCCTCAGACACTCAAGCCTGGGCTGGAAAAATGAAATAGGGATTTGAGCACTGATTCTGGTGCTGATTTGCTTGTGATTGCCCTCTCCGCACAGCGTCTATGGCACTAGCGCAAAGGCAGGGATGTGGCCCGAGGAGGGCCCCAAAAAAAGCCGATATATTTAGCCATTCCGTGTTCTCCCCAAAAGCACCCAATTCCTTCACCTGTGCGCCTCCCTGGAAAAGCCTTGTCCCATTTCTACAGGGAGAAGTATTAGTGTGGAGGAAAGGCCAACAATCAATCCTTTAGGTCTCTGCTTACACTGACTCCCTTCGTCATGGCTGATTGGTTGAGAAGATAGACACGTGACTCACGCTAGCCAATAAGATTATTTTCTGCGGGATTTAGACCGGGAATCAGAGCTGCTAGGCAGATTCTCACCCAAGCGAGTGTGAGCTCAGTGCAGAGGTCCACTGTGTTCAGCCACATCCATAGAAAACAGAAAAGTCATCCTCAGAGAAGGAGGACAACAGCTAGACTTCACAGGTCCAGAGGAAGCAACGACCCTGGCACTGGGGCCAGTCCCGATCTCTCACTCCCTACCCCCAGTGCTGCCCTACTCTCTACAGGCTCCATTTGTCACCTGATCCCACCCCAAGCCCTCTCATTCATCCTCCTTTTCTACTTAAGCAAACTCTGGGCAACCTGGATAAATAAGGGGTAGGTGAAATGTGAACTCAAGGACACTACAAGGAACTTCTGGGAAAAAAAATTTTTTTGGAGAGAATTTTACTACAGGGCGTGAGCGCTCCCCAGAAAGACAGAGAGAGACAGGAAATGAGAACCCCCCAGGGGTGATGGCCACACCGCAATCCCTTCTCCTCCATTCTCCTCTCGGGATCTTGGGCACACACACACACGTGTCCCGGGTATGAGTTTAAGCCCCTGGGTCTGGGACGCAAACCGTGATTGACTACATGGGAGTCCAGCGATGAAGCCATTACGCCATCTGCTGGTCCTGGGGATAAAGAATTTGATATGTAAAGCTAGGTGATGGTGTAGTGGGGGGATAGTTGGACCCTCATTGGAGAGGTCATGGGTTTGTGTCTGGGGGCAAGCAGAGCACCTGTGGACTAGGGACCAAGGGTGGACCACAGTGTAGAGACCATGTTGAGGGTCTTCTTTGTAATGTAAGAAACTAATTTTTTTTAATTTTTGGGGGGTGGCCAGCAGATGGCATGATGGTTAAAGGCGCTGGACTCCCATGTGGCCGACTGTGGTTCAAGTCCTGGACCTGGTGACTTACTTTCTCACTTCCCCTCTCTCTCTGTCTCTCTCTGATCAAACTGGAAAGTAATAATAATAATATAATTAATAAAGTTAAAATCATTCTTTTTTTTTTTTTAACCAGAGGGCATGTGCATATGTCAGAGACAGAGGGAGAAGGATAAAGTACCCCCCAATGGGATATGGTTACGCTGCAATCTCTTCTCCATTTATCTGTCCTTTCAGGATTTAGGGACATGCACACACACACACACACACACACACACACCTGGCGTGTTTCTCAGGGTACTGGTATGGGATTCCAACCACATCGTTGGCCATGTGGAATCCTGCTCCTTTAACCTCTAGACCACAGGGCCAAGCCAGAAACAAATTAAACAAAACAATTTGATGCTTGACATCTCAAAAAGAGCATCGAAGTTGTCATGAAGATAAACAGTTCTGTGAACTTTTGTTTGTGTACGTACAAAAAGAAAGGGTCATCCTAAGACCTTTAAGAACAGCAGCTTCTTAGGATTTTAATTTTCCAAACAGCCTTTATTGTATTCCTGCTCAGAAGCCACCTCTTCCAGGAGGCCCACCCTGATGACTCTGTCCAAATCAAAAATGCCTTCTCATATCTCTGAACCCCACAGCCTTCGTGGGTTCTTCCTGCCCTGTACACTCCCTTAACTTGACCTTCATTCCCACAGCACTGTGCAGAACCCCAGGTCCCTACCCCTCTGTACATCTCATTGAAGAACAATACCTCCCCTGGCATTGGGAGAGTGGGGGATGGTCTGTGCCCTACTCACCACAGAGGAACAAGGTGGGGCCAGAAAGGCTGAGGCCAGGGCAGCTTTAGGGCCCTCTGGGATGTGGATGAGTCATAGGGACCATCTGACCAGCTGAAGCCTGCAGGGAGGGAGCTCATGGCTCCTCCTGGCACCGCCATCATTCCCACGCATCCCACTCACCCTGGAGAAGGAGGCTTGGGCAGGACATCAGCTGGGGTCCAGCTGCAGCTTCCACACTCCACCCTCAACTCCTCCAGAGCCAACGGGTGGCCTAGTTTCCTCTCCATGCCTCGGTTTGCCCATCTGTGAAAAACAGGGACAATTATTCTGCCTCAAACTGCCAAGATAGCTGGGGATAGAAAGTGGATCCCTGCGGGGCCCACCTGCTTTCACGCTTCCCAGAAACTCCTGCTGTCATAGTTCCTTGGGCTCCTGGGAATTCTATTTGCCAATAGCCTGAGACAGGAAGCTCCAAGGCACCTGCACAAGGCCTGGGAGTAGCCAAGCATCTTCCCTCTCAAGGAAGGTCTGTTTCCTCCCGCAAACCATGTCCCTGAGTGTGAGTGCCAGGCCCGGAGTCCCATCCCAGCTCAACCTTTATCCTCTGGGTAAGTTGCACTGACTCCTCTAGAAATGGAGGTGACAGGGGGGTTGCTGGTAGGAGTCTGATCCTAGGGCTGCTGTGGGTAGGCTGAGGTGGTGTGGGTAACACTCAACACATGGAGGCCACGAGCGGGAAACAGCCTGGTTATGAACAGACCCACACACAAGGGAGTCCCAGCCCGAGACCTCTGCTGGGCCACCGCAGTGGAAGGACCCAGAGCCCAGGGTGTGTCCCAGCTCAGCTACTGGTTTACTGCTGAGTCTCCAGGCAAGCCCCTCCCTGTCTCTGAGCCCCAGGCCCTCCTTATTGCTGGGGGGAAGATCAGATGGCAGTGGGGGCGGAGTTCTGGAATGAGAAACTCAGCAACTCTGACCTCAGCGATTCATTCCTTCCTTCATCTTTGCTGTCTGCTCACAGACATATGACCTTGGTGTGCCCCTGGCCTCTTACAGAGGCCTAGTTTCAACCAGCTGCTCTCAGAGGGTCTCTGTTCAGTGGGCTGAAGCCAGCACCACCCCCTTCCTCTCCACCTTCTCCTCCCCAGCCCTGCACCAGCTCCACCCTCCAGGCCGCAAGGCGAACTCACATCCTCTGGCGTGGGGAGGCACTTCCCAGCTGGTTTTGTCTCACCATTTCCCCATCTGCTTGGCCAACCTCCTGCCGATGCACGGGTCACCAGGGTTGATGTGTGGGTGGGGTTTGTTTGCTTTTGTTTCCTTTTGTTTGTACAAAAAAAGCTGAACAGCTCTGACTGCTAATAGGGTCCTGATGCAGGAACTGCCCGGGACCAACTCTGGAAGGAGACCTAGGATACAGGCTGGGCCAGCTTGGACCAGAAAAGCCTCAGCTGATCTGCAGGATGAGGTCTGATAGCCACAGGGCCAATAGCCACAGGCTCTGAACCAGAAAAGAGAGAGTCTGGGTCCAGACCATACTTGGGAACCCTCGCACCATGTGAATGGGGCAGACTGTAGTTTCCAAAGACGGCGGTGACCATTCCCCATCCCACACAGCTTTCCTACAATGTGACTTGATTCTTCTAGTTCTGGTTCAGGGCCTGTGGCTATTGGCCCTGTGGCTATCAGACCTCATCCTGCGGATCAGCTGAGGCTTTTCTGGTCCAAGTTGGCCCAGCCTGTATCCTAACAGTGGGGCGTCTATGTTCCCTTGCCTTTGTGGCTGCTTTGACAATGGAACATGACAGAAATGACATTATGTGGTTTCTAAGGCTAGGCCATAAAAGTGCATTTCCACTTTTCTCTCCAGCCTAAACTAGTTCACAAAGAGTGAGGCCATTCAGAGGGGCCCCATGGAGATCTGCTGGCCAACAGCCAAGCTGAGCTCCCAGCTGACAGCCAGCATCAATCGGCAGACCTGCAGGTGGCAATGCTTCAGGATGATTCCAGGCTCCAGACATTGAGTTACCTCCAGTGATATCAGCTGATACCATGAACCAGGATACACTGTCTCTGACTGGGCCCTGTCTGAATTCCTGACCCCCAGACCTTGTGGTTGTTTTACTCAATGAAGTGATGCAGCTGTCGATGGAAAAAACAAACTGTAAAGTGCCGAATGAGGTTTACTCTAAGTGAGAACGAGTGGCCGCGAACCAATCCAAACTCAAGAAGCCTTAAGAAGGCGATGAAAGGGGGCTGGGCTATGGCAGGCAGGCCGTTGGTGCACTCCAGGATAGTAGAGGTTACAAGTGAAGTTCTAAATCAACACATAGAGGTTACACATTTGTTTGGCCTGAAAATGTGGGATATCTTGAAGGAGAGTGGTGCTTATAGGTCACAGATTCAGAGGTTCTTTAGTTTGTTATTGGCTAAAAGAGCAAGACTGGGACCAGCAGTTAGCATAATGGCTACGTCGCTGGACTCCCATGTAGTCGACCACGGTTCGCATCCCAGACCCGGTGGCTTAAAACTCATGCCGGGCGTGTGTGTGTGCATGCCCACGATCCCAAAAGGAGAATAGCGGACGAGGGATTGCGGTGTGGCCACCCCCCTGGGGAGTGATTTCTGGCTTTCTGTCTCTGTCTCTGTCTGTCTGGCAAGCGCACATGTCCTATAGCAAAAACCTCTAAATAAATAAATAAATAAATAAATAAAAGAGCAAGACTTGGTTTAAAACTTGGGGTCAGCAGAAAGGAATTTTTAAGCTTCACCTTAGCATAGATAAGGGAGTTTCCTAGTCATGTGTGCTATTAAGCCACAGTTACCAAAGCTAGGTGGCCTGCTTACTGAGCTTGATGGTATGTAGACGTGACTCTCCCCAGGCTCCTTAGGAAGGAATTTCAGAACGAAGAAAGTGACTAGACTTCAGTTCTCACAGTGACAGCACTGGGACAGGGCGCTGTCCTGTGGGAATCTCTGAGACTTCAAAGTCCTACCACTGGTGACCCCCTCCACATATCTTGTCTCTTACCACTAAGCCTTACCCAGAACATTCTTCCATTGCTTAGGTAAAAGCAATCCTGCTGCCCTGCTGCAGGGGAAGCTCTGATTAAACCAGATCCCTTAGAGCAATCAGCAAACAGCAGCCTACAGGTTGGCCCACTGCCTGCTGTTATTAATAAAGTTTTATTGTCACACAGTCACACTTACTCATTTACATGTCTATGGCTGCTTTCAAGGGCACAGTCAAGTCTGGCCCCCAAAGCCTACTATCTATTTTTTGTTTGTTTTCTTTTTTCACAGAAAAGGTTTGCCAACAATCCCTACGTTAAAGGTGTGGGGAAACTGCAGCCCTTCCTAGAAGCTCAAATCTTCCCAAAGAAGAAGTTGAAAAAAATTCAGCAAAATAGCAACATGTTCTAAGGAGATCTGGGGTCTAATGCCAGAGGGAGGCCTCTCTTCAAGTTTCAATGTTCTCTTCTGCAAAATAGGGCAACACCCATGCTTGTGCAGGTACTGGGCAGATGGTAGGTGTAATGAAGCTAGAGCCCTTCTGCCCAAGCTCAGCACACAGCTCCTGAGGTCCTTCCCACCCCTTCCCTTCCACCTAGAAAAGTTCCTGGCATTCAGGGAGGGGCAAGAATGGAGCTGGAGTCCCCCGGAGAAATGAGCAGGTTGGTCTTGGTGGCTTCACCTCATTTGTGATGTTAATTGAATAGATTTGCATAATGTGCTCACTGAGGTGTTATTTTATTGCACATTTAAATCATTTAGTCATCGGTGTATTTTTTCCTCTTAATCTTGATAATGCCAAGATGGGAAGATGGTGGCAGAAGGAAGAAAGGAAACAGAGTCTCCAGGTCTGTCTTTCTCTGTGTGTGTGTCTCTGGGCCTTTGTCCTTGTCTCTGTCTCACACACATACACAAACACACAGACAAAATGCACTCAGCTTTGCAACCCAATGTCTAGCATTCTCCCCATCTCCGGCACTGGACCCCACCACGTGGGCCTTCTTGCTGCTCCTGCCTCAGGATCTTGGCGCTTTTTTGGTGTACCCTTGGTATAACCGGCCCCTGATAGTCTCGTTTCCTCTGGCACTTCCTTTAGATTTTACTTAAACATCACCTTGTAATGTTATTTATTTTATTTTTTATAAGACACATGCTCTTGCTGGAGAGAGAGAAAGTGAATACGCACCCCTCAAAGGGGATGGTCACACCACAATCCCTTCTCCATTTCTCCTTTCAGGACTGTGGGCATGCACACAACACAGGCCCCACCGATTTTACAAGCTGCTGGGTCCGGGACTCAAACTGTGTAGTCAGATACACAGGACCTAGACACCTTAACCACCACACCACCGGCTGGCCCAAATGTCTCCTTTTTAAAAGAAGTTTATTTAATTATTTCTTCTATGAGAGAGACAGACAGGTACTCCCAACAGGGTCTTCAAGCCATAATCCACTTCCAGCTTCAGCCAGCCTGGACCGTGGATGGGCACAAGCCCAGTGTAATCAGGAGGGTCCCAGGACTCAAAACCAGAACCTTTCTCATGTGGGTCCAGTTGTGTTACCCTTGGCCCCCAAACATCACCTTTTGAGAGAGGACTTCCTCATCCTCCCTACCTTAATTAGTAGCCTCTGTCTTTCTGTATCTTTCTGCAAAGTCCTTGTCACCAGTCAGCATTACAGTATGTGTTTATCCATCCACTGCTGGGCTCCCTCAGCAGTATAGAATGCGAGCTGTCAGGCAGGCTTTCATTTCTGGTGTCTGTTTTGCCTGCTTCTTATTTACTGCTGTCTTCCCTGGTGCCTGGAACAGTGCCTGGTACGTAACAGTTGGTAAATATTCGTCGAATGAATGGACATGCGTTCAAGGCCTTAAGGAGACGAACTGTGATGACCGTGAGGGAACAGTTGCCCAAGGACACCCTCCAAGGCCCTGTTAGGTCCGAGTCCAGCACCCCGTCTTACTGTCACCGAGGCCAGGCCTTCTCCAGAAATGGAGCTGTTTCTGGAATAGTCCTCAAGCACTGGCCCCAGGTTCGCTTCCCCTGAGGGCTGACCTTTCCCAAGCAAGAACTACGGCATGGACTCCAGGGAGCCGGGGCTGGCCGCCTTCCGAGCTGCCTTCTGAGCCGCCTTCTGAGTTGTTTTGCAACTCAAACATCCTAAGTGGAGGGACCTGGGGGTCAGGCTGATAAGTCTGAAAGGTCACAGTCTGACCACCGGAGGCACAGGAGGAAGTCACTGTCACCAAGAGTGCTCAGTGGCTGTTGCTCCCCCTTCTCGGTGGAAGTTTAGAGCCCAGGTCAGAGTGGAAGTCCAGACTTTCACTGCATCCAGTTCAGAGGGGCAAACTGAGGCTGAGTGAAGGAAATTGGCTGGTCCAAGTCTCTAAGCTGGACCCACCTTCCCCAGCAGCTCCCAAGGCCGTGGTTGAGAGGCCACTGTCAGGGAAGTGCTGACTGATGGCTCGCTGTTGCCTCTGTCTGCATTGTGTCTCTTCCTCTTCCAGCTCTCAGCTCACATGTCACTTCCTCAGGGAAGCCCTCCCTGATGCCCTCCATTTAGATCAAGTTCCTCTGCTCTCAGA
>NW_006159579.1:5682020-5690328 GCF_000334495.1 Tupaia belangeri chinensis | reverse complement strand
TCTTTCCCTTCAGAGTCCACGTCCCTTTGCAATGACAATCTGACATGTGGCCCTCCCTAGTCAGGTTCTGAGCAACACAAGGGGTGGGACCATGCCAGGCTGTTCCCATCTCACTGCCTTGTTCCTGAGCTGGTACATGGTGGGTGCATTATCGGTCTTGACCATCTGTAAAACGAACGTGCACAGCGTGTGCAAAAGGGTGGAGACAGGACAGTGCTGAGGCATCCTGCAGATGAGAGGCTATTGCAGAGACTGGCCGGGGACTGGGCTGATTGCTCTGCTCCTCTGGGTGCCTGCAGAACCCTCAAGCCATTTCTGTTTCCAACACTCCAGGTTCCATGTGTGCTGTTTCCAACCGCTGCACCTCTGTCTCTGTCGTGGGCTGCCCCAGGCTGCTAAAGATCCCTTCGCCAGTGTAGGGGGGAGCTGGAAATGACCTGGGACTGATGTCCCCTCCTCACTCCCTCAGGGTGCAGCCGCAGCCAATGACCAACCAGTGCAGGGGCATCCCAACTCTGCCCTGTCCACCCTCCTGGAGGACTGACTTCTGCACCCCTCCCCTACCCCGCTGGGCCCCCTTCTCTTTCCTGCCCCATCCTCCCACTTGGCTCTGGTGTTTCCTGGAGACATTTCCTGATAGACCACTTTCATATAAATCCCGTCTTGGGGTCTGCTTTGGGGTCCTTCCTGAAACAGCCCCACCCACTCAGGACCCCTTCCACACCTGGTTGAAGCTTGAGTCTGACACATCTGGATCTAATCCCAACTCTATTTATTTATTTATTTATTTATTTGGTAGTTACTTCCTGACTCAGCTGTCTCCAGGAGAATGAGACTAATGTGTGTGTAGCTGAGTCCCAACTGCCCAGCACAGGGCCTGGTGCACAGTAGGTGGCCAAACGTGCTCGGTGAATGAAGGAATGACGAAGGCACGAGGCCACCTCCAGATTGCCCGTCTAGTTTATAGGCAGGTGTCAGGCAGTGGTGGGCATAGCTGTTCCTTACGGCTTCTCCTTTTTTTTTTTTTTTTTTCTTTTGAGAGGTTTTTGCTATAAGGGCTGTGGGCTCGCCAGAAAGACAGAGACAGAGAGACAGAAAGCGAGAAATCACCCCTCGGGGGGATTCCTGTTTTTAATTTTTGTCTCTTTCATTCATTTTTTTTCCTAAGAAAATGTTTTCAGTCCTGAGGGGCCCTGTCCTAATCTTCTTGCTACCATGACGGTGTAATTTCTGGTATCACCACACCACCTAGCAGGGGTGGGGGAGCTGCTGACACGTCCCTGTTGGGGGAGCCTACAGCACACCCCGTACCCACTCCGCCTCTTTCCACCCTCTCTGTGAGGCCTTACGGAGCTTTTCAGAGCTAGACTCAAGAGTCACACAGCGCTCAGTCTAGTCTCAGGCCCACCACTTCACTCACTGACTGAGAGTAAGTCACTTTCTGCCCGGTGCCTCAGTTTCCCCAGTTGTTAAGTTGGCAGCTTAATAGTCCTTGTAAGTGGTCTAGGGTTCCTTGCCCTGTTTCATTGCCCTAGGGGAAATAAAGGGCCCAAATACACGTTCAGGGAAGACTGGGTCAAAACAGAAGCCTGGAGCTCACAGGGCTAGGGCTTGGTGCTCTTGGGGCTGAGTGTCCCGACAAGCCCAGCCTCAGCCCTGGGGATAACGGCCTTCCATGGAGGTCCCTCCAGGGCTGGGCAGGCTGAGCTGGCAGAGGGAGGAGGCTTGTTTGTCAGGGCCTGGCCTTCCCTGGGGTCAGCCCCTCCTTGGCCTGTAGAGCTTGGCCCAGCCCCTGGTTCAGCCAAGACTCAGCTGTGGGTGGGAAATATTGGGGGTGGCCTTGCCTGGCTCCTTCTCTGATGCCAAAATGGCTCTACTTGGGCCTTTCATGCTTTGGGAGATGATGAGCATGTTTTCCCTGAAGGCTCCCCCTCAGAGGTCTGGATCTCTCTCTCTGAGCCAGAGACAAACAGTGGTTAGAGCCAAGGGGGTTGCTTGTAGCCACAACCATGGGAATTAACCAGGGCATAATTTCTGGACAACAGAGCATGGTGGTCAAGGACTTCGTGGTTGTGTTTTTGAATCCCCGCTCTGCCTCTTCACCTTTCTGGGCCTCAGTTTGCTCATCTGCAAATTGGGCTGATAAAAGCCTTTATGTCTTAAGGTTGCTA
Organism: Tupaia belangeri chinensis; assembly: GCF_000334495.1. Classification (NCBI taxonomy): domain Eukaryota; kingdom Metazoa; phylum Chordata; class Mammalia; order Scandentia; family Tupaiidae; genus Tupaia; species Tupaia belangeri. Next base: position 5,688,157 of record NW_006159579.1, on the reverse strand, counting down.
AGAGGATTGGAGAAGAGATTATTTACTTATTACAATATTTGGCACAGAGTAAATGCTCTATAAAATTTATGGTTAGAGAGTCGGCCCCATAGCTTAGCAATTAAGGGATCCAGATCCCAATGGCTGACTGAAATTCAAATCCTTTCACTGATGATGTGAAAAACACTCCAGGACCCTGTGCATGCATTGCCCAATATCCTGATGGGAAAGAAGAATGAAGGCCAAAGGATTGCAGCAAAACCATGCCCCATTGGAGGGGTGCTTTCGCTCTTTCTCTCTGTCTCGCAAGCGCATGTGCCCTTTGGCAATTATAAATAAATAAATAAATAAATAAAGTTGGTAGTTAGGTCTGTGGACCTGTTGGGACCACAGGTACAGACCTTTCTCTGAAGGTCTAGTTCATGGGACCTCATTAAAGCTAGACAGGGAGTTAGGGCCAGCAGATGGCGTAATGGTTATATCACTGGACTCTCACACAGCCAACTGTGGTTCGAGTCTTGGACCTGATGGCTTAAAACTCATGCTGGGTACGTGTGCATGTGTGTGTGTGCCCAAGATCCCAGAAAGAGGATGAAGAAGGAATTACAGCATGGCCATCCCCCCAGGGGGTGATTTCTCACTTTCCCCCTCACTGTCTCTGTCTCTTTATCTCTCTCCACACATGCCCTAAGGCAAAAACCTCTAAAAAATAAAAGCTAGATGGGGGACAGGACAGACAGAGAGATTGTCCAGGGAGTGGGGAAGAAGAAAGGAGGAACCTGGGCAAAGCAGAACATACAATGGAGTGGAGGGGAATTTTCGTTGCCTGAGAGTGTGTGCATGTGGTGGGGAAGGGGCAGGGCTAGGGGAGGCCATGGCCAGACCGGGTAGGGAGAGCTGATCCAGCACAGACTTGCAGTGCCATGTGACATGGGAAAGCCTTGGTCCAATTCCGGGCCTTGGCTTCCTTCTCTCTTAGAGGCTGGGACCGAGAACCTTCTGGTCTCAAGAAGTTGCTTCCAACACCATCAGAGGTTGGACTGGGCCCAGAAGATCCCCTCAGGAGGCTGTCAAGCTCTGAGTTAGTGACAAGAAGACACAGCTCTAGACCTCATTCTGGTTATCACTTCCCTTTAGCTCAGGTAAGATCTTATGCCTGTTTTACAGACGAGGACACAGGCTCAGAAGAATACTTACTAATAATTCCTCATTTTACAGAGGCAGGGGTAAGCTTCAGTGCGCCTTTGCATAATAATCCACTTAAAGAAAATAAACGTTCTGTCTGTTCCAGAACCACATGTTCTAGTCTATTCTATTGCTAATAACAGAAAATACCCGAGTCTGGTAATTTAAGAGATTGGAGGTTTATTTGGCTCACGGTTTGAAGGTCTAAAGGCCAGGGGCTGTGTCTGGTGAGTGTCTCCTTGCTGGTGGACATGGTGTAGGGCCTCCACATCAATAGACAGAATCTGAGTAGAGCCAACCAGAGTGTGAGCACGTGTGTCTGCGTCTATTTTCATGTGTCTGTCTCATTCCCTGTCCTTACAGACCCACTAGGAGCCCCACCCTAAAGCCTAATCACTTCCCAAAAGGCTCCACCTTTCAATGCCACAATCGGATTAAGCTTCTACTTAATACCTTCACAATACAACCAAGTTTCAACACATAAGGTTTAGGGTGACACATTAAAACTATACACCACTTTGTACAAATACAGCTGGGTGGACTTTTATACAGCAGAGAAGTCTATCTGACATAATCTGATTTTTTTTAAATTTAGATTTTTGCTGTAGGGCACATGTGCTTTTAGGAGAGTGACAAATAGAGACACAGAGAGAGGGAAAGTGAGAAATCATCTCTCTGGGGGATAGCCATGCTGCAAGCCCTTCTCTTCCATTCTTCTCTTGGAATTGGAGGCATGCATACACATCCAGCATGTTTTTCAAGTCACTGGCTCTGGGACTCGTACTGTGTTGTCAGCCATGTGGAATCCAGCACCTTAACCATCATGCCACCAGCTGGCCCTGCATGATCTGTTTTAAATGTAAGCTACCGGAAGTCATCAGGACTCATATTTGGGCCTCCAAATCTACCCAGAGCATCTTAGAGAAAAAGCAGCTACCATCAAGTAGACCAGAGATGGAGGCACAAGGAGAAGCAGGTAGAAAATGTATTAAGAAGCTGAGCAGAGGGTTGGCTGTGGCCTCACAGTTAAGGCAGCTGGATCCCACGTGGCTGACCACAGTTCGAGTCCCAGACCCCGCAGCTTGAGAAACATGCAAGGCACATATGTGTGCTTGGTCAAAATCCTAGAAGAAGGAAGAGATGGAGGAGAAGGGATTGCCGCATGACTGGTTTTCATGGGGGTCCTTTCTCCTCTCCACCTTGCTCTGTCTCTCTGTCTGCCTCTGGCGAGAACATGCACCCTGGCAAAATTAAAAGAAGAAGAGAAAGTGGCAGCAGCAGCTGAGTAGAGACAGAAAACAGTGGCCCAAGGGCGGATGCTCTGAACATGGACATGTATTTCTGACACGCTGCTGGTCCTCGGAAAGTCAGTGCAAGCTGTGGAAGTCATGTGCTCTTGGGGAGAGGCAGCGGGGCTTATTTATTTAATGATGAACAACCTGACATTCCCACATGGAAGTCTGCTTTTGCTCCACAAAACCAGCTCCTCCCACAGCCTTCCCATCCCAGACAATATGACTCCCCGGCTCAGGTCAAAACCCTTAGAATCATCTTTAACACATCTCTCTCACACCCATACTCAAACTGAATTCGGCTGGCTCTCCCTCCAAGATGTAAGCAGATTCTGACTTTCACGCCCGACCCTGTCATCTCCCTGAATTATTGCTGTAGTCTTCTATGTCCATTGACTTCTAGCCTTCCCCAGTGCATCTAATCTCTGCACCACATCCAGAACATCCTGTGAAAACCTATAGCAGATTGCTCTCTTCTCTGCTCACATGCTGTCAATGGCTCCCACTCAGAGCAAAAGACAGTGTCTTTGGAATGTTCTAGAAGGCCTAAACTGTCTAGTCTTTTGTGTTGGTTCCTTATTATATCTCTGAGCTATAAGCAAGAGAGGAGGGATGGATCCCACTTTACCAATAGAAAAACTGAGGCCCGGAAGCTAGAGGAGATGTTGTACCTGGGCCTATCTGAGGGCTCTGTCCTCCTCTCCCAGCTGCCTCAGTGGGTAGCTGCTGGGGCCACTAACTATACCCTCTCTGCAAAGCACTGGCTCCCTGCCCATGCTCCAAAGTCCAGCCAGATGCCGAAATAGGCTTGTGGACATTGCGCTTGGCAGCAGCAGGCCCCTGGAATCCACCCCTTTTTAGGCCAGATCAGAGCAGTGCATGGTCCACTTTGGACTGCTGAGCAGCCATGAGAGGAATTTAATCCCCCTGGGGTTGGAAATGGGTCAGCCTTAGGGCAGTCACTATGCCCTGGCTCTGGCTCTGACTTGCCAAGTGACCCTGGGCAAGTCGCTTCTCCATTTCAGGTTGTACCCTTCTACCCCAGGAGTTCTAACATTTAAGCATGCCAGAACGAGCTGATGGTGCACAAATAACCAGAAGCCTAGAGGCCAAATCCAGCTTGAGGGCTGTAGTAGAAAAATCACAGGGTTCTATCCTCAGCCCAATCCTATCCAACATGTCTATGATCATGTTAAGGTGGAGATATGGCCCTTCACAGTGTGGCTTATTTTCAATAAGATAATGAACATCAGAACCAGGGTGCCCAAAGACCTTGACCAGCAGGACCAGTGGACTGAATACACAAAGACAAAGTATGTTAAGAATGAATGTCAGGTCAGCAGGTGGTACAGTGGTTAAGGTGTTTGATCCTACATGGCCAACTGTGCGGTTCAAGTCCCAGACCTGGCAGCTTGAAGACCATGCAGGGCGTGTGTGCGTGTGCGTGTGTGTGTGTGTGTGTGTGTGTGTGTGTGTCCAAAATTCCCAGAGAAGAAGAAATTGCAGCATGGCAATGCCCCCTGGGGAATGATTTCTCACTCCCTCTCTATCTCTCTCGGGTGATCGTACATGCTCTATAGCAAAAACACAACAAAACAAGGAAGAGTGAATGTCAACCCCTATACTTCAATTCAAATGCCAACCTTTGAGTCTGGGATGAGGAGGCCAGAACTAAAGGAAAAAGGGTTTACATCAGTAGTTCTTTAGGGTACGTTTTATAAATGCATTCATTCACGGGCTGTTTTTGGGTGTCACAAGAATGAGGAGCCTCTAAAGACATTCACAGGGCAAGAACCAAGAAGGCTGGGCATCCCACATGCACAGAGGTGTCCCACACAACAGAAATTTTCCCCACACCCCTAGTAACTTTCACATGTTCACCAGATGAAAACCCATGACAAATATAACTAATTCAGGCTTCAGTACACCCTAATATTGAAAGGTTTTCACAAGACGTTACATGAATAACTCAATAACTTAGGAAAAGGTTATTCTGACAGGGATCTATGAATGGAAAAAGGACAGTGACTCAGTTATTGGATAATTCTGTCATTCCACACAGCCTGTCGCCTCAACGAGTTAGACCATCCCAACTACATTATCTAGAGGAAAAGCGCTCCGGGGCATGAATACAGTCATTGCAGAGACAGTGACGCCACTGCAAACATTTAGTAGAGGCAATATGTGACTCCTTTTATAGGCTTAGAGCCAAATCTTGGTAAATTTGTAGAGGTGCAAGAAATCTCACTGAAGTTCTTTAAGGATGATCATTTTGAGTCTATGTTATGAAAGGGTCGTGTTAGATGATTTATTTTAGGGTTACCAGTTGCTTTTCAGTCTAACACAGAAATTGTCACCAAAGTGGCCCCTCACATGGCTTCTCCATAAAATTGGATGGAAAAATTACTTCTTTTGATTCATTCACTTGTGGCCTCTGCCTATTGAGGGATGCAATTGAGAAGGGCTTTTTAAGATATGAAGGCAGGGCTCTTCCCTACTATACAAGGTGGTAGGTGAAAAAGCTGCAGAGCAGGATACTAAGGAGAAGAAACCTGAAGCCAAGAAGGCTGATGCCAATGGCAAGGTTAAAACGGGTGACCCCAAGGCTAAAAAGTCCAAGAAGGAGAAGCCCCATTGCAGCTGAAACCTGATCCTAGCCGGGGCCATCAGCAGATACTCCCGATCTGCCACGTATTCCTGGAAGGCCATGTACAAGGGGAGATACTCGGCCACTAAATCCAGGATCGAAAAGAAAAAGAAGGTTCTTGCCACTGTCACAAAACCAGTTGGTGGAGACAAGAATGGTGGTACCCGGGTGGTTAAACTTCACAAAATGCCTAGGTTATATCCTCCCTAAAATATGCCTCAAAAGCTGTTGAGCCATGGCAAAAAAAAAATCCCTTCAGTCAGCATGTGAGAAAGCTGCGAGCTAGCATCACTCCTGGGACCATCCTGCTCATCTGCACTGGACGCCACAGAGGCAGGAGGGTTTTCCAGAAGCAGCTGAGCAGTGGTTTCCTACTTGTAACTGGACTGCTAGTCCTCAATCGAGTTTCACTGCGAAAAACAAACCAGAAATTTGTCATTGTCACTTCCACGAAAATTGGTATTAGCAAAGTAAAAATCCCAAAGCACCTTACCGATGCTTACTTCAAGAAAAAGAAACTGCAGAAGCCCAGACACCAGGAAGATGAGATCTTTGACACAGAGAAGGAGAAATGCAAGATTTCAGAGCAGCGCAAGGTTGATTAGAAAGCTGTGGACTCACAAATTTTACCAAAAATCAAAGCTATTCCTCAGCTCCAGGGCTACCTGCGATCCGTGTTTGCCCTTACAAATTGAGTTTATCCTCACAAATTGGTGTTCTAAATTTTTTGACAAGAACCTAATTAAATAACTGATGATTAAAAAAAAAAAAAGAAGAAGATGTGAAGGCAGGGCCAGTAGGTGGCATAGTGCTTAAGGTATTGGACTCCCACGTGGCTGACCATGGTTCAAGTCCTGGACCAGCTGGTTTGACACTTACTCTGGACCATGTGTGTGCATGCCCAAAATCCTAAGAGGAGAATGGAAGAGAAGGGAATGCAGCGTGGCAATCAGTCTGCGGTGTGATTTCTCACTTTCTGTCTCTCCAGCGAGCGCACGCACCCTATAGCAAAAATCTCCCCCCAACCAAAAAAA
>NW_006159579.1:5670925-5681883 GCF_000334495.1 Tupaia belangeri chinensis | reverse complement strand
TCTGTTGTGTCTTGCCCTAACAGCAGATTTTATTTTAATTTTCACCTGAGCCTCCTGCCCTTTCATTTTCTTGCGCTTCGTGTGTGAGGGCTGCTTATTTTCTCTGAGATCTAAACTTACTTATGATGGTTAGATACAGCTCTGATGCTTTCATGTGCCTTTGCGGGTAGCTTTGTCCATTATTGTTATAGAGTCCGTGCACTCGCCAGGAAGACAGAGAGACAGAAAGCGAGAAATCACCCCCCCCAGGGGGGATGGCCATGCTGCAATTCCTTCTCCTCCATTCTCCTCTTGGGATCTTGGGCACACATACACACGCGTCCGGTGTGAGTTTAAGCCACCAGGTCCAGGACTCGAACTGCGGTCGACTACATGGGAGTCCAGCAACATAGTCATTATACCAACTGCTGGTCCCTCCAAGAATATATTGAAAATACATTATTGTATTCGAAATGACCTCTCTTTCTTAACTACTTTATATTACAGACTGGGTATGATATTGATTGTGTGTGTGTGTGTGTGTGTGTGTGTATGCATGTGTAGATTATCATCTATGCATTTTCATTCAGAAAATCAAACTTCTTTTAAAATTTTTGCCAGAGGACACATACACTTGCTGGAGAGAGAGAGAGAGATAGAAGAAGAGAGAAAAAGCACCCTTCTTCCCATGGCGGGAAGTCATGCGACAGTCCACTTTCCTCTATTTCTTCCTCCTATCAGGATTTTGGACATGCACACACTCACACACACACACCCCTCAGGAAAATTCTCAAGTCGCTGGGTCTGGGATTCAAACTGAAAGGTTTGCCCTGTGGAATCCAGTTGTCTTAACCACCAAGCCATGGACTGGCCTTCCTTTCAGAAAATTAAAATGAGGCCCATCCTCAGTGGCATGGTGCTGGAACCTACCATGGGTTCAGATCTGAGGCTGACCTGAAAACACACTGGGTGCACCCCAGGGTCTTATGCCCAAGATCCTGACGAATGGGAGGGCTGTGGGGAGGAGATTAAGTGTAATGAGACCTCACTGAGTATCACTGAGCAGGAGCATTGTAATTAGATTAAAAAGAGGATCCTCGAGACCAGCAGATGGCATCATGGTTATGTCTCTTTGCTCCTATGTAGTGGACCGCAGTTCACGTCCTGAACCTGGCAGCTTAAAATTCACACCTGTCATGTGTGTATGCATGCCCAAAATCCCAAGAGGAGACTGGAAGAGAAGGGATTGCAGCATGACCCTGCCTCCTGGGGTTTGACTTCTCATTTTCTGTCTGTCTCTCAGGCAACTGTGTGCGCCTATAACAAAAATCTCTCTCTTTAAAAAAAAAAAAAAAAAAAGAGGATCCTCTCTCTTCCTCCTTCCCCTTCCCCCACTGCTTATCGGTCATCACCTGCTGAGTTTGGGTCATTTCTGTAGGCTGCACCTTCATAGTGACAGAATTTGTCATTGGAATGCTGTAACCAAGGGAGTAACCAAGGAAGAATGACTGGTATTTGCTATGGTTTGAATATCTGTCCCCTCCTAAAGCCATGTCGAAATTTAATCTCCACTGTAACAGTATTAAAAGGTGGGCTGATGGGGCCAGGAGGTCGTGTAGTGGTTAAGGTGCTAGACTCCTACATGGTCGACCAGGGTTTGAGTCTTGGACCTAGTGGATTAAAACTCATGCTGGGCCTGTGTGGATGAGTACCCAAAATCCTGAGAGGAGAATGGGGGGTATCCAGCATGGCCATCTCCCTTGGAGGTGATTTCTTTCTTTCTGTCTCTCTGTCTCTCTTTGCCTCTTCAGTGCTAGCACATGTGCCGTATACAAAAACAAAACAAAATAAAACTAAACAAAAAAACTATGAAAAATAAAAGAGAGAGAGAGATGGGGCTGAATAAGAGATTAGCCCATTCATACATTAATGGATCAGTGGACTAATGGGTTATGGCGAACAGTGTGTTCTTCAAAAAGCGGTCCTTTCACACATGTTTACTATGCTTCATGCATGATGCCTCTCATCACGGGATGCCTCCTACGAGCATGCTCTGCCTCATCATGTAACACCTCCCGCCATGTTATGATGCCACCAGAAGTTCCTCACCAGATACTGGCACCTTGATATCACACTTTCCAGTCTCCAGAAACATGAACTAATTAAACCTATGTCCTTTATAAACTACCCACTATGGTATTCAGTTACACTACAAAAGTCTTTTAAAAATGAGTTCTAAACCTTATAGAGAGTGTCTATTGAAGACCCACAGGTAACCTCATACTTACTGGCAAAAAAACTAGATGTTTCTTCCCAAAGATGAGACATTGTTAGACAATGATGTCCACTCTTATCACCTCTTTTTTTTTTATTATTATTGTTTGCTATAGGGCATGTGTGATCACCAGAGAGATACGAAGAGACAGAGAGAGAGTGAAAGTCAGAAAGCACCCCTACCACCTCAGGGGAGATGGCCACACTACAAACCCTTTCCTCTATTCTCTTGGGATTTTGAGCATGCACACACATATGCCGAGAGTATTTTTCAAGTCACAAGGTCCAGGACTTGAACCTCACAGTTGGCCATGTGGGATCCAGCCACGTTAACCGTCATGCCACCAACTGACCCCAGTCTTGCCACTTTTATTCAACAATGTACTAGAGATTCTAACCAGAGAAATTAGTTTTAAAAATAAGATAAATGTTATCCTATGAGATAAAACTATATTTTCATATAACATAATCATATATAAAAAATACTAAGGGGTCAACTAGAAATTAGAATTAATAAACTAGTTCAGCAAGATTGTAATATATAAAATCAATCTGTGAAAATCAGTTGTATTCCTATACATTAGCGATGAACAACTGAAATGAAAACAATTTAATTCACAATATCATTTAAAAATAAAATACTTAGAAATAAATTTAATGAAAGATGTGCAAGACTTGTATACCAAAAACTATAAAACATTGTTTAAAAATGAAAGATCTAAATAAGTGGAAAGATGCCATATTTGTGGATCAAATGACTTAATACTCTTAAGATGGTAATATCTCCAAACTGGTCTAAAGATTTGATGCAATCTATGTCAAAATTCCATAACCTTTTTTTTTCAGTAATTGATAAGATGATCCTAAAATTTTTATGGAATTACAAAGGACCACAAATAGTAAACACAATCTTGAAAAGAACAACAAAGTTGGAGGGTTCACATGTCCCGATTTCAAAACTATGAAGATAATGTGGTATGGGCATAAGGAGAGGCATATATATATCAAGGGAATATAATTGAGAGTTAAAAAATAAACATTTTCATATGGTCAACTGGGTTCCTTTTTTAATTTTTTTAAAGAACTCTTTTATTCCACTTTATTCATTTATTTTAATTTGACCGGAGACAGAATGAGAGAGAGAGAAAGTGAGAAAGCAAGCTGCCAGGTCTGGGACTCCAACCATGGTTGGACATGTGGCAGTCCAACACCCTTAACCATACTATCTGCTGGTCCCTGGTCAACAGTTTCAACAAGGGTGCCAAAATCATTCAACAGGGAAAAGAATAGTCTCTCCACAAATAGTGCTAAGATATATATATCCATACTGTACCCAAAAATCAATTCAAAATGGATCTTAGACCCAAGTGTAAGAGCTAAAACTGCAAAATTCTTAGAGAAGAACACAGCAGTAAACATTTTGTGACCTTGGGTTATTTAAAACCTTCTTAGAGGTAGCACCGAAAGATACAAATGGCAACAGAAAAAAATACATGGAACTTGATCACCACTTAAAACTTTTTTTTAAGAATTATTTTATTTAACTTTGTTTATTATTATTATCATTATTGTTTTCCAGTTTGATCAGAGAGAGACAGAGAGAGAGAGAGGAAGTGAGAAAGCAAGCCACCAGGTCTGAGACTTGAACCGTGGTCGGCCATGTGGGAGTCCAGCGCCGTTAACCACCATGCCACTTGCCGGCCCCAGCCATTTAAAACTTTTGTACTACAAACAGTATCATCAAGAAAGTGAAACGACCCACAGAATAAGAAAAAAAAAATGATATTTACATACCTTATATATATAAGGAACATGAACAACTCATAAAAATAATGAAAAGTCAAATAACTGAACCTGAAAATGGGCCAAGGATCTGAATAGACATTTCGCTAAAGAAGAGACACAAATGAGCGATAAGCATATGCAAGATGTTTGGTATTATTAGTCATTAGGAAAATGTAAATGAAGACGCGAGATACTGCTTCATACCCAACGGAATGGCTGTAGTAATCATTTCAAAAAGAGACAACAGTAAGTATTGAATGTAGAAAAATTGTAAATTTATAGTGATAGTGGAAATGTAAAATGGTGCAATAACTTTGGAAAGCAGTTTGGCAGGCACTCAAAAAGTTCAATATGAAGTTACCATATAAGCCAGCAATTCTATTTCTAGGTGTATACCCAAGAGAAATTGAAACACACATCTACACAAAAACATGTACATAAGTGTTTACAGAAGTATTATTCACAAGACCTTAAAAACAGAAATAAACCAAATGTCCATCAGCTGATAGATGGATGAATAAAATCTGGTATATCCATATAATGGAACATTATCCAACAATAAAAAAGAATGACATTCTGATAGATGCTACAAATGATTCAGCCTTGACATACCATGCTAAGTGGAAGGGGCCAGTCACAAAAGACAGCATATTGTATATTTTATTCATATGAAATGTCCAGAATGGGCAAATCTATAGAGACGTAAAATGATCAGATGGGGATGAGAAGCAGGATAGACAATGATGGCTAACAGTAAGGAGTGTTTTTGGAAAATGAAGAAAATGTTTTAAAATTAGATGGTGATGTTGAATTGACAACTCTGTGACTATACTAAAAACTATTCAATTGACCACTTTAAATGAATGAATTTTATGTTTGTTATATCTCCATAAAACTGTTCATGCATACAAAGAAAGTGAGTGCTTTACCTACAGAATGGTTAGAAATTAATTCTGAGGAAATAGTTGCAAATAGGCTCAAAGATATAGCTTATACCACTCAGGGTTCAGTTACAGGAAATAGAAACCACATTCACGTCTTTAAACTGAAGAGATTTAACATAGGAAATTGGGTACTTGCGAAATCACTGAAAGACCTGGAGGAGTGGCCTGGGCCCTCAGAATGACTTTCAGAACGTCACCACCACATTTGTTTCCCAGGAAAGCTGCTGCCTCTGCTACAGCCCAGAAGCTTGGGAACTGCTGTTTTCAGGAATTGGTCCTGTTTGTTTCAACCTAGGAATCAGACATCGCTGATGTCCCAACACCACCTCATCACCATGACCTGGTGACTTGGCACTGAGACACAGCTGCAGAGGATTTCAGTGCCCAGCAAAATCAGGAAGATGACCACCACTTTACTTTTGCCATGAAAATCCCACACAAGCGCATTTAGAGGATGCAACCCAGTTGGTCTTGAAACCCTAACCACAAAGGAATCTGGGAAATACACTCTTCACCTTTTCAGCCCCTGCAGTACTGGAAGGCACATGAAAGGCTGTTGAAATGGGTGTTGAATAAGGAACGACCATAGAACCAATGGCTACAGGGACGGCACTGTTTGTAGCAGTGAAAAGACGGGAAACAACCTAAATATACAACAAAGAGGGCTCAATAAACTAGGGTTCATCTATTTGATCACGTTTTACACCACCAATAATTATGTCATAAAAATATGTGTAGCTTAAAAATACATTAACTACACATTAAACAAAAGGGCAAGTAGCACTTACAGGTAACTTTCGTAAGAGTAGGAACCACAGTTGCCTTCTCCATTGTCTGGCATGTGCTTGGCACAAGATGGATGCTCAATAATGATTTATTGGATGATTTTTTTTAGATCATAAATTAATTTATTTTTAACACCCATCATGCCATGAATTCATAGGGAATAGGTTCCAGTAGCTCAGGCTCCTTTCCATCGGTTCTCACAAAGTGTGCTTCTCTGGGTGGAGCAGGCTGGTTCTTCAGTTGAACCCAGGTACCTTTCTCTTTGGCTTCCTTCTTTTTCTGGTCATTTTCCTTCACAGGTTTTAGGAAGCTATCTCTGCTCTTATAATGCTTAATATGCTCAATAGGCACATTAATTCTCTTGGCGAGAATCTTACCTTTAACTTGTTTGTTTACAACAATGCCAACAGCATGCTGGGTAACATTGTAGACTTTTCCAGTTTTGCCATGGCAACATTTGTGGGGCATTCCTTTTTAAACAGTACCCATTCTCTTAATGTCTACAATGTCACCTTTCTTATAGATTTCCATATATGTTGCCAAAGGAACCACTCCATGTTTTCTAGAAGCAGACATCGGGTGCCTCTCTGATTTCCCTTTGTGTTCGTCATTTTGGTTAATTACTGGAAGATGGTGGTTCTGGCCAAAAGGAAGCCATTTCTTGGATGATTGAGTGATTCTATTTTTATAAATTAAAAGCATACTTCTGTAAGTTTATGTATAGATATGTATTTACATATGCTATAGCAATCCTGAAAGAAATACAACAAAATGTGAACAGTTGTCCTCTCTGTTGGTGACTCTTGAGATTATTATAACTTTTTTCTTTGGCTTTTCTGCATTTTATATATTTTGGACAAGGAACATGCATCAGTATCAATTAGGAAAAAAAACACAGATGTTCTGTTAAAGCCACAGAAGGAAAACAGGCCGACCTCATTTCTCTGTCTCCCATAGGAATTGGCCCAAAGTTGGCATCAATCCATGCTTGCTGACCAAGTGCGTGTGCCTTTATTTGCTGCCAGATGGATCTTTCTTAAGGAGCCTGAGGGCAACTAACCTTCTAAGATAATCCTGACTCTTAACATAGCAGTGCCTCTCCCATCTAAAACTGGCCAAGTGCCAAAGCCATGTGACCCTTCCCAAGTGCCAGTCTTGAGGGCTTACTGAGGCTGTGCCAGGGTGAGGTCATGCTCCAGGGTCTTTAAAAGCTCAATCAATGACTCAGTCCTGCCCCTCCTGTGCACCTGTCAGGCCCTGGGGCCATTGCTGCTTTGGCCTACCAAGCCAAGCCTGACTTCACTGCTACCAGCTGGCTGCACTCAACCAGACAAAGGCTGGGGAATTCAGAGGAGGGATGACTTGTCCTTTTCCCAAGGCTGCCCTTTTGTACCATGAGGAGTCCCACAGTGAGTGGTTTATATCACTTTCCCTTGCATGGCTGTTGAGCTCTTAGGATATCTGTAGAGAGCATTCTAGCCATCACTTCATCTATCATACCCACACACCAGATGGGAAACGGTAGCCCCAGAGGAGAAGGGTCACAGCAGAAAAGGCATGGTGAGAAAGGACACACCCAGAAAAGGCACAGTGAGAAGACAGTTCTCCTGTCAACCATGTCTGTGGAGTTTTGAGACAGAACCAAAGGGGAATAGTAGATAGAGGGATATCACAGAGGGCTGGGAACCGATCCCATTGGGACACTTCATCTCACAGGAACTTCAGACATACCCCAGCCACAGGTTCAAACCCACATGCAGAAACCAGGGCAGAAGCAAATGCGTCTGCCTCACCTAGCTGCGAGTGCCATTTTCCTTTCTGGTCTCAGTCTGTGCATCTTTTCAAAAGGGCCCAGGGATCATGATACTCATTAAATTCAGACTCTAACATTCTATGGCTAACAATTCCAAAATAGCCTGACCATGCCACTCTCTGCTGAAAGACTTGGCCATGGCTCCTTGTAGCCTACTCTGAGCCTGGTATATAGGGCCTTTGGGCTCTGGGTTCCACTAACCTCTCCAGTTTTTTTTTTTTTTTTTTGAGAGATTTTCACTGTAGGGCGCGTGCGCTCGCCAGACAGACAGAGAGAGACATAGAGACAGAAAGCGAGAAATCCCCCCCCAGGGGGGATGGTCACGCCGCAATCCCTGCTCCTCCATTCTCCTCTTGGGATCTTGGGCATGCATGCACACGCGCCCGGCGTGAGTTTTAAGCCACCGGGGCCGGGACACAAACCACGGTCGACTACGTGGGAGTCCAGCGACATAGCCCTTACGCTAACTGCTGGTTCCCTAACCTCTCCAGTTTTTTTTTTTTTGAGAGATTTTCACTGTAGGGCGCGTGCGCTCGCCAGACAGACAGAGAGAGACATAGAGACAGAAAGCGAGAAATCCCCCCCCAGGGGGGATGGTCACGCCGCAATCCCTGCTCCTCCATTCTCCTCTTGGGATCTTGGGCATGCATGCACACGCGCCCGGCGTGAGTTTTAAGCCACCGGGGCCGGGACACAAACCACGGTCGACTACGTGGGAGTCCAGCGGCATAGCCATTACGCTAACTGCTGGTTCCCTAACCTCTCCAGTTTTGACGTTTCTCTCAAGAACCTGACACTCCAGTCACACTGTTGGACTCCTCCTTCCCATGTATACTCCACCGTCTTCCTCATCTCTCTAATTTCACTCCAGACGCACAGACAGGTCCCTTTGCATGAAATGTTCTTTGGCTTACATGTTTAACTCCTACTCATACAACAAAATTTCGATTGTCACCTCTTCTATGGAGCCTGCCTTGATCTGCTACACAGAGAGTCTCTTTCCAATCTGGGTTCTCTCAGGCCCTAAGTCTTCCTCCACCATAACCCTGAACACAGCTATGAGACTACACAGTGAACATCTTGTAACCCACTTTGTAACTTATAAGCTGAGAGGTCCTTGAGAGCAGGAACTGCTCCTCCCACCAAATTCATTGTTGAAGCCCCAACCCCTAGTAGCTTAAGTATTCTTTTCTTTATTCATGGTAGAGCATGTACACGCACACGTGAGGGCATAGAAGACACTCAGTAAACAAATTATTCACATAGTAAGTTAATCCGTTCAAAAACCTCACAGCTCTGTTGCCAACTTTTTAATGGGTCTCTAGACAATAGGAGCCCTCGCTGGCCTGTGTTTCTAATGGCAGGCTACACTGGGTGGCTTCTCAGGGCATGACCTCTCTCTCCCCACAGGTCATGACCAGTCAGGGACCCCAGTGATGCTGTCAGCTCACTTAGCGCTAGTTTGGCTGAAGAGGAAATGAAACACAAAAAAGTTAAGCAATCTCCAAGGTCACACAGGACGTCATGTACACAGGCCGAATCTTCACCCCCTCGTCACTGGGTCGCCTCCAGCCTCACCACAGCCTGCCATGCAGAAGCAGCCCTCCTTCTCAGGCACCGAGTATACCAGTCACCAAGTCAAGGAAGAGCATCCTTGTCAGAAGGAATACCAGTGCCCAAACTCTAGGCTGGGATGATGTCTAAAAGGCCGAAGGAAGGGCAGAAAGGTCAGCATGGCTGGAGCTGAGTGAGCCAGGAATGATAGGAGAGGAGGCCAAAATCCATGAGGTCAAACCATGTGAGTCTTGGGGCACTGATGAGAACTTTGACTCCAATCAGACTGAAATGGGGAGCAACTGCAGGCTCTGGAGCAGAAGAGAGGACTTAGGTTTCCAAGTGATCCCTCTGGCTGCCGTGTGGAACACAGATTGGAGACAGGATGCAAGGTGAAAAGCAGGGATGCCTAGTCCAGGTGAAAGATCTAGGTGATTGGTGCAGGGTGGTGGCAGAAGTGGTTGTGAGCAGTGGTCAGACTCCGGAGGTATTTTAAAGGCAGAGCCACCAGGTTTTCTTGACATACTGGGTATGGGGCCACAGCACATGGCAGGGTGTGATTGCATCCACCGAGATGGATGACTGTGGGAGAAGCAGGTGTGTGTGTGTGGCAGGGGGGTTGCTGGCAAATTTCAGGACCCTTTGAACTATATACCTTTGTCGAGTGATGACCCAGCTATCACTGGGACATGCGACCCTGGGGTTAAATGGTGACGGAGAAACAAGCACAAGAAAGAAACAGAGTGGGCTAAGGGATCCCCACCTCCATCCAACCTCCAGCCTCCCCCTCTTGGATGCTAAGCCCCACCTCCTCTCCACCTTTCCCAGGTCCTGACTCCCATCCCTGCGGACAATTGCCCCTTGAGAGGAAAAGGATATTTTGCAAAAAGCATGGGTTGGAGATTGAGCAGGCCTGGTCCGGGGCTAGAGTTTCCCTTTCTCCATCTGTAATAGGCTAGGCTATTAAAAGGTTTAACCAAAGCCTCTGGAGGTGGCTGCAGCCTGAGCGGGAAAATTAATGACAACCAAAGTCCTCTGGCTTCCGCCTCCTGAGGTGCCCATGAGTGGCCTGAGTTACTAAGGCAAGCCAAGTGGGCTTCTTGGAGCTGCTGGTCTGGAAAGACACTCTTTTCCCAGGGCAGCTGAGAGGAGGCAGGAGTGGGAGATAGGAAGTGGAAGCGGCTTATTGTGATAGGAGGTGCACGGGGTCAGGGATGGGGGCAACCGATGGCAGGTGTACCTGAACATGGACAGGGAAGGAGCCAGACCAGGTGTGAATCCCCTCAGACAGACCCCAGGCCCCATCCCAGCTCCACAAGTTCCACCTGTGACCTCAGGGACGCTGCTTGCTCTCTAAACTTCACTTTTCATTTGGAGAGTGGGTGAGGGAGCCATTCATCAGACAGAGAATGACAACTGAGGATCCTTGTGGGGACAGATGGAGCTGAAGACAAATGACAAGCAATGAAGTGCACAAATCTCCACACAGAGCCTGCGGGCAGTAGGTGCACCATGACCCTCCCCTCTCACCTATCCACCCAGAGCTGACTTGAGAGCAGATGGAATCAAGCTCCTGTAAGAGTCATTTAAAAAGGCGGAGCCTGTGTGGCACAGTCAGTAGCTTACTGCTCCGAGCTGGAAGCCATGTGCCAACTGTGGTTAGAGTCCCCAAGCCCAGCTTTGGCCTGAAAACATGGCCAAATGTGCGTTCAGATCCTAAGTCACCTTGAAGCATGCCAGACTCACGCATGCACCCAGAATCCTGATAAGCTAGAGGGCTGGGAGATCATTTCCTTGCGAGACTCTGTTGGTTATGCTTCTCA
>NW_006159579.1:5657239-5670817 GCF_000334495.1 Tupaia belangeri chinensis | reverse complement strand
TCTTGTACCTGCATATACTCTCAATCGTGATTAGAATAAACAAAAGGAGAGTAATAAAAACGTGTGCAGCTTGTCCTTATGTCCAGAACTATCTCCTGCAATTAACTCTGCGAGCTTGGTACTCTCAATACCCCTATACTCGGACAAGGAAACTCAGGTGCAGAGATGTGAAGACGCTTACATGAATGAGGTGAGGAGCTGCTGGACCCTTACACCCCCAGTCAGCTCTGCCTCTGGACTTCCTGATGAATCTGGCACCAGCCCGTGAACACACAGGGAGGTCCCAATCTGAGTTGAGGCACCTGTCACCTCCTTCCTCCCCGCTTTCCATTGTCCAATAATACCAACAGTCTGACGGCTGCTTAGGAAACGACAGAGTTGATCTAATCTGAGCCTCCAGAACATGCATGGGGTGATTTAGTTTATTCTAAAGAGCTTTAAAAAAAAAAAAAAAGAACCCAACCTGTCAGATCTTGTTTAGAAAACCAAACATTATGAAAATATTGGCGAAGAGAAGGAGCCTCGACCATCCGTTAGATTCTCAGCAAAAGGGGTGATGCTAATTCAAGGCGACAGTGTATTTTTTTTTTTAGGCCAGAAAGGCAGGGAGTGCAAATTGCTCTTCTGGGGGTCAGGCAGCCCTGGGGTAGGGTGGGGGTGGAGGGATAGGGAGTGAGAGGACGGTTGCAAGCTCTGGAGCTGCCTATAGGGGTTGATGGGGAAGGGTATTGGGCTCCCCTCCCCCATCAGCTGCATTCTCCTGGAATTCTTTTTTTTTTTTTTTTTTGCCACAAGGCGCGTGCACTCACCAGAGAGATAGAAAGTGAGACTGTGAGAGGGAAAGTGAGAAATCACCCCCTAGAGGTGATGGCCATGTCACAATCCCCTCTCCTCTTCTTTCCTCCTGGGATCTTGGATCACACATATGCACCTGGAATGATTTTCCAGCTGCCGAATCCGAGACTCAAACTGTGGTCAGCCATGGAGGAGCCCAGCGCCTGCCCCTACCCCTGGAATTCTTTATCAGAAGAGGAGACCTTAGTGACATCCTTCTTACTGTCACAGCATGCCAAAATCGCAGACTCCAGGGACATCAGGAACTCATTCTTTGGTCTAACCTTGTTTCATATATGGGAAACTGAGGCTCAGAGAAAGGGAGTGAAGCATTTATTGGATCCGTCGACAGTCAATAAACACGTGATAGAGACTTTATTGTGAAGGTGCCCTGCCACCAAGGTGATGGGAATTTCGAGAGGCGACTGTGGCTCCCTTTGTAACTTTGACTTGGATTCGAGTCCTGGATGTACAGTCTGCAGCAGGCTATTTAGGCTCTCTGGGCCTCCGTGTCCTCAGTAAAATGAGGACAATCATTCCTAAACCCCACAGAGTTTCTGGGAGAGTTAGGGGAAGAAAATGCAGGCGTATCGGGAACCAGCAGTTAGTGTAATGGCTATGTTGCTGGACTCCCACGTAGTCGACCGTGGTTCGCGTTCCAGACCCGGTGGCTTAGAACTCACACCGGGTGTGTGTGCGTGCATGCCCAAGATCCCGAGAGGAGAATGGAGGAGAAGGGATTGCAGCATGACCATCCCCCCTGGGGGGTGATTTCTTGCTTTCTGTCTCTATGTCTCTCTCTGTCTGTCTGGTGAGCGCACGCGCCCTATAGCGAAAACCTCTCCAAAAAAAAAAAAAAAAAAAAAACAAGCTATAGAAAATGCAGGCGTATCCATTTGGCTCCTTGGTTGCATGAATACACGCAGACTCAGGGCAGTTATCAAAAAAAAAAAATCAACTGGAGGGACACAGGTGGTTCACAGATATTTACTCAAGAGAACTGAAGATGTGTCCACCCAGAGAACTCAACCTGTATGTATGTTAATAGCAGCACTACTCACAACCCCTCAGAACAACCCTGAAGTTCTTAAACTGGTTAATATATAAATAGACAGCTGTATAGTCATTCAGAGGAATATTACTCAACAATGAAACGGAATGAACTGCTGCTACCTGCCCCGAAAACATGGATGAATCAAATAAATTATGTTAAGTAAGGAAGTCAGACACAAAGGTATGATGTCTGATCTCATTTATATGACATTCTGGAAAAGGCGAAACAATAGGAACAGGAATCGAATCAGCCATTGCCAGAGGCAGAGGATGGGGGAGTGAACTACTGGCAAAAGGGCATGCAGGGAATGTGGGGGGTGGTGATAGAAATGTTGTGTCATGATTTTTCTGTCATTGACTATGGTGTAGTGACTTGACTATGTGTTTGTCAACCCACAGAACTATACTGCATGGGGACCAGCAGGTGGCGTGGTGGTTAAGGTCCTGGACACTCCCACATGGCTGACCATAGTTTGAGTCCCAAACCTAGTGGCTTGCTTTCTCACTTTCTCTCTCTCTCTCTCTCTCTCTCTCTTTCTGTGTGTGTCTCTCTGGTCAAATTAAAATAAATGAATGAATAAATAAAATTAAATAAATAATTTTTTAAAAAAAGAACTATATTGTATGATACGAGTGAATTTCATTATATGTAAATTGTGACTCAGTAAATCTGACTGAATAAACAAAGAAGAAGTTTAGAAGCGTAGCTTCAGGAGCCAGCAGGTGGTGTGGTGGTTAAGGTGCTGAACTCTCACATGACCAACCACAGTTTGAGTCCTAGACCTGGCAGCTTGGAAATCACACTGGGCATGTGTGTGTGCATGTGCTTGTGTGTATGTGTGTGTACGCAAAATCCCAAGAGGAGAATGGAGAAGAAGGGATTGCAATGTGGTCTCTCCTGGAGAAGGGGGTGATGTGGAAAGGGCAATTCATCACCTTTCTCCCTCTGTGTTTCTCCTTGGAAAGTTCATGCACCCTATGGCAAAAACCTAAAAAATAAAATTAAATTAAAAAATATATAGCTCACCAAAAAGAACTAAAACACAAACAAAAAACAAAGAACTGAAGTCATTTTAGGAATGAGTCAGTGAATTTTAACCATTATTTAGAACTTTGGTCAAAGTTCAAAGACTCAAAATCCTAGGAGAGAGTCTAATTGGCGGAGTTTGAGCCCCAGGCCCGCCCTTAACTGCAAGTCTGTAGAACAGGGCAGTAACCCAGAGGCAAAACAATGG
The DNA here is from genome assembly GCF_000334495.1 of Tupaia belangeri chinensis. Lineage (NCBI taxonomy): Eukaryota > Metazoa > Chordata > Mammalia > Scandentia > Tupaiidae > Tupaia > Tupaia belangeri. The sequence continues at coordinate 5,667,695 of NW_006159579.1, read as the reverse complement.
CCCAACTGTGCCTACAGAGAGGACTGGAGATGCCTGTTCATGCTGGGTTTATCATCCTGGAGACGGAGCACTGACCTTCCAGAAATGAAGCCAAACCTCCCGTCTCCTTTGACGATGGGTCATGGTGACTGCAACTCCTCCTTGGATGTGAAGGTCAGAATTCAAACTCATTAGGTCAAGCTGAGTGTTGCCTCAGATCTACGAACAGATAGTCATTCAAGTGGTTCATCAAATAAGCTGGAGAAACAAGTGGTCAGTTTAGCCAAACATGTGTCTAATTTAGTCAAACAAGCACAGCCACTGCCCTGAAGGGTCATTTATTTCCATGAAAGAAAGTGTGTTTGACTCTTATTGACTGAGCTGGGTGTGTCAGGCAGACACAGCCAGTGACTCAGTCTAGAGGGAGGGAGGTACAGGGAAATGTTGCGGAATCCTGGCTATTCACTCCCTCTTCCCCCAGCTCTCCAGCAGCCCTACATGGCCATGGCAGCTTGGCCAGGTACCCACCCCCAGGATCAATTCCCTTCACGCGATATTGCAACAGTGTAGGTTCTATGCATGAGCTTCATCACCCTTGCTTCACCCTTCCAAGCAGTGTGCCTGTGCAGTTCCTTTCACCTCTCAGTACCTTCTCTTTTCCCCTTAGTTTTTGCTATAGAGAAAGAGAAAGAAAGCAAGAGCGAGAGCGAGAGCTAGAGCGAGAGAGAGAGAGATCACCCCCAGGACAATGACTGGAGAGAGAGAGAGAGAGAGAAATCACACACACACACACACCCCAGGACAATGGCTATACTTCAATCCCTTCTCCTCCATTCTCCTCTCAAGATTTTGGGCACACATGCACACACATCCAGCATGATTTTCCAACTGCTGGGTCTGGGACTTGAGCCTCAGTCAACCATGTGGGATCCAGCTGCTTTAACCTCCATGCCACCTGCTGCTCCACCTCTCAGTACCTTTATTTATATGAAGTAAAATATTTTCCTTTATTCTTTTTAAGTTTGTTTTTCCAAATTTTCTTCTACAAGTGAGAGAGACGAATGGACAGACAGACGAATGGACAGACAGAGAGACAGCACCCTCGACGGGGTCTTTACACCATGTTTCCCCCACAGCCTTAGCCAACTCTGACCATGGGCACTCATGTGTCCAGTGTACTCAGGGAGATCTCCAGACACAAACCCAGAACTTCCCATGTGGCCCTCTATTTCCCTCAGAGAACTGTATTTTACTGCTGCACCACTGTCCAGCCCCCTTGAAGTAAATGTTTCCTCAAGTACTTTGTTGGCGGCCATGCTCAGGAGCTTTGTAAGACATAAACAGGGTTGTGGGACCAGTAGATGGCATAGTGGTTACGTCGCTGGACTCCCACATGGTCAATTGGGGTTCAAATCCTGGACCCAGTGGCTTGAAAATCACACCAGGTGCATGTGTCCAAAATCCTGGAAGGAGAATGGAGAAGGGATTGTGGTGTGGCCATCCCCCTTGGGGGCTGATTTCTCACTTTCTCTCTCAGTCTCTGTCTCTCTCTGACAAGCATACACTCCCTAAGGCAAAAGCCTCTTAAAATATAAACAGATATAAACAGGGTTATGAGGTAAATAGAGACTCCATGGACAGTCCTTGAAAGGATGAATTTCAGTGTGGAGACCCTCATCGTGAAACTCCTTTATTCCTGTGCTCTGTGGGTTTGGAAAATCATACCATGATTCATTTATTTATTTATTTATTTATTTTTTGAGAGTTTTTTTTTTTCACTATACGGCACGTGCGCTCGCCAGACAGACAGAGAGAGACATAGAGACAGAAAGCGAGAAATCACCCCCCAGGGGGGATGGTCACGCCGCAATCCCTTCTCCTCCATTCTCCTCCCGGGATCACGCACACGCGCCCGGCGTGAGTTTTAACCCCCGGGGCCCGGGACACGAACCGCGGTCGACTACGTGGGAGTCCAGCGACATAGCCATTACGCTAACTGCTGGTTCCCGATTCATTTATTTTTTAAAGAATTATTTATTTGCTTTTACTTATCATTATTATTTAATCTGCTACAGGATGAGTGCATGTGTGAGAAAGAAAGAGAGTAAGAAAGCAGGCCGCCAGGTCCGGGACTGGCTCTGCAGTCGGCCAACTAGGAATCCAGCGCCTTGACCACCACAGCAACTGCTTGTCCTTAGACTGTGCCATTACTAACAAAAATGTTCATGGGTTGCTTCGAGATTTTAGGGGACACATTGCATTTTTCTTTTATTCCTGATTACATTTTTTCCACTTTGCCAGAATTTTAAAATTTCAGTATATTTACAGTGTAATGAAAGCTCAATTCTAAATGTAAAATGCATTATCCTTTTTGAAAGTTTATTTATTTATTTATGAGTGAAAGAGAGAGAGAGGCACTTTATGGCTATAATAAATAATGCTGCTATGACTATTTTGGTATACATATCTTAAACTACGGAGGCAGACATTTATCTAAAGAGACAAGTTTGCCTAATACTTTGCAGTGACACCTTTGTCATAAATCAAACATCTGTCTATGTACAGATCTGTTTCTAGGATCTCTGCTATCTTCTGCTATCCTATTTGTCTATCCCAGTGCAAGTAACATATAGTCTTCATTCTAAGCTTTATAGTAGTGCTCAAGTTTAAAATCAGGTAGAGCAAATCCTCCTAGGTGGGAGGTATTAGTCTCCCCAAATACCTTGGGTCTTCTTGACCTTTTGTAGTTCTATATACATTTTATTTTCTGATTGACAGTTAACCACAGAATCTGTTGGGATTTGATTGGAATTCATTGAATCTGTGCTTTAATTTGGGGGAGATTGGCTGTTTACAATATTGAGTCTGCTAGTCTGTGAATAGGATAATTTTCTCTCCATTTTAGTTGTTTAATTTTCCCCTTTCTCTACAGTGGTCCTATATGTCTTTTTTTTTAAGAGAGATTTTTGCTATAGCGTGTGTAAGCTCGCCAGAGAGACAGAGAGAGATAGAAAGCAAGAAATCACCCCCTCCCAGGAGGGATGGCCACACCGCAATCCCTTCTCTTCCATTCTCCTCTTGGGATTTTGGGGACACACACACACATAAACGTGCCCAGCTTGAGTTTTAAGCCACCAGATCCAGGACTTGAACTGCAGTCGTCTATGTGGGAGTCCAGCGACATAATCATTACGCCATCTGCTGGTCCCACTGTCCTGTATATCTTATTAGATTTATTTCTACATTCTTTAGAAAACTATTAAAATTTTATTTGACTTACAATGGTGCTTTTGCCAAACTCTGATAAATTCTAATTTACCTTAGATTGTTATTAGTAAGTCTGTATCTACTATTTTCAAATAATGATAGCTTCTTCCTTTCGTATTTTATACATTTTATTTCTTATCTTGCCCTTACTACAGCTGGCTAGGACATGCAGAATATGGCTGAGTAGAAGACGTTAGAGTAGACATTCTTGTCTTGTTCCTGATCTAAGGAATTCTTTTTTGTTGTTTGTTATTTTTTATTTTTTGGAGAGATTTTCACTATACGGCACGTGCGCTCGCCAGACAGACAGAGAGAGACATAGAGACAGAAAGCGAGAAATCACCCCCCAGGGGGGATGGTCACGCCGCAATCCCTTCTCCTCCATTCTCCTCCCGGGATCACGCACACGCGCCCGGCGTGAGTTTTAAGCCACCGGGTCCGGGACACGAACCGCGGTCGACTGCGTGGGAGTCCAGCGACATAGCCATTACGCTAACTGCTGGTTCCCGATTCATTTATTTTTTAAAGAATTATTTATTTGCTTTTACTTATCATTATTATTTAATCTGCTACAGGATGAGTGCATGTGTGAGAAAGAAAGAGAGTAAGAAAGCAGGCCGCCAGGTCCGGGACTGGCTCTGCAGTCGGCCAACTAGGAATCCAGCGCCTTGACCACCACAGCAACTGCTTGTCCTTAGACTGTGCCATTACTAACAAAAATGTTCATGGGTTGCTTCGAGATTTTAGGGGACACATTGCATTTTTCTTTTATTCCTGATTACATTTTTTCCACTTTGCCAGAATTTTAAAATTTCAGTATATTTACAGTGTAATGAAAGCTCAATTCTAAATGTAAAATGCATTATCCTTTTTGAAAGTTTATTTATTTATTTATGAGTGAAAGAGAGAGAGAAAGAGAGAGAGAAAGAGACAGCATCCTCAACAGAGTCTCCATGCCACAATCCAGCCCCCAGCCTCAGCCAGCCCAGAGCATGGGCACACGGATGCCCAGTGCACTCCGAAAGGTTGCCAGGTGAGAACTAGTAACCTTCCCACGTGGGTCCTCTTGGAGAATCTCATATTTTACCTCTGCACCGCCATCCAGCCCATATTCTTTTCTTCTTAAAAATTAATCTTTAATTAGCTAAATGACCAGATATGAAAAAAACTTACAAAATTTAGGTGAAGAATATAATTGCTTGAATGACTTATGTCTTTATCTCTGATATGATTGAGAAGAATTTTAGATCATGTCTACATATTTCTTATAGAGCTTATGCAAATTACTGCCCTTACTAGTTACTACTTAGTAAATAATATATTTTTTTGGTAGAGTTTTTTTGTCATAAGGCACGTGCACTCACCAGAGAGAGAGAGATGGAGATGGTGTGAGGGAAAGTAAATAATAAATTTGAGGGGCTAGCAGGTGGCATGCGGCTTAGGGCTCTGGACTTCCACATGGCCAACTGTGGTTCGAGTCCCAGACTTGGCAACTTGCTTTCTCACTTTCCATCTCTCTCTCTGTCTCTCTCTGTCTCTCTCTCACTCTGTCCCTTCCTGGTTAAATTTAAAAATAAAATAAGTTAAATAAAATAATTCTTCTTTAACAATAAATTTTAATGAATTTAGAAATTTCAGTAGTTCTGGGCCAGCAAGTGACACAAAGGTTAAAATAGAGCTGGATCCCAGATGGCCAACTGTGAAGTTTGAGCTTCAGACCTGGCAGGTTTCTTTTTTTTTTTTTTGGAGAGTTTTTTTTGCTATTAGGGCACGTGCTCTAGCCAGAGAGACAGAAAGTGAGAAATCACCCCCTGGGGGGATGGTCACGCTGCAATCCCTTCTCCTCCATTCTCCTCTCGGAATCTTGGGCACGCACGCACACGCGCCCGGCATGAGTTTTAAGCCACCGGTCCGAGACGCAAACTGCGGTCAACTACATGGGAGTCCAGCGACATAGCCATTAAGCTAACTGCTGGTTCCCTAGACCTGGCAGTTTGAAAAACACATGTAAGTGTCCAAAAATCCCAGGAGGAGAAAGGAAGAGAAGGGATTGCAGTCTGGCCATCCCCTAGGGGATGCTTTCTCACTTTCCCTCTCTCTCTCTCTCTGTCTTTGTGTGTCTCTGATGAGCACATGCATCCTACAGGAAAAAAAAAAGAAAAAACTAGTTGTTTGAATGCATAATTTTTATTTTATATAGGTTTCTTCATTATGTATTCAGTAGTTTTAATTGATTTAAATATCTTGTCAAAAAAAATGCCAAACTAAAAATAGTAATTTTTAATGACTTAAATGATACATAAAACCATTTCTCCATTTAAAATTGTCTCACTTTCCAGTGAATATTGAAACCACCTTTAATTATGACCCCCCAACATCCCCTGTCATGACCTCTAATACTCCTTCCACTGTTGTCAAAAACTTGGAATGAATTTTTCCAAACTTTCTTTGGTATATTAACATATATTTTAAGAGAGATTATACTACAGGGTGTGTGTGCTTGCCCCAAAGACAGAGACAGAAAGCGAGAAATCACCCCCCCGGGGGGGGATGGCCACACCACAATCCCTTCTCCAGTCTCCTCTTGGGATCTTGGGCACTCACACACATGCACCCAACGTGAATTTTAAGCCACCAGATCCGGGACTCAAACTGTGGGCTACTACGTGGGAGTCCAGCCATCCACTGGTCCCTATATTTATATCTTAGACATTACATCTGTATCTCTGTTACCTTAGAAACGAACAGCCTTGTGGCATCGTGCACGCCCAATGTCCTGCAATTTGCTTTCTTTGTCGCCATTATGACTTATTCTCAGCGCAAAGGAGTGATAAATATCAAGATGATGTATTTACTAATTATTTTATTTGATCATTACACATTGTATTCATGTACTGACAAATCATACTTATATCCCATAAATATGTACAATTAGTACGGCAATTAAAATTTTAAATAAAGAAATTGTGTCTGGGAATTCTTTCCATGCCTATTTATAGAGGGCTACTTTGTCTCTTCCCTCCCCCCATATTTTCTTTATTTTTCTTTTTCTTCTTCTTCTTCTTTTTTTTTTTTTTAATTTTGCTATAGGGTTCTTACACTTGCCAGAGAGAGAGGAAAGTAACAATAGCCGGGAGGGATGGCCATGCTGCAGCCCCTTCTCTAGTCTCCTCTTGGGATTTGGAGCACACATACTCATGCCCAGTGTAGGACTTGAATTGTGCAGCTGGCCATATGGGATCCAGTGCCTTAATCTCCAGGTCACCTGCTGGCCCTTTCTTATTCTTTTTAAAATAATTGCCAGAGCGTGTGTGCACTCACCAGAAAGACAGAGGGGAGGGGGGAGAAAACATCAATGGGGTGTGCTCAAGCCACAATCGCTTAGTCTATTTCTGCCTCCCATCAGGACTCCAAGTACACAAACACACACGTCTGATGTGCCTTCTAAGCCACCACGGTGGGGCTCGTGGGATCTACCATGTACAAACCTTTCCTATAACCACTGTGCGACTAGGCCAGTCTACACTAGGCCTGTTTAGACTGCCAGGCATGGCTTGTTCATCTATCCCCTCTGCTGCAAGCTTAGGTTGTGGCTGGCTTTTGCCCTAACAGACAACCCTGTAAACTCCCTTCCTGTGCACATCTCCTTGGATACATGCACAAATGTTTTCCTTAAGCTTTTGATCTGAGAATGGGATGATATTTACAAAGGCTTTCAGAGCTTTGTCCCTGGCTTTCTGTTTGTTTGTTTTATTTTAATTAACCACCATTAAGAAACAAACATGTTACTGAGATATCATTCTCATATTGTAAAAGTCATCCAGTAAAAGCATGTGATTCAAGCTGACCCTTTGATCTGGTGGTTAAGGGAGCTGGATATCTTAACTGATTGTGGTTCAAATCCTGGCTCTGGAGGCTTAAAAACATGCCAGGTTTGTGTGTGTGTGTGTGTGTGTGTGTGTGTGTATGTGTGTATGTGTGTATGTGTGTGTGCATGCCTAAAATCCCGAGAAGAGAATAAAGAAGAAAGAGTTGTGGAGTGACCACACCCCATTGGTGGAGTGGGGGGCACTTTCTGCTGCTCTTCCTCTCTCTCTCTCTCTCTCTCTCTGGTGAGTGCATGTACCTTAAAAAAAAGTTAAAAAGTTAAAAAATAAAATGAAAACCCAGTAAGGTGTAAAATTCAATGCTTTCTATTTTATTCACAGAGTTCTACATCTGTCATCACGATCTTCTTTGAGGACATTTTCTCTACTCCCAGCATGAAGCCCTGGACCTATGAGCAGTCATTCCTTCATTCCTTCTTCTCTCCTCAGCTCCTGGAGACCACTGATCTGCTTTCCACCTCTATGCATTTGCCTCTTCCAGGTTTCATATAAATGGAATCGAACACTTTGTGGCCCTTCTTTCACTTAGCACGACGGCTCTGAGTGTATCTGCGCTGTAGCAGGTGTCAGTACTTCAGTCCTCTTCATTGCCAAGTAATCAGCCACCCTTTTCAGAGTGGTTATGGCCGAGCAAGCCTGGCGTCAGTCTTCACAAAAAGCCTGTCAAGGAGCCGCTGTCTTTATCACCCCCATTTTGCAGATGAGGAAACCCAGTCTCGGAGACATGCCGTGACTCACACAAGAGCCCATAGGAAGCGATGGCAGAGTGGAGTTGAGCCCGGGACTGCTGGGTCTGGGACTGTGTCCTGCGAGCTGAGTCATGCAGGAAGGGGGTGAAGAGGGTCTTGTCCACCTGATATGCAGGTCACAAAATCCCTTCACTCGCAGGATGGCTCTGGGTCAGTATCACGACCACTGACAACTGCCCCATGAGATTGGACACAGTGAGCAAGACTATGTATCCCAATGCCAGCTGGCCCCAGATGTTGCCAAAGTCAGAGCTCCTGGGCTTGCTGTGAGATTCTCCTACCCCTCATGTTTCTTCTCCCCAGTCCTACCGTCTTCTGATCTGGGAGTATTATATTGGATGACCATCTCTTCCTTTTTCTCCTTTTTCTTACTGGAGAGAGAGAGCGAGAGAGAGAGATAAAGAGAAAAAGAGAAAGCAGTGCCTCCCCTTCCCATGGGGCCTCATTGCACTGCAATCAAGACCCTCCTTCCGAGCCCTCCTGCTTCCCAGAATCCTGGACGTCCATGTGCACCCATGTGTTTTCAGGCCTACCTGGGTCTCCTAGCCCATAATTGGCCATATGGCTTCCAACGTCGCAGGGTACCTGAGGTGCACTGTGCCTCGGCAGCTGGGTTCAGGTGCCAAGGTGTGACAGTGGGTTGTGAGTGAGAGTCATGTGAGTAAAGCAGATGTAGCTGCCTATAATAGTCAGGACTCAGCTCTTCAAAAATCCCCAAACTCTGCAATCCCTGCCGTGTCTGGATCATTAAGAGCTAGAATAATGATGATAATAAAATCAACTCATTCTTCTTGGGTGAGTTTTTTTTTTTTTTGGAGAGATTTTCACTGTAGGGCGCGTGCGCTCGCCAGACAGAGAGAGACATAGAGACAGAAAGCGAGAAATCACCCCCCAGAGGGGATGGTCACGCCGCAATCCCTTCTCCTCCATTCTCCTCTCGGGATCTTGGGCACGCACGCACACGCGCCCGGCGTGAGTTTTAAGCCACCGGGTCCGGGACACGAACCGTGGTCGACTACGTGGGAATCCAGCGACATAGCCATTATGCTAACTGCTGGTTCCCTTGGGTGAGTTTTTACCTCCTCTTCTGATCTCCTTTCTGAGCCCACCAGGCTGGTGGAGAATGAGGGATGTCGAGTCTGTTTGTAGATGAGAAGACTAAGGCTTACGGTCTCATAACCCATGGCAGGGAGGCAGGATCAGAGCCTGGAGCTGTCAGCAGTACCAGCCCCTGCTGCCCTGACCGACCACTGTTCTGCTACATCCTTCCCCCACTCCCTGTGACAATGCAATACCCAAGTGCAAATTAAACAAAAGCAGCCTCCCCTAGCTACAGGATGAGAGGAAGCAGCACGGCCTGCACCTGCCTTCCTATAGGTTTGGAGGCCCTGCCCTGACTCTGCCCCGTCGTGGTGTGTGACCAGGGGAAAGTTGTTGCCCTCTGTGAGCCTCAGTGAGTCTTGCTACGCTGCTATCCGAACATGCCCACAGTCTGGTCAGTCTGCTTCTTCTCCCAGAGGCTGTCTGAAATTGTAGGAGATGCGACTGGAGGGTAAGTTAGGTTCTGTTCTCATCTCTGACAGAGACAAGGGTTGAGAGATCCCTACGGCCAATCTCAAGTTCCTGGTGTTATTAGGAACCCCCGAATTCTACCAAATGAGGCTCCTGGGCTAACCCCCAGAGCCTGACTCGGAGTTGAATCGAACTTCATTTTCTCCTTCCTCTGCAGGTCACTATGCACCAAACCCTGAACAGTCATTGAGAATTGGGTGGGCCAAGGGAGACAAGGCAGGTGTGACCCACCCTGTGGGTGTTGCAGTCAAGAACAAGAGGGGAGTGTTTCTGGGTGGTTTCAGGGGGAGGCGACCTCTGGATGGGGCTTAAAGCCTGCGTGAAATGTTGACAGGTGAAATAGAGATGCCATCCCAAGTCCAGGGCACAGCTTGAGCAAAGGGCAAGAGGTGGGGATTTGTAGGGTGCCTCTGGGGGCCAGTAGAGTGTCTGGTGAGCCTGGAAAGTATCAATGTGGTGGGAGACGTGACTGGAGGGTAAGAGGGTCCCTCCTGTAAGGCTTCGAATGCCCCACAAGGTCTGGGCTGTGAATCTGTTTTTACAGAAAGGGAAGCTGATGCTTCCAAGAGGTGAACAAAAGGGCCTACCTGTGGTCCACTGAGCTTAAGTGGCATGGTGGGGCCTGCGACCCAGCGCTGGGTGGAGGCAGTGGGAGACGGATGGGCCACATTTGGTGGGTGATGCCTTGTGGGGCTGTTCCGAGGACGAGATGACCAGGTCAGCACCTCGCCCTAGTCGGTGCTGTGTTCTCTGCTCCCCAGAGACTGGAACACTCAGATCTTGCCATGGACAGACCACGCTCTCACAGGCCTTGAAAGGTCGTACCTGCCCCCTGCCATTTCCCCAAGTCTCCTCTTCTAACAGCCTTACCTCACCCCATCCCACCTCAGGAGAGTCTGCCCCGCCCTCCCTCGGCTCCCTCACGCCAGACGCTGCTCATCCAATTAGTCAGCACTGGTAGGAAGGCTGAAGTCTCCTCATGCTCCCACCCACGGCTGCCTG
>NW_006159579.1:5641916-5657036 GCF_000334495.1 Tupaia belangeri chinensis | reverse complement strand
CCCCCCTCCCCCACCCCCGGCTGTCCTGGGCCATCTCTGACCTTTGGGACCAGCTGATCCATGGGTTGAGTCCAGGCATGCTGTGTGGCCTCGGGTTGTTTCCCCAACATCTCTGGAACTCAAGCCTTTTCCTTTTCTTCTTTTCTTCCTTTTTCCTGTCTCTAATCATCCCTCCCTCTCTTAATGCCACCGACATTCCTTGCGTGTCCACAAGGCACACGGCACATGAGTCAGAAGCTTGGCCTGCAGCCCTCAGAGGCCTCACCTGCTGAGGCCTATACGACTGGACAGGACCCAGGCCCCCAAGGAGTCCCTTGGGGCCAGAGGAGACAGGAGTGACTCTGAGTGACCTGAGTGAACCCAGGCTCCGGTTTCCCACTTCCAGACTGGGGGGCCCTGGTAAGGCCTTCCATCTCTCACAACCCCAGTTTTCTCATTTAACTAATGGTGACATCATATCGTGTGACCTGAGTGGGTTAGCTAGCTAGTAATGGGCATTCGAGTTTCTAAAATTCCACCTCTGCCTCCACCTCGAGGCCTGACAATCTTATGCAAGCAGGGGACTGACTCTCCAGTGATGGGATTCTGGACATTAGTGACCTCTCCCCTAGCTGGGAGGCAGGGAGTCCTTCTGAGCACCCCTACCACATTGTCTGCAACCCACCTTACCTTCACATATGAACCTCCCTTGTGCTGAGGGCGGGGGAAGACCGGACTCAAGGTGACATCATCATACAGAAGTTTTAGGCAACATTTATTGAACACTTACTATGTGACCAGCACAAAACCCCAGAAATGAAGACTCTTATACCCATTTACAGAGGAGAAAACTGGGGCTCAGAGAGACCTAGTAACTTGTCCAGGGTCACACAGCCAAGACGAGCCTCAGAGTCCTCCTGTTTAGTCACTGCACAACACTTCTGCACAAGATGATAAGGGTCCCTGCAATTTTGAGGAACTTTGGACCATGAACACCCTTTCTGGGCCTCAAAAGAAAAAAGTTTTGTAATCTCTACTTCCCCAAGGAGGTTAGACAAAGCAGCATCTCTAGCTCTTCTAAACAGACGGGAAAACGGAGGCTCCCTGGTCACCAGGTCTGGGAGTGGATCTCTGGGCCCAACCTAGGCACTCATCTCTGCCTGCCACCTTCTCAGAAGCCAGTTCTGACCCTGACTGGCCCTGTCCTGGGGTTGCTCCAGGCCCTGTGTCACTCCAAGGCCGTGGTTCAGTGGCAAGTAGGAGAGGAAGGAGGTGGAGGCCGCTAGCAGAGAGTGAGGCAGAGAGGTGAAGGGGCGGGCCTGAGGCTGTGCAGGGTGGGCGACCAACCCAGAGTGACTGACATACCCGTCCTGAGAGATGAGTCCAGTGGAGACCCGTGGACGGGGATGAAGTGATGAATACGGTAATGAATCCCACTGAGAACCATCCTGACCGCCCTTCGCATGGGCCTCTGGTAGGGGCTGACACTTGTGGAAACACGATCTTCCTTCAGCAAAGCCAATGGTCCCCACACCTCTTGTGTCTCTTTGAGGTCCTTGTATCTTGGGACTAAATTGTGGGTGCTTGGGACTTCAGGGGCTCACCCTGTACGAGGCACCCGACCTGGTCACTATGGTGAGTCTTGGTCCTATGAGGGAAGGCTCTTGCCCCCCTTTTGCAGAGAGAGAAACAGGTCTGAAGAGCCAAGATACCTACCATGGCCACGCAGCTCGTCAGGAGCTGCCCTCAGCCCACATTCACGCTCCTCCCTCTTTCCTCTGAGCTTTTGCCTGCTACAGGAAACAGTTTCTGCAACATCTGTAAAATGGGGCCATTCAGGGCCCAGCCACGGGGCTATTGTATGGTCGACACCCCAACAGTGTGCAGGGGTTTGTTCACTAAGACCCCAGGCACTGCCCATTTGGGCCAGGGACTCAATATCTGCTCAGGCAGCATGGTTGATTCCCTGCACTGTGTGGCCAGTTGTATAGATGAAAAATTTGTTCCAGGAAAAGGGCTGAGAGAGACCCACAGAACTCTGTCTCCCCAGGTACCCTCCCTGCTCAGGTCTCTTGGTGGGTAAGGATAATACAGTAACGTATTATCCAAGGGACTTGAAGCACCAGGGTAGCAGGCCCCCAGGGTGCTGAGTTCAAGGGTCCAGAGTCTGAGTCCCTGGAAGGGACTTTGTTCCCTTCTGGAACATGGATTAAAAGCCATGGAAGGTCAGTGAGTAGATGGATGGAGGCAGGGAGGGAAGGACGAAGGAGAGAGGAGGAAGGGATGGATGATGGAGATTATGGGGGGGGAGTGTGAGCGTGTGGAGAGACGATGGATGAACAATCAGATGGGCAGACAGTGGATGAGACGGGGACTAACTGGGCTTGGTACGGGGGTTGTCGGTGTGTCTTTGCCACCATGTCTGCATGCCCAAGTCCATGTCGGTCTAGTGTCCACCTCTGTGTCTGTAGGTGCCTAACCTGACTTTACGTCCACACCTGACCGAGGTCAGTGGGTGTGTGTGAGGCCCATCTGTGTGTGGTGGAGCTGGTGTGTCTGGACACCTGCTTGGTCGTACGTTCAAGGCTGTGTTTGGCTCTTGGTGGACACCTGTCTGTGTGTCTACCTGTGTCTGTGATTTTGATAGGATTCTGTCATGTCACTGTGTGCGTCCAGCTTTGTGGGAGCATGGCTGTATTCACATGCTTCTCTGTGTGTTCACGTCCCTGTGTCTCTGACACGTCTATGTCCATGTGCATCTGTATCTGAGTGTGTAACACACACTCCGGGTTCAGATCTGCCCTGAGTCCAGGCCCATGTGCCTGTGTGTGCTCATTCAGTTGTGTTCCGCTCTGAGGGCGCTCTGCGCGCCAGGGCCTGAGTGCCAGAGATTCCGTGCTCAGGTGTGTCTGCCATCCGTTCCACTCTGTCCGCTCCCCCAGGGGGCGCCCTCGCCCGGCCGGCCGGCTCCCTCCCTCGGGCTCCTATCCCTTGGGTGCGCCCCTGCTGGGCCAGCCGCGTGGGCCGAAGCCAGGGCGATGGGTGGCCTCTGCAGGTCCCGCCTCCCCGTGCGGCCCCGCCCCCGGCCCGCCCCACAGCGGGCTATAAGTTAACCCGCGCTGGGCCGCTGCATTGGCCGCTGCAGGGGTCTGCGCTTGGAGGGTCTCGCTGCCAGCCCGAGGAGCTCCCGCCACTGCGTGACCATGGCTGAGGGTGAGTATAGAGCCTGGCCTGGCCGCGCTTCCCTGGTCTCTGTGATCCCGCCCTGGAGACAGGGGTCAGGACCCCGCTGGGGCTAAGTCTTGGAGAGCCACCAGCGGTGCACTGAGTGACAGGAACAGTGCTCTGTCCTGGTGTTACCTGGGCCCTCCAGTTCCTCATCCCCAGGGCATAGTCGTTAACTCCTGCCTCCCTGGATCAGACGAAGCGAAGGCACAGTGAAGGCATGTTGGGAACTGTACCATCCTAGTTGGCTGGTGTCACTTGTCCTCAGCCAGTTGGGTCAGAACATTCAGCTTTGGAGGGGGCGTGCAAGCCAGACTCTGACTGGAGTTTCCTGCCTCTGGCGGGGAGTGGGCTCAGAGCCGGCTGTGCTCTCGGCCCCTTCCTGCTCTGGGTTCTGCAGCCCTGGCTCTTGGCATTTGAGTCTCGGTTCCCCCTCCATAAACTCCGGACAGTAGGGCCAGCTTATGAGGCCTGACGGTGGAGAAGGGGCTCTGTTCATTTCCCGCCTGCCTCCTTACACACCTGTGCGTGCACATACATGTACACTCATGCACACACAGTGGCGCACTGTCCTAGGTCCTGGGGGAGGGAGTTCTAAAATGAAGGCTGTCCCTGCACTAAAGTGCTGGACCCAGCTGGCTCTGGGTCGTCCCCTGGGGCATGGCATCTTATCCTCTGCAGTCCCCAGAGAGGGAGAATGGAAACTGGAGAGTGCCATGGATGGCCTCCCTCTGGAACCCAGCTCCCAACATGCCATGATGTGTCACCTCGATAGCCACTTGTCCCCAGGGCAGCTTTCCACCCTCAGTCTCAAAAGACAGGCTCAATGGAGCAGGGGACCCTGGAGAAGGCAGTGACGAGCAGCCCCCAGGCCCATGGCCACAGTGGCCCCTTCTAGCATGGGTCCCATTGGCCTGGAAAAACTCCAGATCGTTGTCAGTGCAGAAATGCCACAAATCCCATGATTGTGGACCCCAGTGTTTCTGAACCTTTGGAGCAGGGAGGAGTTCAAAAGTGTTTCTTCAGACAATAGACAGAGAAAGTGCCCTTCAAATCCCATGATTGTGGACCCCAGTGTTTCTGCACCTTTGGAGCAGGGAGGAGTTCAAAAGCGCTTCTTCAGACAATAGACAGAGAAAGTGCCCTGTCCCCCCAGATCAGGGGCTGACCACTTCTGCAAGGTCTCCTTCCTGCTTAAGCTTTCTGGGGTTGAAGTTTCCAAAAACAATTTTTCCTCACCCCAGCAAGCCAACAGGAAGTTTTTCTTTGTGGCCAGGGGAGGTCTTCCCTGCTGGGAGGACAGAGGGGTCGATTTCCCCATTGCTTCTGCTTCATACTGTCGGACGTGCAGAGCTGTGTCTCCTCCCCAGCCTGAGAACACAGAACATGGGAGGTGGGAGAGGAGGGGTGAGGGGAGAGGGAGAGCAGAGCCTCCGGCTGCTCTAGTGAGGAGGTTATGGAGCAGGCCAGGGAGTCCCGCCACTGTGCCGCACATCCCAAAGCAGCCATTCGCTCTGGTTACTTGGGGCCCTCTGCGATATGGGGACAGTGAAATTGCCTACGTAAGTGGTGCCATTGTGAAGCTTACATTGAAAGAGCCCACACAAAAGGCCGTGGCAGTCACTGGGTGGTTTGGACCTCACTTTTGGCAAGAGACAGAAGACTCAGGCCCTTGTCCCACTGGTAGGGCCGACTTACTGAGTGACTTTGAGCAAGTCCCTGCTCCTGGGCCCCGGTAGGCCACGTGCTCTCCCATGGCCCCACAACTCTAAGGGTCTGCCTTGCCCACCCTCCACTACCCAAAGTCTTCCTGATCTTGACTTTGAGCTTTATGAGGGTTGTGCTTGTGCTTCCCTGAGACCCTACCCACCAGTTCCCCCAACCCTGCCCTGGTCCTCAGCTCCCTCTGAAATGGTAAGTAGAACTTTTACATATCAAGATATCAAGCTCCTGCCCGGACTGGGCCCATGCATCATCTCCTAGACCTCGCAGCAACCCATTGAAGCTTTAGCGAAGGAAGCACAGAAAGGGAGAGACACTTGTCCTAGGTCACACAGCAGCATTGCAGAACGAAAACCCAGGTCCGGAAGTCTCCAAAAACCCGTTTTGTTTTGTTTTCCTTTTTAAATTATTTTACTTAACTTTATTCATTTATTTATTTATTTTTAATTTGACCATAGAGGGACAGAGAGAGAGAATAAAAGAGAAAGGGAGAGAGGGAGAGGGAGAAAGCAAACTGCCAGGTCTTGGGACTCTAACCGCAGCCTACCATGTGGGGGTCCAGTGCCCTTAACCACTACGCCACCTACCGGTCCCCCCTGTCATTTTTAAACCTTCTATCATGGAGAATGCTGAGCATGTGTCAAAGAGAGGAGGGTACGCTAAATCCCCGTGTCCTCCTCATCCAGTCCCAACCGTGACCAACCCGTGGCTTTTCCTGCTCCTGGCAGCTCCCGTTACTTGAGAGCAGATGTCGTTTCATCTGTAAATATCTGTTTATTTCATATAAACAAGTGAACAGAAAGTTCTCGACATCTCCCTTATTCCGTAAGTATTTGAACTCTCGGTTGTCTCCTACGTATAATACATATTTTTAGACAGTTTTTAAAATTAAGATCCATTTAATGGTCACACATGGCAATGGGTTACGAATCTCTTAAGTTTCTCTTTAAAAGTTCTTACCTCGACTTTCTTTTTTTCCTTGCCATTTAGAAATGGCGAAAGGAACCAGATCCTTTGTTGATAGTTTCCCGGGTTATGAATTTTATTGGCTGGATCCTGGTTCTGCGTTTATCCTTTTCTCCAGCCTTCTGTATTTCCTGTAAATTGAAAGTAAACTCCAGAGGCAGAGCCCATGTCATGAACCTACACCAAATACCACCCCTTATAAACCAACAGAACCTCTCAATAATGACAGAATAGGTCATGTTTGGGACCAGCAGATGGGGTGATGTTTGTGTTGTCTGACTCCCACATAGTCGACCACGGTTCGAGTCCCAAACCTGGCGGCTTAAAACTCAAGGCCAGGCGCATGCCCAAAATCCCAGGAGGAGAGGAGGAAAAGGGATTGTGCCATGGCCATCTCCCCTTGTAGGTGATTTCTCGCTTTCTGTTTCTCTGGCAAGGGCATATGCGCTATAGCAAAAATCTCTCTCTTTAAGGAACTCTCTCTCTCTCTCTCTCTCTCTCTCTGTGTGTGTGTGTGTGTGTGTGTGTGTGTGTGTGTGTGTAGGGGAGTGAGGATGGAGAAGGGATAGGGCTGTCTTCTTGGGGTGTGCGGGGAGGGTCACCATTATCTAAAGTGCAGGGGCCCCATGCCTGGTGAGGGGCTCACAGCTGGTCTCAGGATGCTACCATGGCTTAAGCCTCTCCTGCTGTCTCTGTAGATCTGGTGCTGGAGAGATGTGACCTGGAACTGGAGGCCAATGGCCAGGACCACCACACGGCTGACCTGTGCCGGGAGAGGCTGGTGGTGAGGCGAGGCCAGCCCTTCCGGGCAACACTGCACTTCGAGGGTCGCAACTACGAGTCCAGTGTGGACAAGCTCACCTTCAGCGCTGTGACCGGTGAGTACCTGCCAACCCCCGCTCCACACACACACACACACACACCTCTTCTCCACCTCACCTGCTCTGTTCTGGAATTCTCTGTCCCAGACGCAGAGAGGGCTTCACACTCTTCCCTGCTCCCTGGGAGAGTCCCAGCTCTTACTACCTCCATTTTAGAGATGAAGAAACTGAAAAGGGAGAAATGTTGCCCTAGGCCACCCAGCCTCATAAACAAGTCTATGCTCTTGAACATCCGGGATCCTGAAAACCCATTATCTCCATGGGTGGGAGCCAGCTTTCTGCCCCGAAAGTCACAATCCTGCCGGTTCTTTTCCATCCAAACAACTCTCCAATCTCTTATTGACAGCTGCCTTCCAAAACCCACACAACCCGATTTGAACCAGGCCCAGATCGGATCTAGGTAGCCAAGAAGGAGTCCAGCTGGCTTGAACTCTCTCGTGAGCAGTTCTGTGTCCTGGTGGTTCCTTCTCCCTGCCTTGGGAGCTAGACAGACAGACCCGAGTTCTCGTGAAGGCGGGGCTGCTCGTTCACTGTGTGACCTTGGACGAGTCACTTAGTGTCTCTGAGCCGGAGTCTGATCATTGTACGCCACTCACACTGGATGGCTGTTACCTGAGAAAGACCTGGCATGCCGGAGTGCCCTGTCGTCAGCGGCTATTGCTTGTTTTATTCGAGGGGCACCAGGGATGGGTGAAGGGGTGCTGAAGCCCCAGCCACCCCATCCTCAGATGCCCTAGACCCAATCTTTTTTATCGACTATTCCTAAGAAATAGCCTCGCATGCCAACTCTGTTGGTCTGGCTTCTGGTGGGAACCACTTCCTGAAGGTCAGCAAGGAGCCACCTGGCTGGGACTCTGGCCAGGGCTGTGAGGCCAGATCCCTTCCCGAGGTCTCTGGAATAGGGAGCAGCGAGCAGGCGCTGCACTGCCTGACTGAGGCCCACGTTTACCTGGGAGGCCGTTTGATAAGGCTTATCATGGAGCCTGCAGGCTGGCCCCGGACATCCGCTCTGTCCCCTTCTTCCCTGCTCCTCCCCTCCTGGCAGAGACATGCCTACACCCCAGGGGCACTCTTGGGGCCCTTTCTAACAGATCTAGGGGCCCTCAGCAGGCTCTGATCTTCTAGCCTCAGTTTCCGGTCGGTAAAATGGAAGGGTGGGCTCTGTGACAGTCGGGCTGGTCATGGCGTCCTGAGAAGAGAAAATCACTTCTGCAGTGGCTGCCGTGTGCTGGCTCATCCCAAACCCCGCCAGCCAGGAAGCATAAAAGAGCCCCGTTTTGCAGACTAGCAAATGAAGGCTCAAAAGATCAAGTCGCTCGGGGTCACACACAGTGAGTTAGAGACGTGGCAGGCTTCACACGCCGACCCACAGTTGAGCCTTTTTATTCCAGTGACCCCACAGCAGGCACAGTTCCCCCCACCGCAGTCCTGCCAGGCCTCAGTTACTCCTCTGTGAAATGGACTGGAGCACGAGCCGCCACCAGGGGCAACCTGTGATTTCCCGCCTTCTTTCATTTCCCAGATGTCTCTGTTCCTCTTTTTTCCGTCTTCATTGGTCTGGGCAGCTTCATGTTAGGGCTGGGTCAGGAGGCAGCTGATCTCCCCCACCTCCCAAGAGCGGGCGGGCCTGTGCCCCAGGTTCTGCTGGTTCATCTCACACTGTGGCCCACCCGCCCTGAGGGGGAGTACCAGGAGGTCCCCCCAAAGCTTGGGCCAACACCCACTGAGCCTGGCCTGGGGGTCCTGTGTCCGTGTTTGGACCTTCTAGCTTATGACCAGACTGTCCTTCCTTTTCAGGGAAACTGAGGCCCAGAGAGGGTGGAGACCTGGTCAGGGTCACTCAGCGACTAAGAGCATCAGGGCCACCCCGCTCATCCCCAGGTGCTGTGTGTTTTCATTCACACAGCTCGAGACCTGCCCGGCCCCGTGAGGGGTATAGACCACACCGATAAATAGCATCCTTGTTACAGGCATGAAGTCTGCTCACCTCCAAGGGGCCAGGGCTGGCGGGGTGTGTGGGGTTAGGGGTGAGGTCAGCCTGAAGGAGTGAAAAGAACCTTTATGAGCCTAACAGAGGCTTTACTCTGGAAGGTTCCCCCATTCACCCCACCCTAGCCCACCACCACAGTGTGGGTTAGAAGCCAGGACGCCTTGGGTCCCCAGGGTCATATGGGCCCAGAGCGGCCCCTGTGGTGCCTCTGGCTCCACAAAGAGTACCGTGTGGAACCAAAGCCGAGGAATTTGCAGAGCCAGCTTACGTGAACAGCGGTGGGACCGTGGACAGCCTGTCCTATCCCCACCCTCCAGGGCTGCTCAGAACAAAGGTGTGTGTGTGTGTGTGTGTGTGTGTGTGTGTGTATGCGTGCACAGGCACCGCGTCACTGTCCCAAGGTAGAAGGGAAGTGTGTTTCCTGGCGGGTCTTTGGTTGAGAGGGCAATGACCACAGCGACGGTGGTTATGGAACCTGGCCTCGCCAGTTACCGCTGTGGCCAGTGAACTGATCGCCCAAACATGAGAATGATAGGGGTGTCATTAACAGCTATGCTGGGCCCGCAGGTACAACTGAGCCTTTCCTAAGCACCCCGGGACATGTGGCCACCTCAGTTTTACCCCTCTCAACCTCAGTTTCCATATTTGTAACATTATTCTATTGAACTGGACAGCTTCTACACAGAGCATCCTTGTTACAGGCATGAACTCCGGTTCTCGAAATCTGTTATTTGGCCTGAGAACTCAAATTTTTTATAAAAGATCATTTAATTTAATTTATTTACTCATTTTAATTTGACCAGAGAAGGACACAACGGGGGTAGGGGAGAGAAAGTGAGAGAGCAAACCACCAGGTCCAGTACTCGAACTGCAGTCGGCCATGTGGGAGTCCAGCGCCCTTAACCAGCACGCCACCTGCCAGCCCCAAGAACTCACTCTTTTAATGATCCCTTTAATGACACTGAGGAGAACTCCCTTGGGATGCAATACTAAGAACTAGTCACTATTCTGACTGCTTTCTATGGCCTCAGCGAGTCCCCTAGACAGTGCCGGCAGGTCATGGTGATGATCCCAAACAATGCTAGTTGCTATTTAGTGAGCACTCACTCCATGCCAGGCACCTGGCGTGCTTTAAGTGCCCCCTCTTCCTCTTCTTTTTATTTTATTTTATTTTTATTTTTGCCAAAGGATGTGTGTGCTTGCCAGAGAGACAAAGAGACAGAGAAAGAAGGAGAATGTACCCCCCCATGGGGCATGATCACACCGCAATCCTCTCTCCTCTATTTCTCTGTCCTTTCAGGATTTAGGGCACACACCCAGAGTGTCCAGGACTTGAACCATGCAGTCAGCAATGTGGGATCTTCTTTTTTAAGCCTCACCTTAGGAGGAGGTACTGTGAATGGCTCCGGTTTACAAATGAAGAAACCGTGGCACAGAGAAGCTAAATAACTTGCCCAAGGTTACAGAGCCGGTTTCAACTTGGATCTTGCTAGGCATGGTCTAAGTCCATTTTCTTTTCTGCCAAGAGGACTGAAGATCAGAGGCTTATGACTTGACCTAGGTCACACAGCACTTTGGGGTAGAGGGGTAGAGGTTGGAACCCAGGGTGACTATTGGGCCCCAAGGCTGCCCGCTTTAAATACAACTCAAAATCAGGGAGTGTTTCAGGCTTCCGGCTGGTTTCTGGCACCCAGACAGGCCCAGAGGCCTGTCAGCTCATGGTTATATTTGGGCCTGAGTGTGGCAGGGGTGAGTAGGCAGGGAGGAGGGGGCCAGGTGTGGGAAGGAGCCCTTTAGTGAGCAGGCCCAGTTTTGTCAGCAGTGGGTGGGCAGAGCTGCAGGGAGGGAGAGGGAAGAATAAAAATAAACCGCCCCGGGCAGCCGCCCAGCCGGGCAAAAACGTTCCCTGTTTCTCTCTGCGGCTTGTGTCCAGCGAGTGACCAGCCCCTCCTGGCCCTCCCCATGACTCAGACCTGCCTGCGTAGGCCAGGCCCGCATCTCCACCTGAAAAAGCAGCCTTGATTGAGACAGACTGTCCTCGTCACTGTGCCTTGGGGACCCCAGTAGAAAGCACCCTCTTTGGGAATGAGAAGTGTGAGGATTGCAGGGACTGACTGGCCACAGACTCCTGAGACGGCTTTGGGAGACCCCTTCTCTCTGAGCCTCCATGTGCTGACCTGTACAAGGTCTCAGAGGAAGCAGGAAGTGTCAGGTTGCCCGTGAAGTCTCAAAGGCTATAGGGAAGGAGTGGATGGTTATGGCCAGCATCTCAGAGCTGCGTGTGAGGATGCAGAGGCCGAAAGCTGGCCACGGCCTTGCAGAGACACACCCAGAGGCTTCTGCCAGCGCCCTCTGCCAGCCTGCAGCGTGGGCTCTCTAAGGACCAGGGTCCTGCCCTTCTCAGTCTGGGCTTCCTTCTCTGAAAAACAAAGTGAGACCCTCAGGACACTCACAGGTCAAGGATTTGGCGGGAAAGGAGGCCCCTTGGGGAACATCTTGTCTGGCCCTGCCCACACTACAGGTGGCAAGCGGAGGCCAGGGTAGGGGGCTGTGGCCTCATTCAAGGTCACATCAGGGTGGAGCAGGGTGACGGAGACAGCCCCAGGCTGTGCCGTCCACTTCCCAGGGAGACTCTTCCTCATTGAAGGCCTACTGCCTGCCTGTGGCTTTTCAAGGGTTCCCACAAAACCGCCCACAGGGTTGGGGTTCTCATCCCCATTTCGCAGCTGAGGAAACTAAGGCTCAGAGAGATGAAACCTCTTGCCAAGCTTGTTTCGATGGTTAGCGGGGAGCTAGACCTTGAACCCAGACTATGGGAACCCAGCTCCCATGCCCCACCAGTCCTGCTCACCCTCATTCATGCTGCTGCTTTCTCCCTCGACAGGCCCAGCCCCCAGCGAGGAGGCCGGGACCAAGGCTCGCTTCCCACTGTCCGACGCTGTGGAGGAGGGTGCCTGGACAGCCACTGTGGTGGACCAGCAGGACAGTGTCCTCTCGCTGCAGTTCAGCACCCCGGCCCACGCCCCCATCGGCCTGTACCGCCTCAGCCTGGAGGCCTCCACTGGCTACCAGGGCTCCAGCTTTGTGCTGGGCCACTTCACCCTGCTCTTCAACTGCTGGTGCCCAGGTGAGCCATGCTCCGTCTACGGGCAGGGTGGGCAGGTGGATAGGGCTGGACCCACCTGTATGGAGGCCACGGGGGGGGGGGGCCGGGGGGGGGTTTACAGAGGTAAAGGAGGTGGAGGAGTGGACTGTGCGCCCACTGCCAGCTCTGCGCTGCAGCTCACACACGCTCGCCACATGAGCGTTCTTGTGATTCCCGTTTACAGCCGAGGAGACAGCTCACGCACAGGTTCACACGGGCAGACGACTTGCCCACCATGTGGCTGCCAAGGGATAGCCCCCTTGTGTGAGGCCCGTGTGTCCCCACAGCGCGTGAACCAGGGCATGGTGGTGTCTTGGTTTCAGAGGCCCCTTGTCAGGTGTGGGTGCCCAGCTGACAGCCCGGGCTGGGGCACCACGTGCTGGTTCTGTATCACAGGGCCCTGCCGTACCTCTCACCAGGACTGGGTGGAAACTGAGGCAGGGGAGGGGGAGCCAGGAGAGGAGAGCAGGAGCAGTCTGGGTGCCTGACGGCGTCTGTTCGCTATCTCAGGGGTTCCTCTCAATAATCCCAAGGGAGAGGTGTCCGCATCCCCATTTCAGGCAGGAACTGAGGCTCAGAGAGGTTAAGTGGCTTTTAGAAGCTTCTTCGTTAAGTAAGTGAACAGTGCGGCACACACTACCAAGTTCAGGGCCCAGGAGAGCTTGGCAGAGCGAGACCGGCTTGAGCGTGAGGAAGGAGTCAGGAGCTACTGCCATCCCCCACTCCCCAGCCCCCAGGCCTCAGTTTCCCCACCTGACTAATAAGGCAGCTGGGTCTGAAGATGTGTTTCCCTCCTGCTGTGACGGAACAAGGTGGGGAGAGAGGAATGGAGCGCTCCTCTTCGGAGCCTCGGCCGGGGCAAAGGTCCCATCCTCCTCACTGTCAGATGGGCCCATCTTAGCAGGGCCCTGCTTTGTATTTTCTTCTCTATTTTGAGGTATTTCCCACATGTTTGAGCAGAAAGCTATTCTATCTTCACTTGTATGTATTTGGGCCTTTATTTCTAATTGTAACAGTAAGACATGAAAAGATGCTCTTTAGAAAAGCTTTGAGTGGACCTGGTCCATGGGCCTACTACTTAACGGAGCTAGATTCCACTTGGCCAACCATGTAGTTCAAATCCTAAATATGCTGCTTGAGAACACACCGAGTGAATGTGCATGCCTCAAATCGTGATAGGATGGAGAAATGGAGGAGAAATGGTCATGTAGCATGACCATGTCATGGGGGGGGTGCTTTCTCCCTCTCCCTCTCTCGCTGTCTCTCTCTGGCAAGCACACGGGCCCTCTGGCAACTAAAAAAGCAAAGTAAGAAAAGCTTGGTGCACTACAGAGGACAGCTCTCCTCCTTGACTTCTCTCTGTGGAGGGCTACAGTGTTGGCTGCCCTGGTTGGGAGGACAGGGCTCATCTTAGATTCGTGTGTACACATGCCCAGGAAATCACTCTATTTTATAGGTCTCTCTGCCTCTGTCTCTCAGACATAATAGGATCCCACAGTCTCCATCAACCTACATCTTGTTTCCTTTTCCCTCTACAATATGTCTAGAGGCTGCATCCACATTGATCTGTATATGTCTGTTCATTATTTGTAATTATTTATTTTGCTGTAGGATTTGTGGGCTCTCTGGAAAGAGAAAGAGATAGAGAAAGAAAATGAAAAATCACCCCCCAAGGGGACGGTGACATTGCAATCCTTTCTCCATTTTCCTCTCAGGATTTTGGACATGCATGCACACATTCCCAGTGTATTTTTCAAGTTGTCAGGTCTGGGACTTAAACCATAGAGTCAACCACTGGGATCCAGCACATTAACCACCACACCTCATGCTGATCCATGCTCATTCTATTTAAGAGCTCACAGTGCCCTGTTCCTTGCCTGTGTGAACAAGTCATTTGTCCAGTCCTCCACACATGAGTGTGGGGTCATCCCCAGGGGCTCATTCCAGGGAAGGTGTTGCAATGAGCACCCTTACATGCCCTGAGGCCACCTGGAATCAATTCCCAGGACAGTGTCTTTACTGGACCTTCTGTGTGCTTGAGGGAAATCTTCATGCAACTGCAGAGAGTTGCACCAAGTTGGCAGCCCTGCCCTGGAATGGAACATGCCAGCATCCCCACCCTTGAGGACAGGGAGCAAGGTTCTGGGAAGACATCCCCCTTCCTCCTGCTCTGCTTCTCTGTGGATTGAGGTGGCAGTCAGCCAAACAGTACAGTGACTAAAGTGACCCACATCCCAGGAGGTGGAGCTGGTAATGGAGAGACAGGAAGCTAGACTCGGGGTGGGGGACAGTACTGGGGGAGGAAATAGCTCTGATGAGTGGGAAAGGACCAAATCTGCCTGGGAAGTGGGACCTTCCTGTCCCCAAGCACCAAGACATGACCAAATGGCAGTTATGTACCAGACTTTGTGACCCCAGTGCCCCCACTTTTACCAGATAAAGACTTAAACTGGGGATGTCACAGCCCTGTCTCCCTGGGTTGTGGTGGGGACAGTTCATCATGTGCTGATACTCACTCTGATGTCGAGATATTGTGGGTTTTTCTTTCTCTTTCATTCTTTCTCCCACCCTACCTGCTGGAATCTCTGCTATAGAGCTCATTTACTTTAGTGTTTTTACTGCATAGTTTCTGGAGCCAATGGCAGGCTGTACAAGAGACTCAGCACTTTTGCGTTCTCTTTCCACAAGCCAGGAAGGTGGGGCTTGCTGGCCGTGTAGGTGGGTACACTGGGACCCAGGGCAATGGTCCTGGCTCTGCCAAGATCAGGACACATTCTCCCAGGTCCCCCTCTCTTTAGACACACAGACATAGTGCCTGGGGTCTAGGAAAATGCTGTAAATTTTTTTAAAATCAGAAGGAAAAAAAATGAAAGTTAAGCTGAAACAATATTTCAGCATGTGACATTAAGATAATACATTGGGGCCAGCAGATGGCTTGGTGGTTAGGGTACTGGATTCCCACATGTCCAACCATGGTTCAAGACAACGACCCAGTGGCTTGAAAATCACAACAAATAAATAAATAAATAAATGTCTTTTTTTTTAAAAAAAAAAAGATATTTTTAATTGACCTGGGATTAATTAATTAGTAGTTTTCCTAATTAAAAGATGGAAGGACCTCTGAGGCAACAGCTTGGTGTGTGGAGCTGGCACCCTGGCTGCCATGTTTGCAGGGACCCTGGGCCTCATCAGGCCCAGTGCTGAGGGCCCTT
>NW_006159579.1:5629516-5641885 GCF_000334495.1 Tupaia belangeri chinensis | reverse complement strand
CTGACAGCGGATCCTGTGTACCTGGACTCGGAAGAGGAGCGGCGGGAGTACGTCCTTACCCAGCAGGGCTTCATCTACCAGGGCTCGGCCAAGTTCATCAAGAGTATACCTTGGAACTTTGGGCAGGTAGGCCATATCCTGTCCTTGCTAACCATCTCAGGCTCTCCTGTGTGCCAGGCACTGTGTCTGAGGCAGCGAAGCTGCAAAGATGTGAACGAGTCACAGAGTCTCCCACTCCACACGGTCAGGGATGCAAGGGCCTGAAATAACGAATAGCTCGGAGAGGGCAAAAAGGGTGACCTGAGGCCATACAGCCAAGGCAGCAGCCCTGGATTTCAGGTGAGGAAAGAATTAGGAGAGCCTTTAGGAACAGTGACATCGGTTGGTATTCTGGGAGGGAGAAGAGGGAACAGTTAAGGCCATCATATACCGAAATAGTAGGCAGAACTTGGAGGTTGCTCAGGAGGTGCTAACCACGTGCTGAGAAGGGGCTTTAAGCCGTTTTCCAAGCCATGATTCAAACTGGACTGTACATCAGAATCAGAAATTACTGTTGTGTCTGAGAAGTTCGTTGCTTGGGGAACATTCTGTGTGTGAAGGAGCCCCAAGAGATGAGGTAAGAGAAGTCACCCATGTCTAGGATATTAACAGCCCTAAGGGCAGGCCAATGGCAATGGGGAGCCACAGAAGGGCTCGAGCCATGGAGGGCTGTTGTGCCACATGGAAAAGACCTGTGACATGGCTGGTCTAGGACCTCAGAGATGGGGATCAGAGGTCGGACAGAGAGGGCTCCTGCTTTTGATAAAGATAATATTTGATAAAATATTAATATTTGATAAACAACATTTTGATAAAGATACTATTTTAATTACAAGGGTGAGAAAGTGTAAGCTACGCAGAGAGGCAGGGAAAGAGCGTTCCAAGTGACAAAGGCCTTGGGGGCAGAGCGAGTGAAAGCGAGAGTGGGGAGAGAGGAGATGTGAAGGGTCTCACAAGCCACAGCATGTGTTCTGGATTTCACTCTGGGTGCAGATGAAACACAGGAATGACGGGACTGGATTTGCATCTCTGCAGTTCACCTCAGTTCCCAGCATGTGGCCAAGGGCAGGGGAGGAGGGGGACTGCTGTGACTCTGCAGGGTGAGTCAGGCCTTAGGAGAATCAGGAGACTTGGCCAGGCAGAAAGGGGAAGGGGGAGTGCAGGGCCTGAAGTGACTGAAGGGAAGGGAAGCCCCAGGGACACTGGGCTCCCCACTGTATTCCAAATTCCCAGCCGCCAGACAGGCCCTGGATGCAGGGTCTCTCTAACCCATTTCACATGTTTACTGCCCACTCAGCCTTTGTCCCAGTCCCTCCCTCGGGCCAGAAGAAGCTGGCATCCCAGGCTACTGTGTGAAATGGAGCAGGCAGGGCCTGCAGCTGCTGGAGGTTTCCAGGAAGGCTTCCTGGAAGAAAGGCTTCTCAGTCTCTTCTTTCTTCTCTTATTTCCTCTGACATAGTTTGAAGATGGGATCTTGGACATCTGCTTGATGCTCTTGGATGTCAATCCCAAGTTCCTGAAGGACTCTGGCCGTGACTGCTCCCGCCGCAGCAACCCTGTCTATGTGGGCCGGGTGGTGAGTGGCATGGTGAGTATAAGGCAGGGTTTGGTCAGGTTGGGGCCCACAGTGGACCCCCGCTGACTCCCTGCTCCCTGTGACCATGGAGGCTTTACTCTGTGCTGAGTGCAGTCAGGGGGCCCAGGAAGGGGTCAGTCTCCGTGAAAAGAGACAGGATTTAGAAAGACAAGATTTATACAGGGGAAGGCAATGCTGTGCAGTCCCCTGGAGCAATTCATTTGCCTACTTATTCAGCAGATATTTACTTAGTGCCGTCTATGTCCTAAGTTGTGGGGATATAGCCTGGCATAGCTGGGTATGATCTCTAACTTCACAGTTTATGTTCTCGTTAGTGGGTGAGAGGTGACAGGCCAAGATATGTGAATGAGTACACAGTCATAAATTATGATGAACACACCGAAGGAACCTGGATGTGTGAGTGACCTCGGGGCCTCACCTCAGTGTGGGATTCTCTAAGGTGGTGACCTATGAACTCATGTAATAACTGGGAGGGAGGAGGATATTCCAGGCAGAGAGTATGGCTGGTGCAAAGGCCCTGAAGAGGGGACACCTTCCAGGAGCTTTGAGGAACAGAAGCAGGCCAAAGTGCTGGAATGGATTGAGCAAAAGAGAGTGGGTAGGAGAGGAGCTGTAGAGGTGGGTGGGGCCTGGGCCACTCAGGGCCTTGTGGCCCGTGGTCAGCAGGTTGGATTTTATTCCTAGATTATCGGAGTTTAGTGAGGAATGATACAACCTGGGCAGGACCAGAGTGGGTCTTTGTAAAACTCGGATCGCACCGTGTCACAGCTGAACAACTCTGTGCTCTTAGGACAGATTCACATTCACGGCCTTGACATCCCTCCACTTCCTCCCTTTCTCTCTCTCCCATACCCGAGCTGCAGCCCCGAACTCTCTCCGGCATGCCACAGTCTGACACACTGGCACTTCGATGCCTGTTGTTCCCGTATCCGCGCATTCCCTTCCCTGCCTCTGACCACATGCTCTTGGTAACCATGCTCTCCCGGCCATCGCCCGCTCCCTACGCTCAGTCCCCCGTGATGCCCTTCTGGTTGCAGGTCAACTGCAATGATGACCAGGGCGTGCTGCTGGGACGCTGGGACAACAACTACGGGGATGGAGTCAGCCCCATGTTCTGGATTGGCAGTGTGGACATCCTGCAGCGCTGGAAGGAGGGCGGCTGCCAGCGGGTCAAGTATGGCCAGTGCTGGGTTTTTGCCGCTGTGGCCTGCACAGGTGAGCTGCACGCCGAGGTGTGCAAGGGTCTGGACCCTGCCGTCTACCTCGATGAGGCCTGGGAAGAGGCACAGTGAGCTCTGGAGTGGGAATCAGGAGACCCCGGTTCTGGCCCTGCCTTTGCCACCTCGGCTATCGATGTATCCTAGAGCTGGTAGCCACCTCTCTCTTGGGTCCTATTTCTGCTATAGGGCGCGTGCGCTCGCCAGACAGAGAGAGAGAGACATAGAGACAGAAAGCGAGAAATCACCCCCCAGGGGGGATGGTCACGCCGCAATCCCTTCTCCTCCATTCTCCTCTCGGGATCTTGGGCACGCACGCACACGCGCCCGGCGTGAGATTTAAGCCACCGGGTCCGAGACGCGAACCGCAGTCGACTACGTGGGAGTCCAGCGACATAGCCATTACGCTAACTGCTGGTTCCCATTGGGTCCTATTTCTAACAACCTCCCCCTCGGGTGGTTGTTAGGATAAGGGAATATCATTTGGAAGGCAGCGTGGGTGGGCTGACGCCTGAGAACATGGGTCCTGGAGCCAGGCACACCTAAGTTTAAAATCCTCACTGTGGGGGCCGGCAGGTACCGCGGTAGTTGAGAGCACTAGACTTCCACATACTGACCATGGTTCAAGTCCTGGACCTGGCGGCTTGCTTTCTCTCCCTCTCTCTTTCTCTCTCTCTGGACAAATTAAAATAGATAAATAAATAAATAAAAGTTAAATAAAATAATTCTTTAAGAGGAAAAAAATCCCCACTCTCCCACTCATTGGCTCTGTGCCTTGAGATCATGCCTTCTGGACTTTAGTTTCCTCATCTGAGAAATGGAGACCACAGGACCCACCACCTAGGATGGGTGTGACGTACAGCTGCCCCGCACAGAGCCTGGCCCAATGTAGTTCTCAGCAAATATTAGCCGTTAATAACTCGATAGTAGCAGGAACGCGGTTAATGTCAAGAAAGCGAGTGGGCCAGCCCGTGGTGTGGTGGTTAAGGAAACTGCGTCTTTCATGACCTACCTGGTTTGAGTTCCAGACCTGGAGGCTTGAAGGACACAGCGGGCATGTGTGCATATATACTGAAAATCCTGGTGGGACGGAGGTGTGGGGGAGAAGAGATGAAGCATGATCATGCCCCGTCAGGGGTGCTCTCTCCCTCCCCCCTCTGTCTGCCTCTCTTTAGTAAGAACAGACACCCTCTGGCAAAAATTTTAAAACAAACAAAGAAAGAAGAAAGAGAGAGACAGAGAAAGAGAGAGAGAGAGAAGGATGGAAGATCTACCAGGCTGATCTAGGGTTCCCATTGCTCTCTCCCTCCCCCCTCTGTCTGCCTCTCTTTAGTAAGAACAGACACCCTCTGGCAAAAATTTTAAAACAAACAAAGAAAGAAGAAAGAGAGAGACAGAGAGAGAGAGAGAGAGAAGGATGGAAGATCTACAAGGCTGATCTAGGGTTCCCAGGTTTCCCAACTCTGAAACCAGCGCTCAGGCCCACAGAAAGGCCTGGGAGGCCCGCCAGAATGTCCTCTGCCTTAGCAGGCTGGGGCGGAGCCCGGCCTGGGTGCCCAGCTGGTCTGTCCTTACTCCTCTGCTCCTGCTACTCCCACGACCCTCCCTGTCTATTATTGCGTATTTCCTTGTACCCTCTGAATTCCCTTTTCTTGTGGAAATTCCCCCATCTCAGACCTTCCCTCTGAGAGGCCTAAATAAAAACTTAAAAAAACCTCTTCTCAGGAAATCCCATGGATTTCCCCCAAAGAAACCCAACAACCTGTGGCCTGAGTCCCCAGGCTCACCTGTAGAAGTCTTTGTTCCACTGGGCCATTGTCACCCGCAGGTCTAGCAGCAGACCTCACCCTCAGCTGTCTTCTCCAGGCCAGGGCTGTGTCCTAGTCCCTGCAGCTCCTCCCAGGCCTGACCAGGGAAAGCGTGGTCAGATAAGGGCTATCTAACCCCCTTGGCCATGGAGTCTCCGTAGAGAGTCAAATGGTGGATCAGTCCATGGCGCTGGACTGCCTGGGTTTGAATCCCAGCTCTGCCCTAAACTCTGAGTGGACCTGGGCAAGAAAATTGATGTCTCCAAGCCTCACTTTCCACAGCTGTAAATTGGAGATGGTGGCGACTGGCCTAATTCACACAAAGCTCTGAGGACCAGGTGGCTGTCACATAGCACCGTCCTGGCCCAGGTGAGGCTCAGATTTGGGAGGCCCCCTGGGAGCTGGGACTCCAGCATTCTAGGCCAGATCCCTGGACTTTTTTTTAGTACCCGTGAGTCAGCCGACATTGATGGATGACGCGGTCCACAATGGACCCCAGACAGACGCGACTCTACCCCGGCCTCTCTCTGAATCATCACCGCATCCCATCAAGCTGCTATTATTAGCTCCTCTTACTGAAGAGGAAATGGAGGCTCAGAGAGGGGAAGTGGTGTACCCAAGGTCGCACAGCTGGTAAGAGGCACAGGCAGGCCTTGGTCCAGGTGTCCTGGTCCTGGGGCAGCCTCCTGGCCTTAGACTGTAATGATGAAGCCTCCGAGGACACTGTCCCTGGGCAGGAGCAGTGCCTGGCTCCCTGGTAGCAGAGCAGACCTCCCCCAACCTCTGGTCTGTGCCACATGGCGGGACAAGGCCTGGGTTTAGGGCACCAGCCTTTGCTGAGGGCAGCAGTGGCTCTGGCCCCAGCCCAGGCCTCAGGGACCCAGAAACCAGGCAAGAGGTAGAGGGTCATGGCTGTCCCTCCTCCTCCCAGCACTCATGTGTCTCCTGGCCAGAAGCCAGGGCCATCTGGGGGAGTTCTTGGCCTGGCTGATTGTGGACACAGGCAAAGGTCACATCCCCACCCCTTCCTTTGCCCGGAAACTCAACTTCAATTAAAACTAAAAGTAAAAAAGAAGTCCCACCACTTAGGGTTACCAGGGCTTTTGGTTTCGATTCTCCTTTCAGGTATTTACTTTCTATTTCCTATCCCAAGAATCTGTTACTTGTACAATATACATAAAAAGCGCTTTTTGTTAGTGAGGGAGTAAAAGCGCCTGTAATTCCATCTGCCGGGAGCACCTGGCACCACTCTGCTCTGTGTCGGTTTTTTCTCCCTCCCCCACACCCTTGGCCTTGCAGAGCTGAGCTGTAGAAGCTGATGAAAGCCCCACCGCTTTTGAACCTGTCCTTGCAACATCAGCCCCTTTCCGAGCAAACAGAGCTTTGGCATAAATGCAGGACCCTCCCAGCAGGTCCGAAGAGCCTGACCTGTAGCCTGTTTTTTGATTTGTTTTCTAAAAAGATTTGCTATAGAGCATGTGCACTCCCTGGAGAAAGACAGAGAGAGGAAGTGCACCCAGGGGCAGGGTGCATGTTCATGCCACAGTCCCTTCTCCTCCAATCTCCTCTTGGGATTTTGGGCATGAATGCACACACTCGACATGTTTTTCAAACTGCCGGGTCTGGAACAGGAACTGTATCATCAGCCATGTGGGATCCAGCTGTCTTAACCACCAAGCCACCAGCAGGTCCTGTGGCCAGTCTTGTAAGGTCACGTAAACTTACATTCCTGAACACTGGGAATGATAACGAATCCCGGGTCACTCTAAGAATACACACAGAGAAAGAAACCAGCTCAGAGAAGGAAAGCGACTGGCCCCCGGGCATACAGCCCAGAAGGAGCTGGGTCTCCTGACCTCTGTCCCCTCCTGCCCGCTCTGCTGTTAGCGTCTCACTCAGAGTCCCTACCTGGGAGTAACTCCATCGGTCATTCACTCCTTCCCTCCCTCCCTCTCCCTCCCTCTTTTCCTTTCTCCTTCACCCACTCCTGCATCCCATTTGACGAAGGAGTCCCTCTAGGGCTGTGGTGGCCTCTGAGGATGTAACGTAAAACACAGACACTGGCCTCGAGGCCTCGTCACAGCATCTCCTCGATGCCCGGGCATTGAGCATGATGGCAAACCCCCCTCCTGCTGTGAACGCAAATGAAGGCCAACCTCCACCTGGCAGGGTGACCTTCCAGGCAGAGGGGACAGCACGTGGCAGTGCCCTAACGCTTCCAGAAACATGGAGTGCTGAGGCCAGTGTGGCTGGAGCAAGATGCACAAAGGCCCGGGACTGTGACTGAGAGTCTGGCTTTGACCTCAAGGAGTATTGGCATCAGATTTGCATCCTCGAGTCTCCTTCACAGCTATGATGTGAGAGGGAAGGAGTGGGCGTGGGGTGACCAGCAAGATGGGCGCTTTTGTCCCTGGGATGGGACCAGAGGGCTGGCGCATCCCCTCACCACCTGGACAGTGGGTGGAGTGGTCCCTGGAAAACAGATGGCTCATGGAGGTGTGTCTGTCAGGGCCTCAGCTCATCCCAACCCCTGTCCCCACCCCGCTCCCAGTGCTGCGTTGCCTCGGCATCCCTACCCGCGTCGTGACCAACTACAACTCAGCCCACGACCAGAACAGCAACCTGCTCATTGAGTACTTCCGCAATGAATTCGGAGAGATCGAGGGAGACAAGAGCGAGATGATCTGGTGAAGTGGGGCACAGGGAGGGATCAGGACCTGGGTGGGGAGGGTCCCATAGAGAGGAAACCTGGGAAGGCTTCCTGGAGAAGGTCACATATTGAATTGGACTTTAAGAGTGAAGCAGTGTTTGGGCAGGACAGAGCAGGGTTTGGGAGGGACAATGTGGGCCGGAGACCTAGAGGAGGGAAGGTCACCCACAATAGAAGAAGGAGCATTTGGGGAATTATGCTGGGAAGGTTGTCCCAAGTCTGAGGTGCCAGGCTAGGGAGCCTGGGCTTGGATTCAAGGGCAACACTTGTCACTCAGGGTTTCAGAGTGGGAGGGGGCCATGCTGATGACTGAGGCCCAGGAGGCTAGAGGGGGAAGGATCGGGGCAGGGAGAGTAGGGGAGAGTCCAGTCCAGTCCTGCACCAGGGTGGGGTTTGTGGGCTGGAAAAAAGGGGCAAGGCCAAGAGGCTAGGATCCAAATCAGCCACTGGAAGTGGAGGGGAGGTGGAAGAGGAGTTGAGAAGGGCTCCCAGGTACAGAGTGAGCGTCTGGGCGGTGCCACTAGGATGGGCCCTGGAGGAGGAGCAGAGAGGACACGCTGGCTTCCATTTGGGACCCGACGATGACGTTGACAGTGTTCTGCATCTTTTCCCTGTCAGGAACTTCCACTGCTGGGTGGAGTCATGGATGACCAGACCGGACCTGCAGCCAGGGTATGAGGGGTGGCAGGCCCTCGACCCAACACCCCAGGAGAAGAGTGAAGGTGGGTAGGCATGGCCCCATTACCTAGATGAGGAAAGCAGGGCTTGGAAACTTAAAGTGGCCCCCCTGGTGTCCCTTGGCTGGAAAGTGGCAGAGCTGGAATTCTAACCCAGTCTAGTGAACTCCAAGGACCATGGACTGGTTCACATGAGGGTGGGGGCACCTCACTTATATATTTATAATACACTTCTTTTATAATTTGAAGAGTGGGCCCGCCGGTGGCCCAGAGGTTAAGGTAGCTGGTTCCCACATGGCTGACCTGTTGTTGGAGTCGTTCAGAACGCAGCAGCTTGAAAAACACGCCGGGTGCATGTGCATATGCACCCAAAATCCTGAGAGGAGAAAGGAGGAGGGATCATGGTATATCCCTCCCTTGCTTGGGGGCACCTATTTCTCATTTTCCCTATCTCTTACTCTCTCTGTCTCTCTCTAGTGCACATACTCTATAGAAAAAAAAAAAATTTTTTTTTAAAGTGTAATGAAAATAATAATGTCTTTTTCACCCCTCATCCAAGTTCACGGACCCCTGAGTTCTGTTGGTAGCACCTTGGGGTCCGTGGATCCTGGTGTAAGCACCCAGCTGCATGCAGTCCGTTTTCTCCGCTCTGTCCCCGTCTTGATGTATCATTAGCATTTCTCCATCGGTGGTTTTCTGTGATTACAATGTTAATGTAAGGCTGCGCCAATGCTCAGATATGCTGGGGTGTATCTCCCCAGCCTCTGGTCCTCCATGTGGTCTGTGGACAGCGCGAGGTGGTTATGAACCATGCCGAGATAAACCCATCAGCGCACACTGCCTGAGGCTAGCCCCTGTCAGGCCCTGACTTCAGCTCTTGAGATGAGCAGAAAGCAAGACAGATGTACCCCCCTGGCATGCTGCTCCCTCCTTGTCCCCCTCATTTGCTCAGGATGCCATGGGATAAATTTCCACTTTATTTACCAAATACTTGCATAGCATTTAGTACACGCTGAGGGCTTTACATCTGTAACTCAGAAATCCTCATTAGGCAGGTCCAAATATCCCCATGTGAAACTGCATCTTGGAGCTGTTAATGTGGCCCAAAGCTACACAGCTGATAAAAGCAGAGCTGGGATTTGAACTGTCAAATTTGGGCTCTAGAAGCCTTGTTCTGAACCTTCTGTTTATGGGGGCCACTTAGAAATGAGTCCCCCCAGGGCTGCAGGACTCAGGAGTGTGTGCTATGTGTGCTTGAATTGTGGAGGGTTTTGGAAAATGCCACCCTCCCCTCTGCCTGGACTCATCTCTCCTCTCCTTGTCCCCAACCAGGCACATACTGCTGTGGCCCGGTGCCAGTGCGTGCTATTAAGGAGGGTGACCTGACCACCAAGTACGACGCACCTTTTGTCTTTGCTGAAGTCAACGCTGATGTGGTGGACTGGATCCGGCAGGATGATGGGTCCCCAACCCAGCCACTGGAAGTGGAGGGGAGGTGGAAGAGGAGTTGAGAAGGGCTCCCAGGTACAGAGTGAGCGTCTGGGCGGTGCCACTAGGATGGGCCCTGGAGGAGGAGCAGAGAGGACACGCTGGCTTCCATTTGGGACCCGACGATGACGTTGACAGTGTTCTGCATCTTTTCCCTGTCAGGAACTTCCACTGCTGGGTGGAGTCATGGATGACCAGACCGGACCTGCAGCCAGGGTATGAGGGGTGGCAGGCCCTCGACCCAACACCCCAGGAGAAGAGTGAAGGTGGGTAGGCATGGCCCCATTACCTAGATGAGGAAAGCAGGGCTTGGAAACTTAAAGTGGCCCCCCTGGTGTCCCTTGGCTGGAAAGTGGCAGAGCTGGAATTCTAACCCAGTCTAGTGAACTCCAAGGACCATGGACTGGTTCACATGAGGGTGGGGGCACCTCACTTATATATTTATAATACACTTCTTTTATAATTTGAAGAGTGGGCCCGCCGGTGGCCCAGAGGTTAAGGTAGCTGGTTCCCACATGGCTGACCTGTTGTTGGAGTCGTTCAGAACGCAGCAGCTTGAAAAACACGCCGGGTGCATGTGCATATGCACCCAAAATCCTGAGAGGAGAAAGGAGGAGGGATCATGGTATATCCCTCCCTTGCTTGGGGGCACCTATTTCTCATTTTCCCTATCTCTTACTCTCTCTGTCTCTCTCTAGTGCACATACTCTATAGCAAAAAAAAAAAAAATTTTTTTTTAAAGTGTAATGAAAATAATAATGTCTTTTTCACCCCTCATCCAAGTTCACGGACCCCTGAGTTCTGTTGGTAGCACCTTGGGGTCCGTGGATCCTGGTGTAAGCACCCAGCTGCATGCAGTCCGTTTTCTCCGCTCTGTCCCCGTCTTGATGTATCATTAGCATTTCTCCATCGGTGGTTTTCTGTGATTACAATGTTAATGTAAGGCTGCGCCAATGCTCAGATATGCTGGGGTGTATCTCCCCAGCCTCTGGTCCTCCATGTGGTCTGTGGACAGCGCGAGGTGGTTATGAACCATGCCGAGATAAACCCATCAGCGCACACTGCCTGAGGCTAGCCCCTGTCAGGCCCTGACTTCAGCTCTTGAGATGAGCAGAAAGCAAGACAGATGTACCCCCCTGGCATGCTGCTCCCTCCTTGTCCCCCTCATTTGCTCAGGATGCCATGGGATAAATTTCCACTTTATTTACCAAATACTTGCATAGCATTTAGTACACGCTGAGGGCTTTACATCTGTAACTCAGAAATCCTCATTAGGCAGGTCCAAATATCCCCATGTGAAACTGCATCTTGGAGCTGTTAATGTGGCCCAAAGCTACACAGCTGATAAAAGCAGAGCTGGGATTTGAACTGTCAAATTTGGGCTCTAGAAGCCTTGTTCTGAACCTTCTGTTTATGGGGGCCACTTAGAAATGAGTCCCCCCAGGGCTGCAGGACTCAGGAGTGTGTGCTATGTGTGCTTGAATTGTGGAGGGTTTTGGAAAATGCCACCCTCCCCTCTGCCTGGACTCATCTCTCCTCTCCTTGTCCCCAACCAGGCACATACTGCTGTGGCCCGGTGCCAGTGCGTGCTATTAAGGAGGGTGACCTGACCACCAAGTACGACGCACCTTTTGTCTTTGCTGAAGTCAACGCTGATGTGGTGGACTGGATCCGGCAGGATGATGGGTCCATGCACAAATCCATCAACCGGTCCCTGGTTGTGGGGCTGAAGATCAGTACTAAGAGTGTGGGCCGTGACGAGCGGGAGGACATCACCCACACCTACAAATACCCAGAGGGTAGGTGCCCACTCCCTCAGAGCCTTTAACACAGCCTTGCAGATAAGCACCCCACCTTACCAGCCCAGCCAGCTTGTGCATGTGTGCTTTAATTGGCAGGTGCATGCAACAGTGACCTGTAAGCTGCTTTTCATGATAAGAAATTCCTTAGAAATAAGTGCAGACATGTGGGGAGATGATAGTAGAAGAAATGAATAATTCTAGATTCTACAAAAGGATTCAATTTGGTTTTTAAGCCTTAACTATATTTTTGATTTGAAGGAGATAGCTGTTACATAGGAGAGGCAGGCAAAACAAATCAATAATGTCTATATTGTTTATTATGTTGTTTATTAACAGTATTTATCAGTAGCTTGGGACCAGAAGTGTTACAGGTTTGGGATTTTTTTCAGATTCTGGAATATTTGCATATCAATAATGAGATCACTTGGAGGTGGGACACAGGTCTAAACAGGCAATTCATTTATGTTTTATCTACACCTTATACGCATAACCTGAAGGTACATTTACACAATATTTCTGTATTGCAGTATTTTGGTTGCCACCTAGCACATGAGATCAGGTGTGGAATTTTCCACTTCTGGCATCATGCTAGTGCTCAGAAAGTTTCAGATCTTTTTTTAACATTTTGTATTTTTGATTTTTGTATTAGGGATGCTCTACTTTCAGTGTTAAATAATTAGTAAACCAAGAAGAAGACTTGGTTTATTATTCATTTTTATTTTGCCAGAGGCCACGTGCACTTGCCAAAAAGAGACAGAGAGACTAAGGAGGAGGGAAGGAGAAAGCACCCCAGTGGGCTGTGGCCGTGCTGTAATTCCTTCTCTGTTTCTTCATCCTGTTGAGATTTTGGACACACACACAGGACATACCTAGCATGCTTTTTCAGTCCATGCGATCAGCCATGTGGGGTCCAACTCCCCCAACTACCAGTCTAGGAGCTGACTTGACTTGGTTTAAATTTTTTAAGTGTTTATTTTAACTTTATTTACTCATTTATTTATTTTAATTTGACCAGAGAGAGACAGAGAGAG
>NW_006159579.1:5626193-5629433 GCF_000334495.1 Tupaia belangeri chinensis | reverse complement strand
AGAAAGCAAGCCACCAGGTCTGGGACTCAAACCGTGGTCAGTCATGTGGGAGTGTCCAGTGCCTTAATCACCACACCATCTGCTGGCCCCCTCAGTTTACTTTTTAAAATTGGATTAGAAAGACCAGTTGCTGGATTCCCACATAGTTGCCCGTGGTTCAAGTCCCGGACCTAGTGGCTTAAAACTCATGCCAAGTGCCTGTGTTTTTGTGCCCAAAATCCCAAGAGGAGAATGGAGGAGAAGGGATTGTGGGTGGCCATCCCCCCGGGGGATGATTTCTTACTTTCTGTCTGTGTCTATCTCTGTCTCTCTTGTGGGTACATGTGCCCTACAGAAAAATCTCTCTCTAAAAGAAAAAAAAAAAAAAAGGATTCAAGCACACACCACAGCCAGTTCAATACAATAGATATTTTCTTTTTTGTTTGTTTTAAAATACATGACAGAGTACATGTGCATGCACAAGAGAGAGAGAGGCACCCTTCACACAGTCTGGTCACACTGTGATCTGCTCTTCTAGTTCTTCAGCCTGTGGGGTCTGGTGTTCTAGCAAGCATGCCCCCTGTGTTTCAGGCTGACCAGGCCTGGGGTTCAAACCGTAGTCTCCATGTGGGATCCAACTTTTCTTGAACAGCTCATTAGCTCTGCCCCACAGAGCTGGCCCAATACCACAGCTGTTTTCTAAGCCTCTGCTCTGTGCCTAACCCACTGTCTGCTCTCCTTTGAGCCTTGCTGACTTGCCAGGATTGACTGAAGGTGGGATTACATGACCAGGTTCTAATGGAAAAGGGTAGAGCAGAGGAGAAGATGCTCTCCCTGGCATTTCAAAGACCTGGAGCGGGTGGTTTGATAGAAAAAAAAGATAGGCACCCAATAACTCTAGGGAAAGTAAAAGGGACACAGGAGAGAGGTGAATGGAATGAAAAGAAGGGAGCAGTCTTTCCCCCTGGAAAGTGCAACAGGGAGAGAAGGGGAGGGAAAGGGCATCTGGTGGAAGTGGTCCCTCTGCAGTGCTTGGAGGTGAGAATGTTTGCTTTGTATTCATTTGTGCCTACTCTGCATCAAGCACATACAGGCCCTGGGATGACATAAAGAGAAGTAAAACAGTCTTAGCACTCCAGCACACAGAGGATAGGCACATAACCAGAACACCACCTGACAGAGAAGTGATTTTGAATGTAGAGGAGTTCATTTGTGGGAAGTAAGTTAAACACCCTTTCCTCTTCCTGCCACAGAAACGCAGACGAAGGGTCCTTCGGGGCTGCTCTGAGTGAGCAGGACTCGGATGCCAGCTTGCCCAATCGTAGCCCACTGATTGCCATTCCAGTCATGGCAGGGTGCTCTTCTCTGTCCCTGCAGGGTCCCCCGAGGAGAGGGAGGCCTTCACGAGGGCCAACCACCTGAACAAGCTGACTGAGAAAGAGGAGAAGGGGGTGGCCATGCGCATCCGTGTGGGCCAGAGCATGGGCGTAGGCAACGACTTCGACGTCTTTGCCCACATCACCAACGACACTGGCGAGGACCACGCCTGCCGCCTCCTGCTGTGTGCCCGCACCGTCAGCTACAACGGGGTCCTGGGGCCTGAGTGCGGCACTAAGGACCTGCTTGATCTTACTCTGGAGCCCTTCTCTGGTAAGGCTCTGGGTTCCTGGAGCATTTATTGATCCCCAGCTGGTGACGTGCTGGATAATGGCCTGAGCATCCAGGAGGCGTGATTGCACTCAGCCACTTACACCTGGCCGGGCCCTGTCCTAAGCACTTTATAAATACCCACCTATTCATTCTTATTTTAAAAGTGAAGGGTGGATTCTATCCTTGTCCCCATTCTCCAACGAGGAAATGGAGGCACAGAGAGGTTTGTTCACTTTCCCAAGGTCACACGGATGGGCAGTGACAGGCCTGAGGTTGGAATCTGTCCTCTCAGCAGCCATCTTGTTTTGCTTCATCTCATTTTCACGGGGCCCCTGACTACTTTCCTCTGCTGCCCTCTCCCAGCTAACCCCTTGCCTCCGTCTCCAGCTCCCCTCATGCCTCTGTAGCCTCTCCTCCCTGCCCCTTTGAGAATCTCTCCTGTTCTGAGTGCTCTCAGACTCAGAGAGGAGACCCTGAATAGATGCCACCCTTGGAACTTTCTGCAATGACACGGATGTCCTGTGTCTGTGCTGTCCGGCAAGGTGGCCACTAGCTCTGGGTGGCCCCTGAGCACTTGAACTGTGGCTGTGCAGCTCCAGGCCTACGTTTCTAACTGTGCTTAATTTGAAGTAGGTAACGCCTGAGGCCAGAAGCTGCCATACTGGACAGGGGTGTGGTAGCAACAGGAGAGGGGACCGTGCAGGCCTTAGGAAAGTGTCTCCTCCTGCCTCAGTGGGCTCCTCTTGAGTGCTCAGCCCTGGGCTTGGCCACCCACTAGGTAAGCCCTTCCCTGGGGAACAATCTCTTTGCACAGCCCTCAGCCCCAGGCAAAACCTTGTGTCACTCAAGCTTCCAGGACAGATGCCTGCGCCTAAATTGTTGTCCCCTGGGTTCCTGTTGTGGCCTTTGACACTCCCTGGTTATCTTTCTGAAAGTAAGCCTGAGGCCTTGAGAAGGACTGCAGTCACAGAGGTCCTATAGTGAGGCAGCTGCAGAAATGGGATGAGTCCAGCTCAAACTCCTTCCCCAGCAGGATGCCAGCTCCCCTCTAGAGCCCTGCAGGCACTAAAGAGGAGGGCGGAGCTGGGGAAGGAGCAGGAGCCACAGAGTAGGACACTGCCCTCCTCTGAGGCAGTGTGATCCTTCACAACCTCATGCCTGGGCCCCAAGAGGAGGGTCCCACACCTCTGGGCCTCTGAGAGGAGGTCCCGCTCTCCTGTACCTCCTCGCCCTGTCAGGCACATAGGGTCTTGATACAGCAGTGTAGGGCTGTCTAGGAGTCAGAGGTCATGCACACAGTGGACATTCGATACCCAGAGCTCGTGTGATTGTGCCCAGAGACGGTGGAGACCCCAGGGTGGGCAGATGGGCATTGTGTTTCCAAGTCTCTTGCTCTTCCTGCCCCCTACTCTGGCCTGGACAACCAGTCTTGTTTCTCTGCTTTGACCCTTGACCCAGGGACTGCCTTG
Organism: Tupaia belangeri chinensis; assembly: GCF_000334495.1. Classification (NCBI taxonomy): domain Eukaryota; kingdom Metazoa; phylum Chordata; class Mammalia; order Scandentia; family Tupaiidae; genus Tupaia; species Tupaia belangeri. The sequence goes on along the minus strand of NW_006159579.1, from coordinate 5,626,335 downwards.
TGGAACACAGCCTTCAGATTCCTAAGAGAGCTGGTCTGTGTTTGAGGCTGAGAGTCTGGTTAGAACTGCCATGTCCTTTTTTTTTTTTTTTTTAAATTTGGCCCCCCCCCCCCCCATGCCCCCCCTGGGCTCGGTCCCCCAA
>NW_006159579.1:5609337-5625573 GCF_000334495.1 Tupaia belangeri chinensis | reverse complement strand
TAAGACTTCCTTGTCCTTTTTTTTTTTTTTTTAAACTTGAGCCCCCCCCCCCCATAGGCCCTCCTGGAGCTGGATCCCCAAGGCAGAGCCCCCAGGCAGGCTCAGGCCCTCAGGGCCCAGAACCTCTCAGCGCCAGGGCAGAGGCCCCAGCACTGTTAAAAGACATATTCTGAAGCCTGCCAGCCCTCTGAGTGCTTTCTCGGCCACCTTCTAAATGTACAGCCGTGGGCAAGGCGAGCATGTTCTCTGAGCCCCGAGTTGTACTCACCCACTCAACGGGACAGTAGCATGCCCACCTGATGGGCAGCTGTGAGGGCTGAGGGAGAAGGTGTGAGCTCAGGAAACACCTGGAAGGTGCAGAGCAGTGTCAGGAAGTAGTGGGGTCTTCACTCCTCACTGAGCGGAAGTGTGGAGAGGCATGAGAAAACTGAGAAGCCTGTGGACCTTTTCCTAACACCTGCTCTGCCAGATGCTCATGTTGGCTCTGGCTTGGTGGTTCCGGAGCCCCTGCCATCTTGGCAGTGTGGAGAGGACCCGTGCTCTCACCACTGCATCCAGGTCCCAAGAGTCAGGGGCCGGGGCTCCATCCCTCAGGCGTGTGGGGCAGTCAGGCTGGCCAAGCCCCAGTTCCTGCAGTCTGCCGGCCGCTGTGGCCTCCTGGGTATTTCTCTTTCTCATCCCAGCTGCAGCCTCCCTGCAAAGGCTGGCTCCCCTTTACAGACCCTCGCAGTCCCCTAGTTTGACGCATACCCGCATACCCGTCAGCTCCTTTCCGTGTTCAGACTGCTCCCTGGGAAATGGTGTCTTTCCTGGAATGTGTGGCATGAGGTAAACTCCAGGCCTGGTCGGAGATGCCAAAGTCTCTTCCTCCAGGGCCTCTGTTGAGTCACCCTTGCCTCCAGATAGGATTGGGGTGTCTGCCGCCTTCTCCGCAGTGACTTCAGCCACGCCTGTCGGTGCTTCTCATCACCCTGAGATGTGCTCACAACAGGGAAGTCGCCCCGACTGGAGACCCTCACGGGGCACAGCCTATGGGAGAGGGCTAAGCTGGCAGAGGTGCTACCCTCTGGCTGGAAGGTGGAGCTAGCCCAAGATGCCCTCCCGGGCCCCCCGCAAAGGCCAAGTTCCCAAGCCCAACCTGAGATAAGCCCCCACACTCTGGCTGAGTTGCTTGTTATTCTCTGCTGATAAGATCAGGGGGCAGCGGGAGCGGGGGAATTCCATGTACCCTGGACAGGAAGCCAGGCCCCGACAGCTGAACAGAGTCCAGCGGACCCACCCCGCCTCCTTGTTCTGCTGTGCTTCTCTCCCTCCCCTTCCGGTCCCCACCTTTGTCTCTCTCCCCCCTCGCCCCTTCAGGTGGGGCCCTGGAATGCAGCCAATGTGGCCTCTGTGACCATCCCCAGCACACCTTCTAGAACAGGGTAAAACATCAAAGGAATGATTTCCTCTGCCCCGAGGCACAGGCTGTGGCAACTGGCCTGTGAGCAGCAGCTGTCAGAGGTCAGGTCTTGCCCCGGCCTGGGTCCCCTGGAAAGTGAGCAGTTGGGACCACATCACCCTCCTGGAGGAGTGTTTGCTTTCTTTCCTCTGGAGTGGGTCAGAGTTTCCACTCCGCTCCACCAGGTCCTGACCTAGTAATTTTCACTCTCTTTTGTGGTTTTTGGCACACAAGTTTGGTTTGCTTCCCCAGATCACCTCATCTGGTCAGAGATTGGAACAGATTGCCCCGGGAATGAGGGGCTAGAGATCGGATGGGCCGGTGCGGCATTTTCCAGAGTGGACTGTGGAGCACCAGTGTGCACAGGCAGGGCCTGGACCGCGGATCACACAGTGGAGAGTGACCGGCATCCTGGGCTCCATCAGGCCTTTAGAGGCCCCTGTGGAGGGTCTCCACAGAGGCTATGGGTCTTTGGCATCCCTAACCCTTGCTCATCTCCCTCTTCAATAGTTAACTTCCTGTCTCAAACTCAGAATCCCCTGCAGGCAACAGTGTCCAGCCAGAACTGAAGAAGCATGGCTTTGTTTGCTTGCTATTCTTACCAGTCACCTTCTGTTTTGGAAAAAAAAACAAACAAAAAAACCTAGTTTGCGACAAATAATGATGAAACGTTTCCCTAAGCAAGAAAGGGTTAAAAATATAAAGTGAGGCAACTTAGAGAAAAAAAAAAGAGCAAATAATGAGGACACACACAGGTGGGTGGAAAGTCATGAATGGCTGGGGTTCCGGAAACCATGAATGGCTGGTGTACTAGGAGGAGGGAGGGAACAGAAACAGAAGAGGCCACAGCATCGTGGTTGTCATGGCGCTGGCGCCTGCCTGGGGGTGGTGAGCGCCAGGGCCTGGCTGAGCACTCAGGAGCCCAGGACCAGTCCTCCAGAGCTGAGAGGGGAGGCCTAGGCAGCAAAATGGACTTGCCTGGGGGTCTCTGGGAGCAAGTAGCAAGGAGGGACGCCCACAGGTCTGAGGATTCCGTCCTGCTCTCCTTTTACGGCTGCTTCCTGCCTCCTACAGAAGCCAGCACCTCAGGTCTCAGTGTCGCCATCGGAAACATGGGGCTAAAAACCACGCTTCACTACTCTGCACCGGGAGAGCTTGGTCCTGCCAGCATCTGTCTCACCTCCTCATCACTGTGTGGTTTTTATTCTGAAATGACCTCGGGTCTTAGCTCTGCCCAGCAGAGGCCAGATGACCTAGGGAACAGAGAGGGGAAGTCATCATCTCAGAATCACAGACCCAGAGGCCAGGTCTCTGCTATGAGCACTTCCTGGCGTAGGTGTTCCTCCATCTGTAAGATGGGTACAGCCCACCGAGCGCACGCAGGCACGTGAGCTCGTGTCCATGAGAGGCACTCCTCGGTGAGTGCAGGTGACGCTGCTGGGCTCTCGATCTGGATTGTGGTTCAGATGCCTGCATGGTGCATACCGGCTCTGTGACCTGGAGCCGTGCAACTTCACCTGCTGAGCCTGTTTCCTGATCTGTGAGTTGGGCAATAACAATAAAATGATCCTTCTAGGGGGTGTCTTGCAGGTGGAGGAGAGCGTTGTGTGCAACACGTGCCTGGCACAGGGCCGATGTCAGCTCCGACCTCCCATGATGCAGCGGCAGCACCAAGGTGTGCCAGGCACAGTGTGACAACACTCACCCACAGCCTGTGGGTGCCTTCACTGCACGACTGCAAAAGCCGAGGTCCTAGGGGGTGGATAGACTTACTCAGTGTCACCAGGCGACAGGGAAGAGGCAGGATTAGAACCCAGGCCTGTCAGAACTCAAACACTTCTCCCAGGCTGTTATGCCTCTGCTCCCAGCTCCTTCCTAGGATCCCTGGAAGCTACCCAGCCATTCCCTGGCTGTGTGACCTCAGGCACATTCATTTCCCTCTCTGAGCCTGTGGAGTGGCAAGAGGAGAGGCAGGAGCGATGGCACAGCCGTCAAGAGTGCCACCTGCTCTCCCCGTCCACAGAGAAGAGCATCCCTCTGCGCATCCTCTATGAGAAGTACCGCGACTGCCTGACGGAGTCGAACCTCATCAAGGTGCGGGGCCTCCTCATCGAGCCGGCCACCAACAGCTACCTGCTGGCCGAGCGGGACCTCTACCTGGAGAATCCAGAAATCAAGATCCGGGTAAGGTGCAGGCCAGGATCCCAGGGCGGCCCAGTGCTGGGACAAGGACACACCTACATCCTGGCATCCTCGAGACCTTTGACACCTCAGAGGCCCTCAAATCCCAGCCTTGTGATGCCCAGAGAACTTGGGACCTGTGCCTTTAGGGACAACTTCTAGATCCCAGAGTGGTAAGGTCTTGGAACTTAGGGATCTGAGACTCATTTTAAAGAAAACACTAAACTCCCAAGTCTGGACCCCCTTAGGACTCCCCAGGCCCTGGGTTATACTGATGGGATGGGGAGAGGCAGAGCCAAGGGCAGACTCTGGAGCCTGATAGCCTGGTTTGTGCCAGGGAGGCCCTGGGCACGTTCCCTCGCCCCCGTGCACCTCAGTTTATTCATGTGTGTGATGGGATTAATATGAGCACTTAGGGGTGTTGTAGGATTAAAAGTAAATCCTCAGAAAACACATAAAATAATACCCAGCACGTTGGCAGGCTCAGTAAAATCCAACCATTCTTGCTGCCATCATTCTCATCAAAGAAATGCGCTCAGAGGAGCAGCAGGCCCAGAATCCGCAGATGCAGCAGTTACATGTACACGCCAAACAGCCGAGGAGAGGCAGTGGGATGTGAGGCAGACGTCCTCCTGGGGCCGTGCACCTAGCAGCTCGGTTAATCTTCACAAGAACCTGGTCAGGCATCTCTGTCCTGTGAAGAACAAGGTTCAGAGAGGGTAGGGACCTCCCCAGGGTCACACAGTGAGGGAAAGGCAGAGACCGTCCTGGCTCCAAATACTGATTTTCCACTCCAAACCCTCGAACAGGTGTGCTTTGCATACCCCCTGGGTCACAGGGAGCCTCACTGCGGCTCCTTGAAAGAGACCTGAGCAGCCCTCAGTTGTTGATGTTTTCCAGATAAGGGCACTGAGGCACTGAGGCGGAGCCAGGCATGGCTTCGTTCAGTGAGCCAAATTATAGCAAATGCAGAGGGGCCCGGTCTGTCCTGACTGTCCCCCATGCTGCCCCTGACACCTGTCCCACGCCCTCTTTCAGATCCTGGGGGAGCCCAAGCAGAATCGCAAGCTGGCGGCTGAGGTATCCCTGCAGAACCCACTCACTGTGCCGCTGCTGGGCTGCATCTTCACCGTGGAGGGGGCTGGCCTGACGGAGAAGCAGAAGGCCGTGGAGATGTAAGTCCAGATTGCTCAGCTTCGGAACCTGGGGAAGGGTGGCAGATGCCAAGGGGGGCTGGTGCTGCCCTCGGGCATCAACCTCCGGCCCCTACCCTCCTCTCACTTCCCACACTCACCCGCATGCTATGTCCAGACACTCTCAAACACTCCCACACCCTCATTACCCACGCTGCGTGAGCTGTGTTCCACACACGTCTTCACAAAGCTGAACACTGGCACTGTCCGTTGCTGGGCCCACCTCTGCACACACGGGCCCTTAAATAAATGGGGTTCCTGGGCAGATGCATGTGTGAGTGTATCCTCGTGGAGATGTGTCTACACGTGGACATACAGACATGCAAGCACACACTTGTTTTATACTTTTTTACTGGGATGTACACCATGCATGTACAGTTCCACCATTTTTACCACCGGAACATACTCATTCTTATCCCCATGGGCTCCATCCACTTCCGTGCACATAGGGGCATGCGTGCACCCATGCTCACACAAACACACACACACACACACACACACGCACACGCATGCTGTACTCTGGGAGGGCAAATCATCCACGTCCCCAGAGGGCAGCGTGCGACCCATTTTATTATCGCTGGCATTAGCTCTGGGCTCACAGAGGCTCTGTGTGACATTCTCAAAGTCCCTGGTAGTCATGTAACACCCTGGCCTGAACCCACTGTGGGGCACCAGGCCTGGGGCCCCTCTGCTCACCCTCTCCTGTTTTCTCTGTAGCCCTGACCCTGTGGAGGCGGGAGAGGTAGCCAAGGTGAGGGTGGACCTGATGCCACGCCATGTAGGCCTCAACAAGCTGGTGGTGAACTTCGAGAGCGACAAGCTGAAGTCTGTGAAGGGCTACCGGAATGTCATCATTGGCCCCTCCTAAGGGACTCCCGTGCCCAGCCCCACCTCAGCCTGCTGAGGGCCTCCAACATGACCCCCAAACATTATTCCAAGCCAGTGAGCAAAATTTGCCCCTTCTTGGGCCCGAGACCCCAGGACAGGGCTGGGCTGCTTGTAGGAGCTCTTCAGAATTGAATGTATTTCTGACCCATCTTGTCCCCCGAGCCCAGCTCCCCACCACCCTTCTTAGCTGTGAGGAATGTTCTGTGCCACCACGGTGGGAGCCCTGACCTTGGCTGTCTTGTCCCCCGAGCCCAGCTCCCCACCACCCCTCTTAGCTGTGAGGAATGTTCTGTGCCACCATGCTGTGAGCCCTGACCTTGGCTAGCCAGGTAGGGTGAGAGAGGAGGGACTCACACCTATCCAGCCTGGATGTCATTTGGAAAGCCATCGGCCTCCCGCCATATTGTCTAGTCCACTCCTAGCCCCCTCGAGCTGGCAAAAGAGGGGTGGTGCACCTGTTCCTGGGCCAAGGAAGCTCCCTGGAGTGTGCTGCGTACCTCTTCCCCAGCTGCACCCAGGCCTCCAGGGACCTTGAGAGAGCCAGAGCCACGTGGAATGGGGATAGGCCAGGCCCACACTCCGGTCCACATCCCACCAGTCCTAATCCGGCAGTCCCCACGCTCCTCCTCAGTGTGAGGCACCTCCTTTATGCAGCATGGCTCCCGTGCTCTCTGGTGCTCACGAGGCTGCTGACCCACTTCATTGCCATGAAAACTGTAGAGTGGAGGCTGTTTTCTGGATGAAGAGACAGTGAGGGGCTGCGACCTGCTCTGCCTCGGGACTGGTGGTTATCTACAAGGCTGGGTGATGTGAAGCCCGAGAACAGAGCCCGAGCCTTCCGACTCTGAGTCCAGCACTCCATTTATGACACCAGCCCTGACCTGAGAATGTCAGAGAGGCCATTTGGGACCTGATCAAAGAGGGCCCAGTTGGGGTGAGGAAGTTTGGAGGGTACTGAAGGCTGGAGGTCAGGCCCCAAGTCTGGCCAGGCACTGCTTCTCCCTCTCTGGGCCCTGGTTTCCATTGGTCGGAGGAGTGACTGAACTGGCTCCTCTCTGAGGTCCTCCTGGTTCTACGCCCTGATGCCTTGTACATAACCACAAGGTCCACTCCCTGCTCCGCGAAGCCCCAGGCCACAGCCCATGACCCCATCTTGCATTTAGCCCTGTCCTGATTCCTGCTTGTGCCCTGGAACCCCCCTTCAGATCCCAGTTCTAAGAGGGAAGAGCTCCGGGTGCCTCTGCCCACCCCGTGCCTGTCCACCGCGGTGCCTAGACTTCACCAGAGCCTTAGCTGCCCAGGCTGGCGCCCCACCTGCCCCTTCTTTGCAGGTCCACAGTCCCCAAACACAGCCTTGCTCCTGAGTAACTGGGGGACCCATGAGTCATCATCTCTGATTTTATCCCCAGCTCTCTACATGACTGGGCCTCCCTCAGGCTGGAAGGGGGTGGGAGAGGATCCTTTGTGGGGGGGGGGAGTCGTAGCCTCTACAGCCCCCCAAAATACCAGGGAGGGACTTGGGGCAAATCACGCTGATGCAGTAGAACTTTCTGCTTTGCACAATGAAGAATTACAAGATGAGCCGACATGTATATGTTCTGTATAAACATAGCTCTATTTCTCGATGGTTTTTATAAAAGCTTTTAGGTTCCAAGCAAACAATAGATGTGTTTTTGAACCACAAGGAGCAAGTATTGAAATAAAAGAGTTTATTTTTCACATTCAAATGAGGCTTCGTCTGGTCCCTTCTGCAAGCTTTTCTAGCTTTTCGGGTGGGTGGGTGAGCTCACTCACACCTGGACCAGACACCTCCTGCCTCAGCCCCTCCCCAGGTTTAAATGTTACTGGTATTCAAGACTCTACATGGCCTAGTTCCATTACCACCAACAAACCACGTTTGGACCACAGCAAACTTCCTGTATCCCCCAAACACCCTACACAGCCTCTTGGCGTTTGCATGCATAGCTCCCTGAGCCTGGAGTGCTCTTCTTCTTCCTTACCCACTTGGCAAACTCCTATTCATCTTGTAATAGTTAACACCAAAGTCACCTCTTCTGTGAGGACTTCCCTGATTTCTGTCCAAGTCCCAAGAGTTCTAGAGTATGAACTGACTCAAATATCAGTGAATTCTACACTGGCATAGCTGTCCTCTCCCCCATTCTACCTGAATCCTGAAGGGCAGGGACCAATATGAAGAGACTTCAAAAATCGGAAGAAAAATGGAATTAAAAGAAAAAAATGTCTCTAAGAGGGAAGAGCTTTATGTCTCAACAAAAGCTCCATCAACTTCAAGACAATTTTGTAAGGGACAGCACCAACCATTGAGTCTATCCCTCAAGAACTGTAGATTCTGGGAATTTGAGTCAATGCAGTCTTTTTTACATTATTAAAAAAAAAAAATGGGTGCCCTTTAAAGTTTTTGGTTTTGTTTTATAGATCTTTGCCCATAGGGTGTCTGTACTCACTGGAAAGACAGTGAGAGGGAAAGTGAGAAATCACTCTCTGTGAGGGGTGGCCATGCCACAAACCTTTCCATTCTCCTCCTCGGATGTTTGTCACTCACACACACGTGCCCTGTGTGAGTTTCAAGCTGTTGGATTAGGTACTTATACCATGGTCGACCACATGAGAGTCCAGCACCTTAACCACCATGCACTTGCTGGCCCTTAAAGATTACTATTATTTTTTTAAGATTAGAAAATAAAGTCAGAGCCCAAATTGGGACTCGTTAGGTGATGAAACACTTACAAAATTGCCCTTAGTTCATGAATGGAATGAGCCGGAGTATTGTCCTGGTGGAGAAGGACTCTCTAATGAAATTTTCTTGGGTATTTTTCTGCTTAAGCTTCTGCCAACTTTCTCAAAACACTCTCACAATAAGCAGATGTTATTGTTCTTTGGCCCTCCAGAAAGTCAAGCAAAAATGCCTGTTGCCGTGACCTTTGCTGCTGACCAGTCCCCTTTGCTTTAGCAACCACTTCCACCACTGGTAGCCAATGCTCTGATTGTGTTTGTCTTCAGGATCATACTGGTACGGCCAAGTGTCCCCTCCTGTTACAATTCTTTAAAGAAATTCTAGGATCTTGGGACCAGCAGATGGTATAGAGGTTACATCACTGGACACCCGCATAGTTGACTGGGGTTCGAGTCCTGAACCCCGTGGCTTAAAACTCACCCCAGGCATGTGTGCATGTATGCCCAAAATCCCGAGAGAAGAAGGGATTACGGCATGGCTATTCCCTCTGGGGAATGATTTCTCGCTTTCTGTCTCTCTGTTTCTTTTTGTCTCTCTGGCAAGCACATGTGTCTTAAAGCAATAATCTCTCAAAAAAAAAAAAAAAGAAAAAGAAAAAAGAGAAATACTGGGACCAGCAGTTGGTGTAATGGCTATGTCGCTGGACTCCCATGTAGTCGACCATGGTTCAAGTCCCAGACCCAGTGGCTTAAACTCATGCCGGGCACGTGTGCTTGTGTGCCTAAGATCCCAAGAGGAGAATGGAGAAGAAAGTATTGCAGCGTGGCCATCCCCCAGAGGGTGATTTCTTGCTTTCTATCTCTCTGTCTCTCTCTGTCTTTCTGGCGAGCGCACACACGCTATAGCAAAAAAAAAAAACAACAAAAACAAAACAAAACAAAAAAAAAACCTCTCCAAAAAAAGAAATACTAGGATCTTAATGCCACTTAAAATTTGTCATTGAAAGCTCTGATCTATTTGCAGCTGATCTGGGCACAATTATTTTGAAACCATCAAGCAAAAAGTTTACACAACTTTAATTTTTCAGTCAGAATTGTGTAAGCTGAACCAATTGAGATGTCTATGGTGTTGGCTGTTCCTGCTGTGAATCTTCGGTCCTCTTCAATTAGGGCACAAATGAGATGAATTATTTTCCTTGCAAATTGATGTGGCTGGTCTGAGCCGTGAGCATTATCAACATCATCTTGTCCCTTCTTAAAATAAGTTATCCATTTGCAAACTGCTGATTTCTTTGGGGCCATTGTCCCCATATGTTTTTCATAAAGCATCAATAATTTCACCATTCTTCTACACAAATCTCAACATGATTTTTTTTAAAAATTTAAATTATTTTCCTTGCAAATTGATGTGGCTGGTCTGAGCCGTGAGCATTATCAACATCATCTTGTCCCTTCTTAAAATAAGTTATCCATTTGCAAACTGCTGATTTCTTTGGGGCCATTGTCCCCATATGTTTTTCATAAAGCATCAATAATTTCACCATTCTTCTACACAAATCTCAACATGATTTTTTTTAAAAATTTACTAGAGGGTAATTTCACCATTCTTCTACACAAATCTCAACAAGATATTTTTTTTTAATTTACTAGAGGGTTCATGTGTTTGCTGGAGAGAGACAGAGAGAGAAAGAAGGGAAAACTGAGAAAGTATCACCCATGGGTGATGGCCAGACCTCAATCTCTTCACCTTTCAGGATTCGGGGCACATGTGCACATCTGCCCAGTATGTTTTTCAAGTCGGCAGGTCAGCCATGTGGGACCCAGCCACCCAACCACTGTACCACCAGTTGCCACCACCCCACCCCCCATATATTTGAGGTCTGTTCTTGCTTCAGTTTGATCAGAATCCACATAGCTCTGACAGGGGCTCTTTTCAAATGGATGTCTTATCCTTCTCAGTGCCTCAAACTAGGTCCTGTTCAGACATGTTACAACAAGTGACTTCAAGTTTATCTTGGTGCAAATTTTCTTTTTAATCTATGCACAATTTTTTCATAATACACATTTCTCTCGAATTTTTTGAAGACTCTCTCATACCTCCTGGGGCAGGCGGGGGTGGCTCAAGAAGTGTATCCATTAGTGACTGACTGGAAAGCAGAACCTACTTGGCTATTTTGGGTAGAGGGGGGTTCATGAGGAAAATTGGCTCCACAGGCATCCAAAGGGTAGGAGGAACAGAAGGAGAAGAGCATGGCCCAGAAAGCAGGAAGCAGCTGCACAGCCGTGGAGCTACACACACTACCCACCTGCTGGGGGCGCTGCCTTGCAGCCCTGGAACCAGTAGAGCTGCTGGAAAGTACACAGCCCGCACCTCCCATTCTCCTGCTTTCTCCTGCCTTTCCCAAGGCAGGTTTCTTCGAGAAACCAGCTGGCAAGGAGCTCTAGGAAATGTCATTTTCTGGTTTTCAGCTCCCTGAAAAACAGAGACGGTAAGGCAACTGTGGGGACAAAGTAGCTGGTCCCTACTGCCGTGCTCTCTGCTAAGAACACCCTTATTATCATCTCTACCTAAAGAACTCTTACTTGACCTTCAAAACCCTGCTCCAAAGAGGATTCTTCTGTGAAGCCTTTCTGATCCATAGCCAACCGCTTTGAAAGAAAGCTGTTTATAATACTAGGCAGCCTGGGTTAGAAATAACTGCCCCTGAAGCACCCCATGGCAGCGTCAGACCACACCCCTAGCAAGGGAGCCACAGGGCAGACTCAGGACTGCCAACTCTGCCTCCAAGGCCTGGCTGCCTTCTTCCTAAAAAGCAAGACCAGGGGCCAGCCAGTGGCATGGTAGTTATGTGGCTGGATCCCACATGGCTGACTGAGTGGGATGAATCCTGGAAACAGCAGCTTGAAAAGTATGCGGGGCACATGTGCAATGTGTGCTCAAAATCCAGAGAGGAAAACGGAGGAGAAGGCAGTGCAGTGTGGTCCTCTACCCTAGCGGGTGCTTTCACACTTCCCTTCTCACTCCATCACTTTCTTGTCTTTCTCTGGAGAGCACATGATCAAATGAAAAAGAAAATTAAAAAAGCAAGCAAGTCCAGGTCTGCTAAGGCTGGGCAGATTTAAGGGCCTCTCTGACCTGCCCTGAAGCCTGCCCCACCCTTGGGAACCTACCAGGCAGGAACCCAGGACAGAGACGGATTCTGAGCCTGCAGGTCACACAAGTTCATTTCACAGGCAGAGAAATGAGCCTGAGGTTTTGTTCCCTGAGCAGATGCGAGGGCTAAGCCTGGGCCCCTACAGTGCAGTGCTGGGCCCCCACTCTGGTGACTCCATGCTGCCAGGACCCCTCCAAGCTCAGCTCAGAGCCTGGTGCCAGGGACCTGGGCTCTGGATCGAAGCTGGTTCTGCCATGGATTCAGTGTGTCTTCAGGCAAGTTCTCAACTTCTCCGAGTCTCCACGTCCTCATCTGTGAGAAGGGATCTCCTGGCACTTTATCATCAAAGTGGCCAACATTTCCTACAGGCCAGGAACTTTTAGATGCATCAAGTTATTTACGCCTCCAATAACCTAATCAAGCTGTCCTCCCCAACCACCAATTTTATAGATAAACTGAGGTTTAGAGATGTCAAGTAAATTGCCCAAAGTCATACAGCTGGTAAGTTGCAGAGCTGGGACAGATCCCAGGTGGCCTGCCCTCCCCAGAGCAGGGCCTACCCTGGGAAAGACCCTGATTTCTACCTGCACGCCCCACCCCCCTCCACTACCACCATACTCCTGGGCTCTTGGGGCAGGGGCCTTCGAGTGAACACCCACAGCCCTCATAAAGTCAGGGTCTGATTGGGCCCATCCTCCCACCCCAAAAAGCTTTTTCCACTCCAGCTGCTCTTATTTACCTAGGATGCCTGCCAGCTCACCCCTCAGTCTCAAGCCAAGTCCAGAATAACAGAACACTGATGAAATCCGAGGGGGAAGGGAGAGTAGAGGGCCACACTGAGCCTTCTAGAAGCACATTTGCCTTGGGCCCAGGACAGGGTCAGCACATATACTCTCCCAGTCTCCCAGTGCCCTCCCTGACAGACCTAGACAGATGCACAGAGACATACACCAAGAACCCACGAAGCCCTGTATGTGATTCCAGGAGACAAAGCCCAAAGGGATCCATCCAAAGCAGAAGCGATGAAAAACTATGGTGCAGCCAGCCTTAAGAACACAGGCTCTACACAGACACACAGCAGCACCGTGAAATCTTACAGACCCAATGTTCAGCCAGAGAGCAGCCACGAAGGGCCAGAAATTCCATTCATGTTGAAGTTCGTGAGCAGGCAGCATAAAGCTCTGGGGTCAGACATCGGATCATGGGACAGACAGGAGAAGAGAATGAGAGACCTTCAGGGGACTGGGATGGCTTTGCTACTCTTCATCGGGCTGCTAGGTAAAAAGCATATTGAGCTTGTTGTGTATGTACCATAGCTGCTCATGTGTGTGGTGTACTTTGGCAGAGTTCGAGGGCTGATGTGGACTAGTGGTTAAGGGAGATGGACCCTCCATGGCCAGTCTACGGTATGGATCCTGGACTCGGCAGTCTGAAAAACCTGCTAGACCTGTGTGCCCCAAATCCCAAAGGGGTGGAGAAATGAAGGAGAAGGGTTCTGGGATAAGTGAGTCTCTCCCAGCCCCGTCAGCACTCCAAAGGCCTGAGAAAGTAAGAGTTAGACGGCAGAGCCCACAAACGTGCAGGTAGCGTAGGAGTTAGTGACTCTATCTCTAGGCATATGCACAAGAGAAATGAGAACACAGATCCAGACAAAAACCGTATGCATGGGCTGACCCTACCGACTATTGATCAAGGGAGCTGGATCCCACATAACGCACCACAGTTTGAGTCCCAGCTCCAGAGACTTGGAAAATGTGCTAGGTGCATGTATGCGCATTCCCAACATTCTGACGGGATAGAGAAATGGAGGAAAAGGGATTGTGGTGTGAACGTCCCCCTTTGGGGAGTGTTTCTTCCTTCTCCCTCCCCCACCCCCCGTCTCTTTTTGGCAAGTAAGCAAGTCCTCTGGCAATAAAAAACTGTGTACAAATGTTTACAGCGGCATTATTTATAGCAACCCAAAAGTGAAAACAACCCAAACATCGGCCAATTAGTGGATAAATAAAAAGCAGTGTATGCAACGACAGGAATGATACATACTACAAAAATAAAAACAGAAACAAAATTGGGTCATCGGAAAAGTCATGATGTCTCTTTCTATTTTCCTATTCAAAAATGTATCGAGACGTTTCCAAAGACCCGATAATTTAAAAATTAAAAGGAATAATACATACTATGACATGGATGAACCTGAAAATGGGATGCTCAGGGAAAGAAGTAAACAAAGAAACAAAGAAAGAATAAAATGGCCTCATTGTATTTGCATTCATACAAAACGTCCAGAGGAGGCACACAGAGAGAGACAGGAAGTAGACTGGAGAGAGACAGGAAGTAGACTGGTGGCTGTCTGGGGCTGGAGGGGTGGAGGGATGGGAAGCGGGGTGACTCTCTTTTCATTTTGTAGTTTTCGTTATAGGACACATGTACTCACCAGAGGGCCTATCCACTTGTTGGAGAAAGCCAAAAAGAGAGAGAAGGAAAGCAAGAAAGCACCTCCCACCCCGGGGCATGGTCACAGCCCAGTCCTGTCTCCTCAATCTTCCCCTCCGTTCTGTCTTCTCCCCTTCGTCTTGAACAAACGTAAGTGTCCACCGTGTGGTCAGTTCTCAGTGCTCCCTAAAAGCGGGGAGAGAGGGCCTGAGGCCAAGGGCGAGGCAGCCCACCAGGGAGTCCTGGGTGGTGTCCCTCCTCCCCACTGCGTGAGTTTGAGGAAGCCAGTCACCCTCTCCCAGCCTCTCACACTGAAGCCCGGTTGCTGCCCTGTTACCCAGCTGAGGGATGTGGTGACAGAAGGCAGCTGGCCCTGTAAGGAGCCGTAAAGGGCTGTAGACACGGGAGTCAGCCGGACTCTGACCACAAATCACAGAGATGAGGGTGGCAGTCGGGGCTCCTCTGTGTAACCAGTGCCTATCAGGATGTGTGGGGGGAGCTGGCCGCAGACTCCCAGTAAGAAGTGAGGATGGCCTGCATACAGGTGGGGGCTGTGGCGTCGTGACACCCAGAGGATTCGAGATACACAGAGAAGACAGATTCATTCATTCAACAGATCTTTTTTGTCCCTACGCCAGGTGCTCTGATGACAGGTCTGTCCTACAGAGTGTTCCAGCAGATTGCAGGCAATAAAGTGAGGTGTGGCAAGAAGGACAGCCCCGGGCTCAAATGACAGGCCATCCTGACAATCGACAGAGCCAGGTGCCGTGCATGCATGAGTGTGCAGGGGCCTCAGAACACCCTGTGAGCCAGAGATGGCAGCATCATCCCCACTCTACAGATGAGGAAACCGAGGCCCTGAGGCTACACAAAGGGCCCCAGGTCACACAGCAAGCAAATGGACTGAGACAATGTGAGTGTAAGATGAGGAAGTCAGGGAAGGCCTGCCTGGATGGGGACGGCCACTGTGGACCCTGCGAGCCTAAGGAGGAGTCAGCCAGTAAAGGGTTAAAGGTGGGCAGGGGAAACTGAGCTGGAGCCAGAGGAGTGAGTCAGGAAAAGGCCATTTCTTAGGAAGCTGAAGACGGAAACTTCTGGGAGATACTCAGGCTTCCGGGGCTTTCATTTCATGGGGCAACATACGGGGAACTAGAGGGCATGTAGTATTCCAGGTAGGGAGAGGAGCCGGGCTGCTGTCAGGAAGCATTTCAGTGTAACCGTTTCTGGGAAATAGCCTCAAAAAAAAAAAAAAAAAAGGGAATCTAAAGCTTAAAAGATTCCAGGACTTGTCATTTATTTTCTTTCCTTTGTTTTTTTTCCTTTTTTTGGAGGGGTTTTTGCTATAGGGCGCGTGCACTCACCAGAAAGACAGAGAGACACATAGAGACAGAAAGTGAGAAATCACCCTCAGGGAAGATGGCCACACTGCACTCCCTTCTCCTTCATTCTCCTCTCATGATCTTGGGCATGTACGCACACGTGCCTGGTGTGAGTTTAAGCCACCAGGTTTGGGACTTGAACCATGGTTGACTACATGGGAGTCCAGCGACACAGCCATTGCACCAACTACTTGTCCCTTACTTTCTTTTAAAAAGAAAAATTGCCAGAGGGCCCATGCACTCACTGAAGAGAAACAGAAAGAGAGAGAGAAAGTGCTCCCCATGCGGTATGTTCATGCCACAACCCCCTCTCTCTCTCTCTTTTTTTAATTATTTTTATTTTTATTATCATCATAATCTTCTTTTTATTACATTGGATTACATATAACTTTACAGTGTATTACATTGCTTTTTCAAAAGGGAATGCCATGCATGTCAGTCAATACAGAGACATTAATCTCCCCGTTCCAACATTCAATATCTTTTCTATGTTTTTCCCAATCATTATTATTATTATTCTAGTTATTTTTTAAAACAGTCAATCGCTATTTCTCATTTTGCTTGGAAAAAGACTTTACACATCATGAAGTACTTCTCAGACCTATCCAGTTGAGAATACTATACCTGTCCTCATCAACAGGTAATAAGCCATATCTGTTTCTCACTAACGTCCTGCCTCTCTATTGTTCACTTGCTATCTTTCTCTATCCTCTTCTCTTCACTTCCCCCATTCCACACTGTCCTATTCTCATTAAGTACCTTCACTGCTTTTATGTTAGCAGTAGTTTTAATTTGCTATAGGCATGTGTGCTCACCAGAGAGTGTTAAGAGACAGAAAGAGACAGGAAAAATGAGGAAGCAAGCTGCCAAGTCTT
>NW_006159579.1:5607534-5609069 GCF_000334495.1 Tupaia belangeri chinensis | reverse complement strand
TATGATGAGGGATGTTGAGCATTTCCTCATATGCTTTTTGGCTGTTCATATGTCTTCCTTAGAGAGATTTTTGTTCAGCTCATTTTCCCATCTTTCAATTGGGTTAATCATTTTTTTTTTCGCATAAGGCACTTGAGTTCCCTGTGTATTCTGGTTATCAGTCCCTTATCTGAGGCATATTTAACAAAAATATTTTCCCATTCTGAGGGTTGTCGATTCACACTTGTTACTGTATCCTTTGCTGTGCAGAAACTTCTTAGTCTAATATATCCCCACTTGTCTATTTTAGGGTATTGCCTGTGCTTTGGGAGTCTTATTTAAGAAGTCTTTGCCTACTCCAATGTCTCCCAGAGTTTCCCCCGCGTTTTCCACCAGTAGTTTTATTGTTTGAGAATCCCCTCTCTTCTATTTCTCCCTCTTTTCAGGATTTTAGATAAGCACACACAGACACTGGGTGTATTTCTCAAGCTGTTGGGTCCAGGACTCGACCTACGTGGCCAGCCGTGTGGAATCCAGGTGCCTTAACCACTAGGTCACCAGCTGGCCCTGTTGCAATATTTTTTTTCACATTCTTCATAAATATTTAATTTTGTACATAATTTTACATTCATATTTAATTTTATATTTTCTTTTTTTAATTAATTAATTTATTTTTGGAGAGGTTTTTCCTGTAGGGAGAGGCAGAGAAACAGAAAGAGAGAAATCACCGCCCCCCCCCAGGGGGATGGTCACACTGCAATCCTTTCTCTTCTATTCTCCTCTCAGTATCTTGGATCCGGGATGTGAACTGTAGTCAACTTCATGGGGGTCCAGTGACATAGTCATTACGCCAACTGCTGGTCCCTAATTTTATGTTTTCTTAAAGACAGTCCCCCAAGATTAAAACTAAAACCACTATGTGATAACAAAGCCTCATTATAATAATTAAAATGAAAAAGACATATATATGTGTATATATATATATACATGTATATATATATATATATATATATACACATAAAATGGAAAATGTATACACACACATATATATACATAAAATGGAAAACATTATGTAAAAACAATGCATGGATGTACACAGATTTCAAAAGTTGTATTTTTTTTTTTTAATTGCTAGATGGTCATGCTGCAATCTTTGTCCTCATTTCTCCCTCCTTTTGAGATCTTGGGCATGCTCACTCATGTGTTCAACTTGATTTTCAAGCTACAAGGCCCAGGACTTGAACCTCAGGGTCGGCCATGTGAGATCTGCCTGCTTAATCACCAGGCCATGAAACTAGCCCTAGATAAATTAATTGTGATGCAGTCATTTAAAGTAATGTCACAGGGATGAGAAAGAACAGACTATAACTGCATGTAATAATTTGGTTGAATCTCTGGGACCATCATATGGCATAATGGCTATGTTGCTGGACTCCCATGTGGTCAAACACGGTTCGAGTCCCAGACCTGTGGCTTAAACTCACACTGGGCACGTGTGTGTGCGTGCCCAAGATCCCGAGAGGAGAATGGAGAAGAAAGGATTGCGGTGTGGCCTT
>NW_006159579.1:5585446-5607452 GCF_000334495.1 Tupaia belangeri chinensis | reverse complement strand
AAAAAAAAAAAAAAAAAAAAAAAAAAAGGAAAGAAAGAAAGAAAGAAAAAGAAAAGAAAAGAATTTGGTTGAATCTCACAAACACACTAAGCAGAAGATGCCAGACACCGGGTAAGCCCTGAACAACTTTATGTTCATCAGGATGGAAACTAGGCGAAGCTGGCCAGTTGCAGGAGCACACACTGGCAGATGCTGCGACCCAGCAGCCTATAGTGGGAGGTTGAGAAGCCGAGGACACAGAGGGCAACATAGTGAGGCAACTTCCCTACCTGAAGGATCCTGGGCGATGGCTTGTGTTCTGAGGTGACAGCTGCCGGGCAAGTGAGACAAGAGGATCCTTTGTGAAAAACCAAAGACCGGAGACCAGCAGTTAGCCTAATGGCTATGTCGCTGGACTCCCATGTAGTCAACCGCGGTTCGAGTCCTGGACCCAGTGGCTTAAACTCACGCTGGGCACATGTGTGTACGTGCCCAAGATCCCGAGAAGAGAATGGAGGAGAAGGGATTGCGGTGTGGCCATCCCTCCTGGGGGGGTGATTTCTCGCTTTCTGTCTCTCTGTCTCTTTCTCTGTCTTTCTGGCGAGAGCACGCACCCTATAGCAAAAGCATCTCAAAAAAAAAAAAAAAAAAAAAAAGACCGGGAGGCTGATCCACATGGGAAGGGTGCTGGTTTGAGGCTGGGACCTGCCTGAGTACTCCAGGAATAAGTGTGCCCATGCTCTAGGGTTGGCTGAGGGCTAGTGGTGGATTGTAGCATCAGGGACCCTAGCTGGGGTTCTGGGTCTTTGTCTCTGATTCTCTCATTCATGGAAGAAATAATCAAAACAGAACAGAAAACCACTAGGCAAAAGTCATCTGTTAGAAGTCAGGGTGATAAGTACTTTTAAAGATGGGTAACAACTAGAAAAGGTACGAGGCAGGCTTCTGGGGTGCTGGAAATGGTCTGAAGCTCAAGTCGGCTGCTGATTTACAGGGTTTGTGCAGTGTGGAGGGAGCTCTGCTCTCTGATTAAAGGTTACTTACACTAGGCCTAAGGCAGAGATGAACTGCCAGCCCTGCCCAAACCCAGTGCCTGGCACCACCAGGCCCTGCTCCCTCTGGAAGCCAGCTCCCCCTTCATTCTTCCCAAGTCTGGCCAGCCTTGCTCATGGAAACTCTGAGGGGCCGCCCCACACCCAGCTCCTGGCAGTCACTCAAACCTTCACGGCACTGACAGTTTGGCTCTCTTCTATCGTGACTCTAGTTTCTTTTTCCTCTTTCATTAACCCAAGGTTTTGTGAGGGCTTCCTTGAGACAGACCTTGCATCTGACAATGTTGTATCTTGTCTCATTGAGGCCTCTAGTGGCCCTGGTGAAGTGGGTGGTGTTAACCCATTTTACAGATGAGGAAAGTGAAGCCTGATGAGGTGAAATGGCTTAGGGCCAAGATCACCACCCAATAAGGGGCAGAGCTAGGTTTTAACAATAAGTACAATAGCAGGGACCAGCAGTTAGCGTAACGGCTATGCCACTGAACTCCCATGGAGCCTGCTGCGGTTCGAGTCCCGGACCCAGTGGCTTAAATTCATGCCAGGCACGTGTGCGTGCGTGCCCAAGATCCTGAGAGGAGAATGGAGGAGAAGGGATTGCAGCATGGCCATCTGCCCTGGTTGGGGGGTGATTTCTCGCTTTCTATCTCTCTGTCTCTCTCTGTCTTTCTGGTGAGCGCATGCGCCCTTTAGCAAAAATATCTTCAAAAAACAAAACAAAACAAAAAACCCAAGAAGTACAATAGCAACTACTGTGTATTAGCACTAAGGGGTACGAAGCACTGTGCGTGCGTTTGTCCATCCAGGCCTCATGATGACCCAGCAGATGAAGCTACAATTGCTATCAGCTCTTTAAAAGAAACCTGTTTATTGAAGTCTTACATGCGCAATGAAGTGCATAAACATAACTGCCCGATAAATTTCCACAAACTGGAGTCACCCATAGGACTAGTACCTAGATGAATAAATAAGACATAAGGTATACCACCCAAAACACAGATGATAAAGGAGATGATGAATAAATTGAACTTCATAAAAATTTTAAACTTTTACATTTTTCTTTTCCTTTTTAATTTCTTAGAGAGTGCATGCGCTTGCCAGTGAGAGTGAGAAAGCACCCCTGCCCCCATGAGAGATGGCTATGCCACAATCCCTTCCCCTCTATTTCTCCTTTTGAGATTTTGGGCATGCACATGCTCAGTGTGTTATTCAAGCTTCCAGGTCCGGGACTCAAACTGCAAAGTTGGTCATGTGGGATCCAGCTGCCTTAACCACCATGCCACCTGCTGGCCCCAAAATGTTTGCATTGCAAAAGATTTCATGAGGAAAGTGAAAAGACAACCCACAGGATAGGAAAAACTTGGGCAAATCTGATGAGTCTAGTATCCAAAATATGCAAAGAATTCTTATAATTCAGTAATAATTTTAATGATAACTTGCAAAAGAATGATGGTATGGCTATACTAATATAAATAAAAGAGACTTTATGATTAAAAGCATTACTAGATATAAAAAGGACATAAGGATTAATGTTTTAATATACAAACATATAACTAATTTTATGTACACCAAATAACGTAGTTTTAAAATGTACAGACAAAAATCAATAGAAGTAAAAGGAAAAATATACAAATCAACATCATAATCTGACAGAATAAAAAGGCAAGAAGTCCATAGGGCTATAGATGATTTATTTATTGGGACCAGCAGTTGGCGTAATGGCTATGTTGCTGGACTCCCATGTAGTCAACTGCGTTTCGAGTCCTGGACCCAGAGGCTTAAACTCACGCTGGGCACATGCGAGGATTTAAATGAACAGTTAGCAAACTTGACCTAATGAACACATGCAGGTAACTCCGCACCTAACACATTATCTTCAACGTATATAAATTAGTAACAATGTACACAGTTCAGCTATAACCTTGGGTATAAGGCAAACTTGCCAAGTCTTTTTTTTTTTTTTTTGGAGAGTTTTGCTATAGGGCGCGTGCGCTCGCCAGAAAGACAGAGAGAGACATAGAGACAGAAAGTGAGAAATCACCCCTCAGGGATGATGGCCACGCCGCAATTCCTTCTCCTCCATTCTCCCCTCTAGATCTTGGGCACGCCCACACATGTGCCTGGCATGAGTTTAAGCCACCGGGTCCGGGACTCAAACCGCGGTTGGCTACATGGGAGTCCAGCAACATAGCCATTATGCTAACTGCTGGTCCCTCCCCAAGTCTTAAAGAACCAAAATCGCATAAACCAACTATACATTAAACCTAAGGTTTAAATCAATAATGAGGTAACTAGGGACCAGCAGGTGGTGTGGTGATTAAGGTGCTGGACTCCCACATGGAGCCAATCACAGTTTGAGTCTCTAACCTAGCAGCTTGAAAATCACACTGGTCACATGTGCCTGTGTGCCCAAAATACTGAGAGGAGAATGGAGGAGAAGAGACTGCAGCATGGCCATACCCACTAGGGGATGATTTCTCACTTTCCTTCTCTCTGTTTCTGTCTCTCTCTGTGAGTGCATGGACACTATAGAAAAAGCCAAAAGCCAAAAACCAAAAGCCAAAAACCAAAAGGAAAAGGTAATTATAAAATCTCCATATACTAGGAAATTAAGAAGTATAAAAGTTAAAGAAGAGCTGATAAAGCAAGTTAGAAAATACATGTATATGAGAGAATTCTACAACCAAAATATTTTAATCCCAGGAACAAAAGTTTGATTTCACATGAAAAAAAATCAGTTAACATAATTCAGCACATAAGCTACTTAAAGGACAAAAGCTACATGATTATGTCAATAGCTGCAGAAAGCCATTTGCTAAAAATTTAACATTCATTTATTAATTAGTTCTAACATTTTGAACAAAGGAGAATTTCATTAACTTGGTAAAGATAATATCTGCAGCTAACAACGTTCATAGTGAGTTACTGAAAATTTTCCTTTAGAGACCAGAAACAAGGATCATACGGGATGCCTATGACACCAATATTATTCAACGTTTGACTGTAGGTCTTACCCAAGGTAATAAGACAAGAAAAAGAAATAAAAGCTGTTAAATTTGAAGAAGAAACAAAATAGTTACTTTCTCTTTGTTTTTGTTTTTGCTATAGGGCAATGCACTGACTGGAGAGACAGAGAGAGAAAAAGTGAGATATCACCCCTCTCCCCATGGGGGATGGCCACGCCATAATCCCTTCTCTTCCTTTCTTCTCCTGGGATTTTGGGCATGTATGCACATGTATCCAGTGTTATTTCTGGACAGTGTGAGACCTGCTATGACTCAAACTGCGGTCAGCCAGGTGGGAGTCCAGCAATATAACGCCATCTGCTGGCCCCAAATAGTCATCTTTCAAAGGTGATACAATGATGTATAGAGAAAACTTCAAATAATCTATATCTGTCTTCATAAAAATAACAAGAAAATACAGTATTCTTATTGGATATAAAAATATATTAAAATGTGTTTCTATATGACAAGAAATAGTAAGAAAAAAATAAATTGGAGATATTATTCACAGTAATGTTTTAAAAATAGTCAAATGGGGGCCAGCAGGTGATGTAGTAATTAAGGCACTGGGCTCCCATATGGCCCACTGTGGTTTGAGTCCCAGACCTGGCAGCTTGCTTTCTCTCTCTCTCTTCCTCTCCTCTCTCTCTCTTTCTCTCCTCTCTCTCTCTCTCTTTCGCTGTGTGTGTGTGTTTGCTGAGTGCATATGCCTTATAGCTAATTAAAATAATAATAATAAATAAATCTTTAAAAAAATTCAAATGCCTAAAATAAATATAATGAAAGACATCCAAGACTTTTATTAAGAAAATATAGCAGCTTATTGAGAAACATTAATAAAACTTAAATGAAAAAGGAAATTTACCAAGTTAAGAGATTATTAGATTTAATATAGTAAAGTTAACAACTCTTCCCAAATTATTCTATTGCTTCCATTATTCCCTATTCCAAAAGAAATATCATGAAGTTGACAAGATGATTTCAGAGTTATATGGAAATGTAAAAGGCTAAGAATCGCCAAGATCCTCGTGGAGAACAATGAAATGAGATGTGCTTTGCCTGATAATGAGACTTAGTAGAAAAGTTAGTAAACAACCCCAGCTCTGTAACATGTCATTTATGACCCAGATGGCATTGCATATAAGAGAGGAAAGGGTGGTCTCGTGAATACACAGTGTTGGGAAAGTGGAGTACTCATGTGGAAAAAGATGAAATTGATCTTCTACCTCACACTAATTCTAGAAACCAATTCTGGGTGGACTATACATCAAAATGTGAACGTTTATACAACATGATAAGAATATCTTCATGACCTAAAGGTAGACAAAGATTTCTTAAATATGACACAGCATTTTCTATAAATAAAAAGATTTATATATTTGGTTTCTAACTAAGAACTTTGATTTATTAACAGATCTTATTTAAAAAAAAAAACATAAAAACAGCCATAGAATAAGAGGATGTTGGCAGCATATATAACTGATGGACTTTTCCAGATTATATAAAAGATGCCTAAAAAAGGTGGCATAGTGGTGAAGGCACTGGACTCCCACATGGTCAACCATGGTTCAAATTTCAGAACTGTTGGCTTGACACTCACACTGGGTGCATGTGCGTGTGTGCCCAAAATTCCAAGAGAATGGAGGAGAGATGATTGTGGTGTGGCCATCCTCCTTGGGGGTAATTTCTCGCTTTCTGTCTCTCTCTCTTTCTCTGTCTCTACGGAGAGCACACATACCCTATAGCAAAACTCTCAAAAAAAAAAAAATTAAAGTAAGGAAAAATAAAAAGAACCTAATAGAAAATGAAGAGGGGGGAAAACCTTGTATAAGTACTTGACAAAAGAGGAAATCCAAATGGTCCTGGCTCTCAGTGATTCATCTTTACGAAAAGACGTTTTATCTTAAAAAATAAAAAAGGTGAATTAGGGACCAGCAGTTGGCGTAATGGTTACGTTTCTGGACTCCCATATATTTGACCGCAGTTCAAGTCCTGGACCTGGTGACTTAAACCTCATGTAGGGTGCATGTGCATGTGTGCCCAAGATCCCAAGAGGAGAATGGAGGGCAAGGGACTGCAGTGTGGCCATCTCCCCTGGGGGGTGATTTCTTGCTTTCTGTCTGTCTCTATCTCTCCAGTGAGCACATGTGTCCTATAGCAAAAATCTCTCTCAAAAACTAAAAAAAAAGAAAGAAAGGTAAGTTAAAGCCTCAATGAGATATAATAACAAATACCCAGTGTAAAATATTACATAAACAACTGGCCAAAATTTCAGACTGACTACCAAACGTTATTAAGGGTGTGAAACAACAGGCACTTTCATGAACTGTTGGTGGGATTATAAAATGATACATTTTGGAAAAACCATTTGACTTTATCTCTTAAAATAAAGGATGCACATAGCTAATGGGCCCGCAATCCCACCCTGGGCCCCAGAGAGACTCGTGAACAAGTGCACTGTGATAGCGCACAGGAATATCCACAGCAACACTGTCACGGCAGCCCTAAATAACTCAGGTGTCCTTTGACAATAGAATGGAGCTGTGGAATGGGATTGGAGTACGTTTATTCAGTGGAGTACCATGAGACAATGGAAGAGCATAAACAATGGCTACATGTAACATGAATGGTTTCCCAAAACAATTTTGACCCAAAGAAGCAAGATACAAAAGAATACACAGGGTGTGACTCCAGGTAGACAGAGATACTAAACAGGCGAAGTACAATCTATGTATTAGGGATGCATACTTAAGTACAGTGTCAGTTCATTGAAGTTATATATATTTTTTTTTTTACTTTTTTTTGTTTTGAGAGAGAGGTTTTTGCTATGGGGTGCGTGCGCTTGCCAGAAAGACAGAGAGAGACAGAGAGACCGAAAGAGAGAAATCACCCCCTGGGGGGATGGCCACACCGCAATTCCTTCTCCTCCATTCTCCTCTCAGGATCTTGGGCACGCACTCACATGCACCCGACATGAGTTTTAAGCCACCGGGCCCGGGCCACGAACAGCAGTCGACTACATGGGATTCCAGCGACAAAGCCATTACGCTAACTGCTGGTCCCCCATTGAAGGTATATTATGCTGCAGTAATGATCCCCAAATTCCATCCATTCAAAACAACCAAAGTGGGTCAGACTGTAGTGTAATGATCACACAACTGGACTACTTGGGAAGGGCCTGGCTCGTTTCCCAGGGTCTCTTTCTGCATACTAGGTATGTGAGCACGTCCCAGTATGACTGAGGCTGGGGGCTGAATTACAGTGTGAGACTCTATTAGGGGTGCTCCCCCTTTTATCTCTCTCCCTCTTCCCCTCTCTCTTTTATGGAAAAAAATGAAAAAGAAAAAGGAAAACTTTTTTTTTTTGAGAGGTTTTTGCTATAGGGCATGTGCGCTCACCAAAAAGACAGAGAGACAGAGAGATAGAAAGCGAGAAATCACCCCCCAGGGGGGATGGTCACGCCGCAATCCCTTCTCCTCCATTCTCCTCTTGGGATCTTGGGCACACACGCACACGCGCCTGGCATGTGTTTAAGCCACTGGGTTTGGAAATCGAACCGTAGTAGACTGCACGGGAATCCAGCGACATAGCCATTACACCAACTGCTGGTCTCAAAAATGAAAACTTTTCAATGAAGTTTCTTTCTCACATCAATGAGTGTTGCAGGTTGATTACTTGTCTTCTCCAGGTACTCTTCATTCTAGGACCCAACCTGAAAAAGCTGCCCTCGAGTGGGACATGCCTGTGTCCTAGGTGGGGTCGAGGGCAATGGTAGATCTATGAACTGGCAGCTCGTACCATTTCTGCTGCGAGCCACACACAGAACGCCTGCCCATATCCTTCGGCTAAAGCAAGTATATAACCCAGCGGCCGCAGGTTTCACCCGGAACCGAAGGGTAGAGAGCAGACCTTGTCTGTTGATGAAGGACGGGCAGGTCATGCTGCGGGACAAGCGGAGTGAAGCTATTTCTGCAGCTATCTTAGGAAAACACTGTCTGGCACGGCTAGTTTCTTCTTGTCATTCATGCCTATGCTCGAATGTCGCAGAAAGGCCTTCCCTATCCACCCTACCAAGGGCTGTCACTGTCACTCTATGTCACATCACCCCATGCAAATGTTTGTCCTAGCACTTATTATCACCTGACATAACATGGTAGAGTTGTATATAATAGCTGCCTCCCTCCAGTTAAACCTAAGCTCCCTGGCAGTAGGGACTTCGCCCTGCTTAATGCTTTGTCCCCCCACATCTCCTCGTGAGAGGCTGGCCCACTGCAGGTGCTCAAAGATGTACGAGATTTTTTTTTTTTTTTACTTATCCAATTTTTTTCAATTTAATTTATTTCTTTTTTTGTATATACATTCAATCGCATTGTTTAGCTTACAATGTGAGTATTTTAGTATGTGAACATTTCTCCCCGGTCCCGTTGATCAAAATATCTTCAACCGATAACACACATAGACAAGTGGGATTACATCAGACTAAGAAGTTTCTGCATGGCAAAAGACACATTAATTAGTGTGAATCGACAGCCCTCAGAATGGGAAAATATTTTTGTAAATTTTGCATCAGATAAGGGACTGATAACCAGAATACACAAGGAACTAAAGATGTATGAGATTTTTTTTTTTTGGAGAGATTTTCGTTATAGCACGCGTGCACTTGCCAGACAGTCATAGAGAGACATAGAGACAGAAAGCGAGAAATCACCCCCCAGGGGAGATGGTCACACCGCAATCCCTTCTCCTCCATTTTCCTCTCGGGATCTTGGGCACGCATGCACACGTGCCCGGCGTGAGTTTTAAGCCACCGGGTCCGGGACGCGAACCGCGGCCGACTACACGGAAGTCCAGCGACATAGCCATTACGCTAACTGCTGTTTCCCGAGATGTATGAGATTTTTGAACCAAGCTGCCTGGTGCGGGGTGGGGGGTGGGGGGCAAAAAGCTCTAGTGAACATTCAGTGATGACCCTCATGGAAACAGGCTACTCCAGGTTACTAGAATGGTTCAAGCAGGCAGGACGGACTACCCCCAGGGTGCTGCAGAAGGAACTCAGACTTGGCGTGAGGGACTGGTACTTTCCCAAGCTGACCCTCAGCTCTAGTTGCAGTCATCGGAGGGGGCCTCTCCTCTTCTTTCTGGCTCCTCTCAAAGTCAACCTAATCCCTGTGTTGCTGACAGTAAAAGTACCCAGGATTGATGACTCTGGGAAATGTTAGCAACAATCCCTAATCTTATCACTGACCACGCAACCTCCCCCAGGCTCTGCTTCCAGAGAAAATCCCCAACGGCTATTTCCCCTCCTTTTCCTGCCCCTGGCCTATCAGATTTATCTTCCTAGTCTAAGTTCTCTGGCCAGTGTGCACTGTCCCACTCCTTGCCCCCGCAGTGTCCTGGGCTTAAGGCTGGGGGCCTCTCCACAAGCCCAGCTTGAACAAGGCTGCATTGAGAGAAGCCTTCAAGGCTCCGTATGGCCTTGAGCACTGTCTTTTCCATACCACAGACCCCTTTGGAAATGTGAATTCTTCCTTGAAAAACGGCACCACCACTTTAAGCATTTACTCTGTGCCTGTACTGTGCTATGGGCTTTGCGTGTTTGACTTTGCTGAACCCCCGTGAGCCCCCATGCGGTGGAGGGCTGCAATCAGCTCCCCAAGACACAACATACGTGGGAGCTTGGGGCCAGCACCTTCTTAGTTCAGATGGCACGTTTCGGAAACCTGTAACTACCTGTTCTGATTTCGTTTTCGTTTTTTTTTTTTTTTTGGAGAGATTTTCACTGTAGGGCGTGTGCGCTCGCCAGACAGACAGAGAGAGACATAGAGACAGAAAGCGAGAAATCACCCCCCAGGGGGGATGGTCACGCCACAATCCCTTCTCCATTCTCCTCTCGGGATCTTGGGCACGCATACACACGCGCCCGGCGCGAGTTTTAAGCCACCGGGTCCGGGACACGAACAGCGGTCGACTACGTGGGAGTCCAGCGACATAGCCATTATGCTAACTGCTGGTTCCCGTTTTCGTTTTTAAAACGGAAGTGTTCACAGGCCTTTGATGGCCCAACATGGAAGAGTAGAACTGCTTTTGCTGAGCAGCTATTGGGAGAGTTCTGCCTTCTCCGCCCTCCTGCCTTATCCCCCAAAGCAGCTCCCCAAACCAGTAAAGTATCATGTCCACAATGCTCATCGTGGAGCGTCAAGGAGGCAGAGTGGAAACGCACCAGACTTTTCAGTCAGACAGCCCTGCCCTTTCCAGCTGTACACTTTGGACCTCAATCTTCCCACCTGCTAAATGGGGCCAAGAGACACTGCTGCTTTGCCAAGGTAATTGAGAGGATTAAAGAAGAGGATGAATGTAAGGGCTCATTACCCTGGAGGTACCCCTCACGTGCTGGCTGGATTACTGGCAGTCTCTGGGGTGCCTGCAACACCTCTCTCTGGATTCTCAACATAGCAGACCCAGAACCAGGAGCTGGGAATGGGGCAGTCCCGACCCCCGCTGGGAACGCGGACCAGTCAGCTTCACGGCTCCCTGCTCAGCCAGCATATCCTGAGTAGATGCAGGAAGGCCACGCGGCTGACATATCTGTCAGTTTTCAGAATGCTCCCACCCGACGAGGGCCCTGCTCTGACAGGCACCACAGGAGGGCTGAGGCCCTGCTGGCAGCAGACCCAAATGTTAGCCGGGTTGCTAGATAGCTCTGGAATGAACAGTCCCTCAAGTCGGAGGCCTCGGCCTTGCTGCCCACCTGGAAGCCTGGGCTCCAGGGTTAACCCTCCCAGTCTTGTTCCCAGGGAACTTCAGGACACAGCTTGTGGAGCTGTGCTTCAGCCATTTGCTGCTGCTGTCGCTGAACACTACAGACTAGGTCATTTACACAGAAAAGAGATTTATTCAGTTCATTCTCCCAGAGGTGGGAAATTCAAGACTGAGGGGTTACTTCTGGGGAAGGACTTCTTGTCGCACTAAAACAAGACAGAAGGGCAAGCAAATATGCGAGATACAGAGAACAAATGGAGGCTGAGCTTAGCCCCTCGGGTAAGAGCGCCCTCATGACCTAAGCAGCTCTTAAGGTCCTACCTCCCGATACAGTTACATTGGCAATAAAATACCAAGATGAGTTTTGGCAGGGACGTTGATTCTAACAAATTATCCCAAAAGTTGACAGCTGAAAATAACGAATCATCTCTCCATTTCTGTGGGTCAGAAATCTGGAAGTGGCTTGATAGGGTGTCTTTGACTCTGGGTTTTTGCAAGGCTGTAGTCAAGGCGTCGACCTTAGCTGCAGTCATCCCTGAGCCTGGGAGATCAGATTCCATACTCACTCATGTAGTGTTAGCAGGCGCAGGAGATCCACCACCGCCGGCCTCATCACATGGACCTTGCATTATGGCAGGTGGCCTCCCACATACAAGTAATCGAGAGAGCGCAAAAGGAAGTGCCAAGGTAGAAGTCATAGCCCTTTTATTACCCAACATCTTCACCCACCCCTTCTGACATATTCTCCTTGTTAGATGTAAGCCAGTAAGTCTAGCCTGGGCCTGCCAGTGCCATGATGGTTAAGGCAGCCGAATCCCACATAGCTGATTATGCAGTTCAAGTCCTAGACCAGGCAGCTTGAAAAACATACCTGCTGTGCATGTATGAATGCTTCAAATCCCAAGAGGAGAATAAAGGAGAAGGGATTACAGTGTGGCCATCGCCCCAAGGTGTGCTTTCTCGCTTTCTCTCTTTCTCTTTCTCTCCCTGTCTCTGGCAAGTGCATGAGCCCTATAGCAAACTAAAGCATAATAATAATAAGTCTATACCACACTTGAGAGAAGGGGCTTACATAAAAGGTGACGACCAGGAGGTGGGGCTATCTTAGATGCTAGCTACCACATGGGGCTGCTCCTGGGACCTTGCAACTGTAAACACACATAGATCCGAGGCTGCCTTGCCTCTAGAGACACCTGCCCAGAGAGCCAGGAATTGGCCTGCCATCCTGCCCACAGCTGACTTATGCCATCTGTCACCAGGCCTTGCTGATTCAAAACCCTAAATAGCTCTCAAATCTGATCACTCACTCTCTTGACTGCTCCCACTCAGGCCAGGTGCCAGTATGTCTCATTGGAATGTTGTCACCAGTCTGCCCGCTGGTTCCCCTGTATCTGTTCTACCCCCTTGGTCCCCTCCCTATATCTTTCCGCTATCACGTGTCTCTTCCCAACAGTATCCAAAGGACCCTTTGAAACACAGATCCTATCTTTCTTGTTTGAAACGCCTCAGAGGCTTCCCATTTCTGTCAGCATCAAGACTTAAGCCTGCTCCACGGATGAGGAGATTCTACAGGGCCCAGTCACACTGGACCTTCCCTCCCTCTGTGTGTGCCAATAGGACTCATGCCCTCTGGAGACAGGCTTTGCCCATGCTGATTCTCCTCCAGGAATGCTTTTCCTGTCTTCATCAAGGTAACCTGTGATAGTCCTTTGGCTCTCAGTTCAAGAATCACTTCCTGTAAGGAGCTGCCCCTGTCCACTCTTGCCTAGGTTCGTGTCTCCTACTGAACACTCGCTCCTCTTGTCACAGCGCTTCTCCTGTTGCATGGTTCCTTTATGTGACCAGTCACAGTCTGCCTCCCCTCTCAACTGGAAGTGCCATAATGGCAGGGACTGTGTTTGGTTTTGTTAGCTATATTCTGGTGTCTAATGCCAGTGGATGCTCAAGAAACACTTGACTTCGGAAAAATAATTAGGAGCCAGTAGGTGGCATGGTGGTTAAGGAACTGGATCCTACAAAACCAACTTCATGGTTCAAGTCCCAGACATAGTGGTTTGGCAAACATGCTGGGTGTATTTGTATGTGTGCCCAAAATCCCAAAAGGAGAATGGAGGAGAAGGGATTGAGGTGTGGTCATACTCCCTGGGGGCGATTCCTTACTTTCTCTCTCTGTCAGCCCAAGTGTGCAACAACAACAAAAACCAACAACAACAAAACATGTAAGTCCCATGCAAATGACAAAACTGCAACTTGGATAATGTAAATTCATTAGAATTATGAAAGAACTTTGATAATGTAAATTCATTAGAATTATGAAACTCCAGGTTTCAGGGCAGGTTCAGAATCTAGCCAGCCAATCTACTTATTTTCAGAAGACACTAAGGCTCAGAGACATGGAAGGACTTACCCAGTCTACACAACTCATGAGAACAGAGACTTGAAGCCAGGCCTCCGGTGTGATCCTTTACCTACCATTTTCCATCTGTCACAAGCCCCACCTGTCTTCTATCACTACTAACCTGGTATTTGACAAACGTTAACAGAGCCTCTCCATTGGCCCTAAGGCATTGTCACAAAGACTCTGGAAGCTACTAGCAGCGTCTCCTTTCCGGTAAATTATTTTCTTAGTTTTGGAACTATCAAAAGATGTACAATCAGTTCAGGAAACAGCCATTTGACCAAAAACAAGAATCAGTTCCATTCTGGGTTCCTCCCAGGTAGAGTTCTGAACCCCCTGAGCTGGCAAGGGCCTGAGACGTTGTAGGTCAGTTCCAAAAGGGGTAACTGAGGGCCCAGAGACTTTTCTAAAGTCCCCCAGGGAATTGGTGACTGGCTGGGACCAGAACCTGGGTCTCCCCACCCTTAGACCAGTGTTCCTGTCTCCAGGCCAAAATGCAAATGGCCAGACAGGGTTGACTTGAAGGTCCCTGCAGAATCTGATCCAAAGCTAACAGACTTTTCTTAGAACACGGAATCTGAACTCTCAGACTGTGGTCAGCTCTGCAGACTACTCAGATGCTCAGGAAAGAGTAACTCTCTACTTGCCGAAGTGACAAACTGGTATCCCAGAAGATTGAAATGAGTTGTCAACGTTTAAAAATAGGAAGCTTTTTACATACAAATCCAGGTTCTCAGCTTCTCTCAGAAAAATTGAGCAACCTGTCCGTACCATCTGATGCCAACACTCAGCTGAACTGAGCAGTGGTTACTGAGGTAGCCACACACTGTCCTGTCCGCAGCTGGCCAAATTCCCACCTTTCCATTGCCTTCCTGTAGGCATTTGCGTTTGCAGTCCCCCTTCCATCGGATTTGAGAATCCTCTCTGTAACATACACTCCAGATAAGTGGTCACATAAGCTCAATTTGATGCCTCTGGGCATACAGAGTTCATGACTGGTGTTTTCCATCAATGGTCAAGTACCGAATGGGGGGAGAGGGGGAGAGCTGGATTTGATCCACAGCTAATCTGAAGCTGCATAACAGGTCACGTTATAATGTCATTCCACAGCCTAGCAAACATTCCTTGCCTCATAATCAGAACTCTCCCCTCTTGTTTTGGCTGAGGCACAGAAGAAAGCCACCTTTGGGAATGACTCCATAGACTTTGAAATAAAGTTCAGCTGCCACTGCATTCAGGGAAGACTTGAAACCAGTTTTCTTTTGAAGTTTCAAAAGCAACTGCAACAAATATCAAAAGAGGTTTGGAGGTATTACTTTGGGTTCTGGAGCAAAGACAGCTCTCAGACAAATTGTCTTTCCATGATATGCCAGGCTGGGCTGACTCTTGACCTTGGCCAGGAGCTGTCACCACCAACCACGTTGGGAAGGGGGTAGGGTGGGGTGGGGCATTACAGCGTTGTGAGGCCACTAAGCACTTCCTCAGGAGGCAGCCTGGGAAATCTGAGTAGATGCTATGAAGTTCAAGCGCACGCGCCCTATAGTAAAAACCTCTCCCAAAAAAAAAAAAAAGAAAGAAAACTTTGGAACTTTATTTTTATTATTCTTTTATTATTTATTGATTTCTCGCTTTCTGTCTCTCTGTCTCTCTCTGTCTGCCTGGCAAGCGCACGCACCCTATAGCAAAAACCTCTCCAAAAAAAAAAAAAGAGAAAACTTTGTAACTTTATTTTTATTATTTTTTTATTATTATTTATTTTGGAGAGGTTTTTGCTATAGGGCGCATGCGCTTGCCAGAAAGACAGAGAGAGAGACAGAGTGTCAGAAAGCAAGAAATCACCCCCCAGGGAGGATGGCCACACCGCAATCCCTTTTTCTCCATTCTCCTCTTAGGATCTTGGGCACGCACACACGCACGTGCCCAGTGTAAGTTTAAGCCACTGGGTCTGGGACTTGAATTGCAGTTGGCTACATGAGAGTCCAGTGACATAGGCATTATGCCAACTGCTGGTCCGCTTCGGAACTTTAAAATAGCAGTGGCTTTGTTTCTAAAAAAATGACTAGTAGTGAGACTAGTGGACTCCCACGTAGTCAACCATGGCTCGAGTCCCAGACCCAGTGGCTTAAACTCACGCTGGGCACGTGTGCATGCGTGCCCAAGATCCCATGTGGAGAATGGAGGAGAAGGGATTGCAGCGTGGCCATCCCTCCAGGGGGTGATTTCTTGCTTTCTGTCTCTGTCTCTGTCTGTCTTTGTGGCAAGCACATGCGCCCTATAGCAAAAACCTCTCAAAAAAAATTATCAGTAGTACAATCTCAAAACAACAGAAATATTAGAGTCTGGACTATTGGATCTGGGAGAAACCCTGTCCATTTCATCCTGTCCAATTCTCTTGCTTAGGAACCTTCTCACAGCACCTCAGTTGAGAATGGTTACCAGCCTCAGTGGGGGTACGAGTGTTTCTATGAATGGGTCAGAGCTGCTCCGTGCTGAGACTTTCATCTCTTGCCCCCAGTTTTATCCTCAAGAGCTGTTTTTCCCTTCATTTCATCTACAGCTTCTGAGCATCGTCATTCTAGCTTTTCCTTCATCTGCAGGCTAAATAGTTCCAGATCACCATTTCTTCCTTGGAAGACTTGATTTCGAGGCCTGGATATCCTCCTGCAACTGGCCAATATCCCTCTTCAGCATCTTCTCAAAGCAGCTCTGACCTTAACAGGACATAATCCTTGTTCCAGGACTTCCAAAGAAAGAAGGCTGGATCCAGCTGGGCCCCATCTCACACTCCACAAAGCGAGTACACATGGAGTGGTCTCTATCAGAAAACAGCTTTGCTTTATTTAACAAATATGTAGCTCGGCTTACTTGAGCAATCTTAATTCACTGAGTCCCCATAACCTATGAGGTAGAGCCCATTATCATTCCCAGTGATCAGATGATGAAACTAAGACACAGGGAAGTGAAGTCACTTGGCCAAAGCACCAGTTAAGTGATGAAGTTTGGAACTTGAACCCAGACCCTGGGAGTCTGGAGCTGATGCTCATAACAATCCCAGTGTGCCTCTCCATGAAATTATTAATGTCAAACATGAGCAGAAGGAATCCAGAGAGATCTGGAAATACTTAAGTCTTCCTAACAAGTCAGCCTCCATGCAGAAATGTGGTTTTTCCAAAGTCACCCAGTTCTGCCGGGATGGAGTTGGGACTGCAACTGGGTTCCAAATTCAGAGCTCTTGGCCCTAGCTACAGCTGAGTGCACTAATCTGATTTAATTGAAGTGGAAACAAATCCTCTAGGGTGGCGATGTCACTGAGATCCTATTCAAGGAAATGCAGTGCATTCCAACCTGGCTTTGAGCCTAGATGAGAATCTGACAGACCACAATCACGCCCTTGCTCCCTGAGCCAGGGCAAGGAGAACTACCCAATCTAAGTGTCTGATACTTCCAAAAGCACATGTTAGGAAACATACATGGAGACTTCATTACTCCATAGCCCAGTGATTCAGAAGCCATCACGGTCTCTGCTGGGCTGAAGTGCATCTTATATTAATCCAGAGATTGACAATCTTTTTCTCCTAGAGGGCCAGACAGTTAATATATTGGGAAAGGTAGTCACGTCTAGCCTGCAGACTCTAGCAGGGTTGCAAGAGAGTGTGCCTCAGGCCTAGAACATTTCCTTACAGGAACATAAGGAGCCCTCATAGCCTGTGTTGGGCATTTTACCTTGTTTGGAAATATAGCGACCTGTTCCAGACTTGATGTATGCTTCCTCGACCTACTTCAGAATGTGTGTCATATGGCGCCTGGCCAACCACACTGCTACATCTGCTCCTGGTAGGGAAGGAAAGGGGTCCCTTGCCTGCAGCACAAGAAGGATGCTGCAGTGGTACAGTAGCTTAATAGTGAGGGACAATCTCCCAGAGCCATGGAGCGAGACCTGCTCGGCTCATTCTGCTGGCCATGGGGGACCAGTGCTCACTACTGAAGTAGATCTTGCTCTGTTTCTTCCCTGTGTGAGTACAGTATTGCTTCATCCTGTGCCTGTGTGGATCATGTCTCTCTGGGCAGTTCCAATACCTGCAAACAATGCAGTAGGCTGGCATTTGGGGGTTGCTGCTCCTAGTGACAGGCATCACTATACTCTGCAAACCTCCAAGAAGCAGGACACCTCCCTGGAGGTGTTCACAGTTAACATGGGTGCAACAAACTGTTTAGTCTTCGCTGGCTGTTACAACTTCTATCTCAACTATTCAACTCTGCCATTGTAGGGCTAATGCAGAGATTCCTGCTCTAAGCTATAGGAGAGGAACATCACCATAAACAACCCATGCTACACATTTGAATTGTCAAATTTAAAAGAACTTCCCAAACAATTTAGCAGTACCTCTTTGCCCACAATTGATAAGCAACTCTTAACCACTCATTAAAATAAAACAGTAAGGGGGCCAGCAGGTGGCATAGTGGTTGAGGAGCTGGACTCCCACATGGCCAACTGCAGTTTGAGCCCCAACAGTTTGAAAATCACACCGTGTGCATGTGCGTGCATGCCCAAGATCCCAAGAGGAGAGTGGAGGAGAAGGGATGGTGGCCTGGTCATTCCCTCAAGGGGTGATTTTTCACTTGCCCTCTCACTATATCTATCTGTCTCTCTTTGGCAAGTGCACACACCCTATAGCAAAAACCTTTAAAAAACTTTTTTTAATTAAAAAATAAATAAAACAACAGGTGTGTGTGTAGCAAGAGAGAGTTCTACTACTCCTAACCTGGATCTTCTTGCCATAAAACAATCTCTGCATTTGCTTCAACTCCATCATCTTCAAAATGCCCTGGCATCTCTGACCTTGTCTGACCCCACCCACACTGGCTGATGGGTAAAGCATAACTCTCTCATGTGAGAAAAGAGGACAGTGGAGTTCGGTAAGGTCACTAGACACATCCCAGAATCCAACAGTAACAGTGAGCTCAAACTCACATTTTTCAGTTTAAGAAAGTGCCATTTTCTATGGCCCTACTTTCCTTCCTTCACAACTTCAAGAGCAGTAAAATGATTCCTCTTAAAACACTCAAGGTAGCCGGCTTTCCTTTCCATAGGCCCTGATGGTCAAAATGGGCAAGTTCATGAAACCCGGGAAAGTGGTGCTGGAGCTGGCCGAACGCTACTCAGGACGCAAAGCCATCATCGTAAAGAACATGATGATGGCACCTCAGATCGCCCCTACAGCCACACTTTTGTGGCTGGAATTGATGGCTATCCCCGCAAAGTGACAGCTGCCATGGGCAAGAAGAAAATCGCCAAGAGGTCAAAGATCAAGTCTTTTGTGAAGGTTTATAACTATAATCACCTCATGCCCACAAGGTACTCTGTGGATATTCCCTTGGACAAAACTGGTCAACAAGGATGTCTTCAGAGACTGCTCTTAAACACAGGGCCAGGCAAGAGGCAAAGGTCAAGTTCGAAGAGAGGTACGAGACAGGCAAGAACAAGTGGTTCTTCCAGAAGCTGTGGGTTTAGATGTTTTATGTTTCAGTTATTAAAAAGGTGTGTGGGGGGGCGAACAACACTCAATTGTTGGTGTTAATTTACAGTAAAGAAGTCCAGATGAGTGAGTTTTTATTGTGTAGGTTCCTTCTTGTTTACGTTAAGGGGAGGAGCAACATATCAGGAAGCCAGAGATGGCTGGAAGAACTGGAAGAAATACTTCCTTTCTCTGGACCTCAGTTTTCCCTTGGATAAAATAAGACTGCTTATTTATTTTATTTATTTTTTTTTGGTAATAGAAAGTATGTGCACGTGCACTTTGCACACAGGTGAAAGAAAGCATTTTTGACAGGGACTCGTCATGCTGCAATCCCCTTTCCTGAGTCCTCCAGTTCCTCAGGATCAGGATGTTTACTGCATGTCCAGCCTTAGCTGGGAATCTGACCCGACAGTCAGACATGTGGCTTCCAGCCCTGCAGTCCAGGACTCTATGGACGGAGCCACTGAGGCTGGGCCAATGCTGCAGGTGTTCAATGTCTAGCATTCTCAAACAAGCATATAAGGTGACAAAAAGAGCTGGCGACAAGAGGGAGACTTGGAGTTACCTTCCAGTTCCATCATATACTAGCATCATACCATTGGGTATTGTCACAACATCACTGAGCTTCTGTTTTCTCATCTGTAAAATAGGGCTATTATGATGTCACTAGGTTGTTGTGAGAAATAGGTGGGGAAAATATTTATAGCTGAAGCACAACACCGGGCACATCAATTTATCTGTAGTAAAATGTTCCCTTTTCCCTTGAAACACTTGTCACATGAATGCCAAAGATTTTCTTCCATTCTGGTGCTGCTTCTTCACTTTCTTGATGGTGTTCATTGGACAATCTGTAGTTTTGAAATCTGATGAAGTTCTATTTATCTATCTTTTATTGTTTGTGCTTTGATGTTATATATAAGAAGACCGTGCCTGAAAACATCATAAATATTTATTCATTTTATTCTAAGAATTTCATAGCTTTAGCTCTTGCTATTATGTCGATGATACATTGAGTTAATAGATCCGATCTGAACATATGGTATGAATTGGAGGTCAAACTCCATTGTTTTCATATGGATATCCAGTTGTTCCAGCACCATTTGTTGAGGGAACTTTTTCCCCTTGAATGGTCCTGGCATAGTTATCAAAAATCAATTGATCGGCTCCAGCAGGTAGCTTAATGGTTAAGGTAGCTTAATGGTTAATCATGGTTGACCATGATTCAAGTACTGGCCCAAGTAGCTTGAAAGTCATGCTGGGCATGTGTGCCCAAATTCACAAGAGGAGAATGGAGGAGAAGGTATAGCCATCTCCCTTGGGGTGTGTGTGTGTACCCAAAATCCTGAGAAGAGAACAAAGGAGAAGAGATTGTGGTGTGGCCACCTTTAGGGGGTGATTTCTGGTTTTCTGTCTGTCTAAACAGTGAGCTCACATACTCTACAGTAAAAATATCTCTCTCAAAAAAAATCAATTGATTATAAAGGTACAGGTTAATTTCTGGGGGTTAATTCTATTCTATTGATCTATATGGCTATCCTTATGACAATATGACAGTTTTGGTTACTATAGCTCTGTAATGAGTTCTAAAATTGGGTGTATGAGTTCTCCAACTTTGTTCTTATTTCTCAAGATTGGCAATTTCCATATAAATTTTAAGATGACCCTGTCTATTTCTACAAAAAGCTTGCTGGAATCTTTACAGAGATTGCATTGAATCTGTAAATCACTTTGGGAAATACTGACATCTTAGTAATACTGTCTTCCAATCCATGAATATAGGATATCATGTCAATTACTTATGTCCTTTTTTTTCCCCAATGGTGTTTATTGTTTTCAGAGAATAAGTTTTCACTTCTTTGTTTAATTTATCCCTAATCATTTTGTTTTGATGATATTATAAATAAAATCAGTTTCTTAATTCTATTTTTTGACTTCTTATTGCTAGCATGTGGAAATACAATATTTAGAAGCCAGCTAGGTGGAGTAATAGATAAGACAGTAAGATCTCTCATGGCCAGTTATGTGGTTCAAATCCCAGACCTGGCAGTTTGAAAACCATGCCAGGAACACATGTGTGCATGTCCAAAATCCCAAGAGAATGAAAAAGAAGAGATTGCAGCATGGCCATGGGGGATGCTTTCTCACTTGCCTTCTATTTTGTTCTAGTGAGTACACACATTTTGAAGCAAATCTGAAAAAAAAAACCCACAATTTTAAAAATCTTTTAAAAAGTTTATTCACTTATTTCTTCCATCAGCAACAGAAAGAGACGAGAGAGACACACAGAGGCAGCAACCCAGCAGGGGCTTGATGCCACAATCCAGCCCCAGATCATGAGAAAACACATGCTTGGCATACTCAGGAAGGTCTCTGGACATGAATCGAGAACCTTTCCATGTAAGTACAGCCTTGCAGAGCACCATGTTTTACCATATCACCACCTGGCCCTAATATAATTGATTTTTCCATATTGATCTTTATCCTATAACCTTGCTGAACTTATTACTTTTCCAAAGATGTTGTTTATCAGGTCAGAGAAGTTCCCTTCTATTCTAGTTAATTTAATGTTTCTGCAAATTCTGGTTATGTTGTGTTTCCATATTTACTTTGTTCAAAATACTTTCTAATTTCCCTTTAATTTCTTCTTCTTTTTTTTTTTAAATCTATGTATTATTTAAAAGTGTTTAGTTTCCAGGACCAGCAGTTGGCATAATGGCTATGCTGCTGGACTGCCATGTAGTTGACCGCAGTTCAAATCCCAAACCCGGTGGCTTAAATGCATGCCAGGATCCCAAGAAGAGAGTGGAGGAGAAGAGATTGTGGCATAGCCATCCACTCTGGGGGGTGATTTCTTGTTTTCTGTCTCTCTGTCTTTCTGGTGAGCGCATACGTCCTCTCCAAAAGAAAAAAAAAGTTTATAGTTTCCAAATTCTGGGGGATTTTTCTAGGGATCTTTTCTAATTTAATTGATTTCTAATTTAATTCCAAGAGGGTCAGAGAACATCCTTTCTATGATTTGAATTCTCTTGAATTTATTCAGTTTTTTTATGGCCCAGAATATGATCTACATTGGTAAATGTTACTTGCGCACTTGAGAAGAATCTGTATTTTTCACAGCTGTTGGGTAGAGTGCTCTAGAAATGCCAATTAGGGGGACCAAGAGTTAGTGTAATGGCTACATTGCTGGACTCCCATGTAGTCGACCACGGTTAGAGTCCCGGACCCGGTGGCTTAAACTCATGCCGGGTGCGTGTGCATGCATGCCCAAGATCCCGAGAGGAGAATGGAAGAGAAGGG
>NW_006159579.1:5567287-5581648 GCF_000334495.1 Tupaia belangeri chinensis | reverse complement strand
CCCCCCAGGCCCCCCCCCCAGCCACATTTTTGTGGCTGGAATTGATGGCTATCCCCGCAAAGTGACAGCTGCCATGGGCAAGAAGAAAATCGCCAAGAGGTCAAAGATCAAGTCTTTTGTGAAGGTTTATAACTATAATCACCTCATGCCCACAAGGTACTCTGTGGATATTCCCTTGGACAAAACTGGTCAACAAGGATGTCTTCAGAGACTGCTCTTAAACACAGGGCCAGGCAAGAGGCAAAGGTCAAGTTCGAAGAGAGGTACGAGACAGGCAAGAACAAGTGGTTCTTCCAGAAGCTGTGGGTTTAGATGTTTTATGTTTCAGTTATTAAAAAGGTGTGTGGGGGGGCGAACAACACTCAATTGTTGGTGTTAATTTACAGTAAAGAAGTCCAGATGAGTGAGTTTTTATTGTGTAGGTTCCTTCTTGTTTACGTTAAGGGGAGGAGCAACATATCAGGAAGCCAGAGATGGCTGGAAGAACTGGAAGAAATACTTCCTTTCTCTGGACCTCAGTTTTCCCTTGGATAAAATAAGACTGCTTATTTATTTTATTTATTTTTTTTTGGTAATAGAAAGTATGTGCACGTGCACTTTGCACACAGGTGAAAGAAAGCATTTTTGACAGGGACTCGTCATGCTGCAATCCCCTTTCCTGAGTCCTCCAGTTCCTCAGGATCAGGATGTTTACTGCATGTCCAGCCTTAGCTGGGAATCTGACCCGACAGTCAGACATGTGGCTTCCAGCCCTGCAGTCCAGGACTCTATGGACGGAGCCACTGAGGCTGGGCCAATGCTGCAGGTGTTCAATGTCTAGCATTCTCAAACAAGCATATAAGGTGACAAAAAGAGCTGGCGACAAGAGGGAGACTTGGAGTTACCTTCCAGTTCCATCATATACTAGCATCATACCATTGGGTATTGTCACAACATCACTGAGCTTCTGTTTTCTCATCTGTAAAATAGGGCTATTATGATGTCACTAGGTTGTTGTGAGAAATAGGTGGGGAAAATATTTATAGCTGAAGCACAACACCGGGCACATCAATTTATCTGTAGTAAAATGTTCCCTTTTCCCTTGAAACACTTGTCACATGAATGCCAAAGATTTTCTTCCATTCTGGTGCTGCTTCTCCACTTTCTTGATGGTGTTCATTGGACAATCTGTAGTTTTGAAATCTGATGAAGTTCTATTTATCTATCTTTTATTGTTTGTGCTTTGATGTTATATATAAGAAGACCGTGCCTGAAAACATCATAAATATTTATTCATTTTATTCTAAGAATTTCATAGCTTTAGCTCTTGCTATTATGTCGATGATACATTGAGTTAATAGATCCGATCTGAACATATGGTATGAATTGGAGGTCAAACTCCATTGTTTTCATATGGATATCCAGTTGTTCCAGCACCATTTGTTGAGGGAACTTTTTCCCCTTGAATGGTCCTGGCATAGTTATCAAAAATCAATTGATCGGCTCCAGCAGGTAGCTTAATGGTTAAGGTAGCTTAATGGTTAATCATGGTTGACCATGATTCAAGTACTGGCCCAAGTAGCTTGAAAGTCATGCTGGGCATGTGTGCCCAAATTCACAAGAGGAGAATGGAGGAGAAGGTATAGCCATCTCCCTTGGGGTGTGTGTGTGTACCCAAAATCCTGAGAAGAGAACAAAGGAGAAGAGATTGTGGTGTGGCCACCTTTAGGGGGTGATTTCTGGTTTTCTGTCTGTCTAAACAGTGAGCTCACATACTCTACAGTAAAAATATCTCTCTCAAAAAAAAAATCAATTGATTATAAAGGTACAGGTTAATTTCTGGGGGTTAATTCTATTCTATTGATCTATATGGCTATCCTTATGACAATATGACAGTTTTGGTTACTATAGCTCTGTAATGAGTTCTAAAATTGGGTGTATGAGTTCTCCAACTTTGTTCTTATTTCTCAAGATTGGCAATTTCCATATAAATTTTAAGATGACCCTGTCTATTTCTACAAAAAGCTTGCTGGAATCTTTACAGAGATTGCATTGAATCTGTAAATCACTTTGGGAAATACTGACATCTTAGTAATACTGTCTTCCAATCCATGAATATAGGATATCATGTCAATTACTTATGTCCTTTTTTTTCCCCAATGGTGTTTATTGTTTTCAGAGAATAAGTTTTCACTTCTTTGTTTAATTTATCCCTAATCATTTTGTTTTGATGATATTATAAATAAAATCAGTTTCTTAATTCTATTTTTTGACTTCTTATTGCTAGCATGTGGAAATACAATATTTAGAAGCCAGCTAGGTGGAGTAATAGATAAGACAGTAAGATCTCTCATGGCCAGTTATGTGGTTCAAATCCCAGACCTGGCAGTTTGAAAACCATGCCAGGAACACATGTGTGCATGTCCAAAATCCCAAGAGAATGAAAAAGAAGAGATTGCAGCATGGCCATGGGGGATGCTTTCTCACTTGCCTTCTATTTTGTTCTAGTGAGTACACACATTTTGAAGCAAATCTGAAAAAAAAAACCCACAATTTTAAAAATCTTTTAAAAAGTTTATTCACTTATTTCTTCCATCAGCAACAGAAAGAGACGAGAGAGACACACAGAGGCAGCAACCCAGCAGGGGCTTGATGCCACAATCCAGCCCCAGATCATGAGAAAACACATGCTTGGCATACTCAGGAAGGTCTCTGGACATGAATCGAGAACCTTTCCATGTAAGTACAGCCTTGCAGAGCACCATGTTTTACCATATCACCACCTGGCCCTAATATAATTGATTTTTCCATATTGATCTTTATCCTATAACCTTGCTGAACTTATTACTTTTCCAAAGATGTTGTTTATCAGGTCAGAGAAGTTCCCTTCTATTCTAGTTAATTTAATGTTTCTGCAAATTCTGGTTATGTTGTGTTTCCATATTTACTTTGTTCAAAATACTTTCTAATTTCCCTTTAATTTCTTCTTCTTTTTTTTTTTAAATCTATGTATTATTTAAAAGTGTTTAGTTTCCAGGACCAGCAGTTGGCATAATGGCTATGCTGCTGGACTGCCATGTAGTTGACCGCAGTTCAAATCCCAAACCCGGTGGCTTAAATGCATGCCAGGATCCCAAGA
This sequence comes from Tupaia belangeri chinensis, assembly GCF_000334495.1. Taxonomy (NCBI): domain Eukaryota; kingdom Metazoa; phylum Chordata; class Mammalia; order Scandentia; family Tupaiidae; genus Tupaia; species Tupaia belangeri. Next base: position 5,578,530 of record NW_006159579.1, on the reverse strand, counting down.
AGAGAGTGGAGGAGAAGAGATTGTGGCATAGCCATCCACTCTGGGGGGTGATTTCTTGTTTTCTGTCTCTCTGTCTTTCTGGTGAGCGCATACGTCCTCTCCAAAAGAAAAAAAAAGTTTATAGTTTCCAAATTCTGGGGGATTTTTCTAGGGATCTTTTCTAATTTAATTGATTTCTAATTTAATTCCAAGAGGGTCAGAGAACATCCTTTCTATGATTTGAATTCTCTTGAATTTATTCAGTTTTTTTATGGCCCAGAATATGATCTACATTGGTAAATGTTACTTGCGCACTTGAGAAGAATCTGTATTTTTCACAGCTGTTGGGTAGAGTGCTCTAGAAATGCCAATTAGGGGGACCAAGAGTTAGTGTAATGGCTACATTGCTGGACTCCCATGTAGTCGACCACGGTTAGAGTCCTGGACCCGGTGGCTTAAACTCATGCCAGGTGCATGTGCATGCATGCCCAAGATCCCGAGAGGAGAATGGAAGAGAAGGGATTGCGGCGTGGCCATCTCCCCTAGGGGGGTGATTTTTCACTTTCTGTCTCTCTGTCTCTCTCTGTCTTTCTGGCAAGCGCACATACCCTATAGCAAAAATCTCTCCAAAAAAAGAAAAAGAAAAAAAATTGCCAGTTAGGTCAAGTTGGTTACTTACTGTATAAGTCTACTCTATCCTTGATTTTTATGTCTTTTTTTTAATTGTTAGAAGGTAGCAATTAAATCTCTCACCAGAGAGAGAAAGAATGAGAGAGGGAGAGAAAGAATGCAACCCCAATGGGGCATGGTCATCTCACAATCCATTCTTCATTTCTCCATCCTGCCACGATTTGGGACATTCATACATAAGCCTGGTGCATTTTTCAAGATGCCACGGCCAGAACTCAAATCACAGTTGGCCATGTGATGTCTAACTTCCTTAACCACTGGGCTAAAAATTGGTTCAGTTCATGCCTGTTTGTCCTAGTTTGTTCAGGCTGCTATAACAAATGCCACAGACTGGATGACTTAAACAACAAACATTTATCTCTTGCAGTTCTGTAAGCTGGAAGTCTGGGTGCTAGCATAGTTTAAATAAGGGTCCACTTCTTGGCTTACAGGCAGCCTCCTTCTTGTTCTATCTTTTACATGATGGGGTGGGGGAAGAGAGAAAACAAATTTTTGCTTCTCTTTTTATAAGGAAATTCATCCCCTCGTGACTCAATTACCTCCCAAAGATCCTATCTCCAAATATCATCACATTGAGGATTAGGGTTTCAAAATATTAACGGGGACAAAGGGAGGAGACACACAAACATTCAGTCCAAAGCATTATTCTATTAATTATTGAAAAAGAATTATGGAAATTTCTGCTATAATGTGCTACTTGTCTATTTTCTTTGCAGTTCTACCAGTTTTTTACATTGTGTGTTTTAAAGTTCTGTTACTAGGGTCCAGCAAATGGCATAATGGTTATGTTGCTGGACTTGAAACTCATACTAGACATGTGTGTGTCTGTGCCCAAAAACTCGAGAATGGAAAAGAGGAATGCAGCATAGCCATCCCCCATGGGAGGTGATTTCCTGCTTTCTGAATCTCTGATGAGCACACACACCCTATAGCAAAGATCTCTCATAAAAAAAGTTATTAACTGCACAGTTTAAAATTATGATGTCCATTGGTTGGCTTGTCATTAAGAAATTATTGTGTTTTTAAAGGTTTCTTTCATGAGCAGGAGAAAGAAAGAGAGTGTCCACCCCCACAAAGTTTTGATGCCACAGTTCACTCCCAGTCTTAGCTATCCCCAAATCGTGGGCGTATACGTATTAATGTACTCAGAGAAATCTCTGGAATGTGAATCCAAAACCTTCCTATGTGGGTCAACCTTATACAGTGTCATATTTTACTACTGTATCACTGTCTGGCCCTTAAAATGACCTTATCATTAGCAATATTATTTCCTATGAAATCTAATTTGCCTAATATTATTATCCAGCTTTCTTTTGTTTAGTGTAAACATAATGTGTATTTCCCATCCTTTTAATCTATATGTGTCTCTATATTTAAAGTTTGTTTCTTGTTGGCAGCATATATTGAGTTTCGTTTTGTTTTGTTTTGTTTTTGTAAATCCAGTCTTACTCTGCCTTTTCCATTTTTTTTTTTTTTTTTGAGAGGTTTTGGCTATGGGGCACGTGTACTTGCCAGAAAGACAGAGAGAGACAAAGGGACAGAAAGCAAGTAATCACCCCCCAGGGAAGGGGGGTAGCCACACTGAAATCCCTTCTCCTCCATTCTCCTCTCAGGATCCTGGGCATGTACACATGCACACATGCCCAGCATGAGTTTAAGCCACCAGGTCTAGGACTTGAACCGCAGTCGACTACATGGGACTCCAGTAATAGCCACTACACCAACTGCTGGTCCCTATCTCTGCCTATTAATTGAGATAGTTAGACCATTTACATTTAATGTGATAACTGATATGATCAAGTTTGGGTCCATAATTTAAAAAAAAAATTTGTTTGAGAGCATATGCCAGAGTCAGATAGAGAAAGTGAGAAAACACCCTCATTCTTCCCTCCCAACCCCCATGAGAGAAGGTCATGCCACAATTCCTTCTCCATTTCTTCTTTCAGGATTTTGGGCATACATGTACACATGCCCAGGGTTTTTCAAGCTGCTTGGTTTAGGACTTGAACTTTGCATTTGGCCATGTGGGATCAGCTGACTCAGCCATCATGCCACCTGCTGACCTGCTCTGTAATTTTAATATTTGTTTTCTATTTTTGTCATCTGTCCTTTGTTCAATTTTCCATTATTCTGTCACTCTTCAGAATAACTGAATACTTTTTCAAAAATTATTGCAGCTCGTTTGTTGGTTTATTAGCTACAACTCTATTACTTTTGTGGTGCTTTTGACTTTTTAGCATACTTCTTTATCTTATCAAAGTCTACTTCAAGTGATATTATAACACTTCACAAATACTCTAAAAACCTTAAAAAATAAACTTCCATTTCTCTTCTTTTGATCTTTATGCCATTGTCATCAGACATTTCACATTTTTGTATATTAGAAACTCCAAATGTATTGCTATTATTTTTTGTTTAAACAATGATCTTTTAAAGAGATTTAAATAAAAAAGATATGCCTTCTTATGTACAGGTTGAGTAGCTCTCAGCTAAAATGTTTGAGATTGGAAGTGTTCTGGATTTTACATTTTTAAATTTTTCGAGTATAGGAACCAGCAAGTGGCATGGTAGTTAAGGGCGCTGGACTCCCACATGGCTAACTGCAGTTCAAGTCCTGGACCTGGTGGCTTGCTTTCTCACTTTCCCTCTCTCTCTGTCCCTCTCTGGTCAAATTTAAAAAAATAAATACATACATAAATAAAGTTCAATAAAGTAATTCTAAAAAAATTTTTATAATATATGTAATGAGATATCTAAAGCATGAGACCCAACTCCAAACACAAAATTCATTCGTTTTACACCTTATATACATACCTTGAAGTAATTTTATACAATATTTTTATATTATAGTGTTTTAAGATTTTGTTTTGCTTATTTATTTTTTCAAGATAGAGAGTATATATGCACACATGAGAGAGACACAGAGAGAAGCAACCTTGACAGGGTCTCATCATGCCACAATTTCCTTTCCCTGACCCACTAGCTCACCAGGACCCTTGGCATACATGCAGGTACCTGGGGTATTTTCAAGCTTATCTGGGAATCTGAACCCACAGTCAGCCAGTGGCTTTCAGTACTGCAGTTTAGTTTGTAACCAACTTCACCATTGAGCTTGGCCTATACTGCAGTGTTTTGATTGCAGCTGGTTATATGTGAAATTTTCCACTTGCTCAATCATGTTGGCACTCAAAAATTTGTTTTGGATTTTGGAGTATTTTGAATTTTGAATTCTTGGATTAGGGATGCTCAACTTGCAGTTATCATTTTTCAGTGATCTTAATTCCTTTGTGTAAATCTAGATTCCCAATTGGTGTCATTTTCCTTCTGTCTGAAAATGTTCCGCTAACATTTCTTATTGTTTAGTCTGGTGGTGGTGAATTCTTTTGTTGTTGTAAAAAGGTCTTTACTTCACCTTCAATTTTTAAAAGAAATTTTTTTGCTACATACAAAATTCTACACTGACAATGTTAATTTTTCCTCCCTGGTTCTTAAAAGATGGCACACTATTCTCATATGGCTTACATAGTTTCTGAAGAGGAGTCTGATGTCATCGTTATCTTCCTCTGTATGTAATGCTTCTTTTTATTATCACTGGTTCAGCAATTTAACTATGTATCTTAGTATGTGTGGTTTTGCATTTATTTTTCTTGAGGTTTACTGAGTTTCTTGGATCTATGGTTCTATAATTTTCATCAAATTTGAAGAATAATCATAATTTCTTTAAATACGTATTCTCTTTTTTTTGTTTCTCTCCTTGAATGTATTTTTGACACTTGGTATTATTATCCTGTTTGTTCTTGTTCCAGTCTTTTCTCTCTGTGTTCATTCTGAATAATTTCTATTTCTGTACCTTTAACTGGACTGATTTTTTCTTCTGCAGTGTCCAATCTGTTGTTAATTCAATCTAGTTTAATTTCAGATACTATATTTTTCATCTCTAAAAACCTGGATTAAAAATATATATATATATATATATATATATATATACTGGGGCTAGCAGGTGGCATGGTGGTTAAGGGTGCCAGACTCACACATGGCCGACCATGGTTAGAGTCCCGGACCTGGTGGCTTGCTTTCTCACTTCCCCTCTTTCTTTCTCTCTTACTCTGTCCCTCTTTGGGTCAAATTAAAATAGATAAATTAAAAAAAAGATTTTTAAAAGATTATTTAAAAAAATATATATATATCCTATATATTTCCTCATATTGTTCATGTTTTCCTTTATATTCTTATTTATATTATTAATAGCTATCTTAAGATACACACACACACACACACCCCTGTGTATATATATTGTCTTAAGGCACATGTGCTGACTGAAGAGACAGAGAAGGAAAGTGAAAAAGCACCCTCCCTAGGGGAATAACCAGGCCACAATCCCTTCTCCTCTATTCTCCTCTTGGAATTTTAGGCATGCACACACTCACCCAGTGTGTTTTTCAAGCTACTGGGTCCAGGCCTTGAACCACACAGTTGGTCATTTGGGTCCAGTTGCCTTAACTACCATGCCACTTGGCCAGCTCCAGCTGTCTTAAGGTCTTTGTTGGCTTATTCTATTATCTGTGACACTCTGTGTCTACTGATTTAATTTTCTTCTGGTTCTGGGTTATACTTTTCTACTTCTCTGCACACCTAATTCTTTTTTTTTGGGGGGGGGAAGATTTTCACTATAGGGCGTGTGCGCTCGCCAGACAGAGAGAGACATAGAGACAGAAAGTGAGAAATCACCCCCCAGGGGGGATGGTCACACTGCAATCCCTTCTCCTCCATTCTCCTCTCGGGATCTTGGGCACGCACGCACACGCGCCCGGCGTGAGTTTTAAGCCACCGGGTCTGGGATGCGAACCGCGGTCGACTATGTGGGAGTCCAGCGACATAGCCATTACACTAACTGCTGGTTCCCTGCACACCTAATTCTTTTGTTGGATGTCAAACACAGTACCTTTTTTATTGTTGAGTGCTGGGTTTTATTGTTTTTCTTAGTGTTGGATTTTGTCCTGTCACAGTTAACTGGATCAGCTTGAGGTGCATAAGGGGGCACAGTTTGTAGAGAAACTGAAATTAAAGCACAAGTTTATTTTGGTGCAGAAGATTTTTAAAATGCTTGCATAGTTTTTTTCCTAATATACATTTTCTATGAACTTTTTGAAGACCCCCTCTGACACTGTTAAGATTTTTTATGGAAGGCTAGAGCAGCCTTTACTCTAGCCTCAGCTTCCCTACAAAGGCATAACTTCCTGACTTTCTAACACGATCTCCTCACTCTGGTTAGTGGAAACCTCAATTATTATCAGATCTGTTTGAGCTCTGGGAACTATTTGGCCTGTTGCTTTCTGTTTGTTATTTCTGTTTGATCTCATGGTGTTTCATTCCCCAGCAAATACTAACTGGAACTCACCTAAGGGTCAGAGGCACCCTGGACAGATCTCCTCTCTGTTATTTCTCCCAGCAAATTCCAGTTACCTCAGACTTCCTGAACTCTGACCTCTGTCTTCTCAATTCAGTGACAGTGTGGGCCTCTGCTTCCCTATCTCTGTGGTGCAGAATGGAAGTGCCCTAAATAAGTAAGGTGTAGCAATTATAGGGTTCTGTTTGTTTTCCTTCTCTCAGGGATTCACAGTTCTGTGCTTCCCATTGTCCAATGCCTGAAAACATTTGCTTTATATATTTTGTTGGCTTTTCTCGTTGCTTATGATGGAAAGCTATCTCCCTAACAGTTCATCCTTCATGGGTAGAAGTCTAGGTCTCTAACTCAGTTGTATTCATTATCAATTTATACTATAGAATATCATTTATTGGGACCAGCAAGTAGCATGGTGGTTGGAGCAATGGACTCCCACATGGTTGACCATGGTTCGAGTCCTGAAATCGAAATTTAGACTAGGTATGTGTGTGTGCATGCCCAAAATCCCGAGACAAAAATGGAGAAAGGACTGTGGTATGGCCTTCTCCCCTGAGGGGTGTGTGTATGCTCAAAATCCTGAGTGGAGAATGGAGAAGAGATTGTGGCATGGCCATCCCAATGACGGGAGATTTCTCACTTTCTATCTCTCTGGCAAGTATACATGCCCTATAGCAAAAAATCTCTCAAAAAAAAAATCATTTACTTAATAGATGATTTTATTTTTTAAAGACTTATTTATTCAGTTTTATTCATTATATTGTTATTATTTCAATTCACCAAAGAGAGAGACAGAGAGAAACTGAGAAACCAAGCCACTAGATTTGGGACTCAAACCACAGTTTGCCATGTAGGAGTCCAGCACCTTAACCACCAACCATGCCATCTGCTGGCCCCAGAGATGATGACTTCATTAAAGGTTAGTAGAGATCTTCAAGAAAATTGTGTTTATAGTTAGTTCATTAATATTCATAAATTTTACAATTCTACCAGGAAGCCAGTTTGTCAACATTTTTATGAAACGGTGAGCTGCGAACAGTTCAAGGTTAACCTGAACTGATCAAAGCATAGCCTATTAATTAACTTAGAAAAAAAATTTTTTTGGAGAGGTTTTTGCTATAAGGTGCATGCACTCACCAGAAAGACAGAGAGGCAGAGGGACAGAAAGAGAGAAATCACCCCCCAGGGGGGATTGCCATGCCGCAATCCCTTCTCCTCCATTCTCCTCTTGGGATCTTGGGCACACACGCACACATGCCCAGTGTGAATTTAAGCCACTGGGTCCAGGACTTGTACCGCGATCAACTACAGAGTCCAGTGACATAGCCATTATGCCAACTGCTGGTCCCAACTCATTAATTAACTTTTAAAAGTGTTCAAGATTTTGAGAAAAATGCCAGGGTTATTCAAAGGGGAAAAGTCTCTCCAACTAACGGTGTTGGGAAAACTATATATCCATATGCAAAAGAATTAAGTTGAAATCTTACCTCATACCATATATAAAACTTAAATAAAAATGGATCAAAGACAACTAGAACCTGGAAGTGGGACCAGCAGATGGTGTGGTGGTTAAGGTGGTGGACTTCCATGTGGCTGCCCTTGGTTCAAATCCCAGACCTGTGACTTGCTTTTGCTTTCTCTCTCTCTCTCTCGTGAGCACATGTGCCTTATAGCAAATAAAATAATAATAATAATAATTGTTTTTTAAAAAAGCTGGAAGTATAAAATCCTGGAAGACATAGAAGTAAATCTCTATGACTTTGGATTTGACAATGCTTACTAGTGCACAAAATAAAAATATACATATGTATGTGTGTGTGTCTGAGTTTTGTCATATGTTGTCAGCAGCACTACTGACAATAGCCAAGAGGTAAAAACAACCCAAATATCCTTCAACAGATTGATAAAGACAATAAAGAATATCCATATAGTAGAACCAACCTTGAAAATATGCTAAGTGAAAGAAGCCAAATACAAAAGGTCACATATTATGTGATTCCATTTATATTAAGTATTCAGAATGGGCAATTTCAGAGAGACAAACGGAAAGCAGATTAGTAGGTCCAGGGGCTGGGAGCAGGGGATAATGGGAGTGGCTGCTTAATGGGTATGGGGTTTCCTGTTGGGACAAAAATGTTTTAGAATTAGATAGTGGCAAAGGCTGCATAACATCATGAATGTACTAAATGCTACAGAGTTGTACAACTTTTTCTTTGTTTTTTATTTGCTCCTTTTTGGCAAAGAATTGTACATTTCAAAGTAATTAAAATGGCAAATTTCTGTTATGTATACTTTACTACAACTTTAAAAAAATGTGCTCACAAATACATATAAGAATGAATTTGCAAATAAACAAATTGATGCTGTGAAAATGAACTTTTTAAGTAATCATAGTGGAAAGGTGAACCAAAAATTAAAGGTCCTAAAATAAACCCTGTACATGTAGCCATGTGCAACCATTACAATAAATAACCGTGTGCGTGGGACTGCTAACACAAAGCAACTTTGTCTCCCATCCTCCCTTGAAATCTACTATGTGGGCTACTAGAGATCCTCCAACTCTGGAAGATGCTCAGGCCTCCACACTTCTCTAGTTTATTTTTTTTTAATTCCTATAGTCACGCTTAAGGTTCAAAATGGTAGCAATTCAGAAACATAAAAGCTCGATCCAATGTTATAACCAAAATGGCTTCTCATTTAAGGTTGATTTCTCTGGGCCTGCGGCGAGAGTGAAGTCAGCATCAGGGAAGGGAGGCTTCCCGGGTTACTGAGGTTTCTGACCTTTCTGGAGATAGAGAAGTGAGTGAAAGGCCGCCAAGCAACAGACAGCTTACCTGTGTGGTAGTGACCGGTGCTGGCCTGGCACAGGCTCCTCGGATACTCTGGGAGCGTCTCCAACTTTCTCCCAGCTGTCCCATCTTCACTCCCCATCACCAGGGATAATGCCTCTGCCCTGGCACCTTGCTCTCTCCGTTTTCAAAACTGAGTCCGAAGTTCACCTCCTTGAGGAAATTCCTCTCGCCTCTTGGCCAGGCTGAGATCCCCAGGATGGAGGCAGTTCTGCACGCCTCCTGTCCTGACAAACTAAGGTTGGAGGCTCACTCAGCTCAGCTCCCTCTCCCTTGCTCCATCAGCAAAAGCTCCTAGCCAGACACTGGCATCTCGTACTTGAGGTTCTCCCAGGAGGAGGTCTGTCTAGTCCTCTGATCACCCCCATACTGGGGACACGGTAAGCCTCTCAGAGGCCCTTTTCCCTAGTCTCGAGGTATGGGGCAAGTGGCTCCCTTAGGAGACACCAAACACTTTCTTCGGAGTTCACCAAAAATCCTCTTCAGTTCTTAGCTCCTGACCCTTAATGTGGGTAAGGGGATGTAAGAGTTACAGGTTTCTGACCACCTCCACTGCAAACACTGCACACAGTACACGCAGCATAGGTGCCTTCCAGTAAACATCGATTTTAACCTCGAACATGTGCATGTACATGCTTGCATTCGTTACTTATAGTAACAGCCACTAACTGGGCCTTGAATTTTATCCTAGTGGCACTAGGTCCACTTAGCATTATTTTTTGAAATCCACTTTCTTTTTGGAGAGGTTTTATAGGGAACGTGTGCTCACCAGAAAGACAGAAAGTGAGAAATTACCCCCCATGTGAGATGGTCATGCCACAATCCCTTCTTTATTCTCCTCTCGGGATCTTGAGCACGTGAGCACATGCGCCTGGCATCAGTTTAAGCCTCCAGGTCTGGGACTCGAACCGCAGTCGACTACATGGGAGTCCAGCGACAGAGCCATTACGCCAACTGCCGGTCCCAACTTACATTATTTTTTTTTACAAATATCTCACTTAGCATTATTCATAGATGTTTGCTATGATAGATCTATTTCATTACTAAGAATTCACACAGATCATTGGCATTTAAAATGTATGGAGTACATCACGCAGGTAGTTTACTCATGAGACTCTAGTCATAAGAAATATTCTGAAAGCCTAGCCCCAGGACTTTAGATTTGGAAGGGACTTCAGGAGTTAGTCAATCCTACTCTTTTCCTTTAAGCAGCAGCTGAAGTCCTGGAAGGCTGAGCGACTTGCCCAAGGTCATCCCTGTGAGATGTGGGTTATCATTTGTCACATCTGCCTCTTACTCATAAAACAAAAATCACATAAATTGATTCATACTGCTAATATTAGTATTTATCAAACCAGTGGTAGAAATGAATTTTTAATGCTAAATAACTAGTTTTGAGTCTAAAAAAATTGAACAACCCACGTTTTCAACACTACATAAAGCTGTATCTCAGCTGTCTGGGAGAATAATGGGTTCTTTTTTTTTAAGGACTTTTTAAAATTTGTCCTAAAGTCATCAAAGCAAAAATCATGATAAAACATTCTGCTTTCCTTTACAATTGCCCAACGCAAAAAAAAAAAAAAAAAAAAGAAAGAAAAAAAAGAAAAAGAAAAACTATTTGTAGGAAAAAAATGGTTTTGTACATGGAATGAATCAATATAAATTCAAAACTTACAGGTAAGGGTTAGCTCTATCGCTCATCTCTTTAAAAAGTTTATATGAATATCCAGTCAAAACCAACAAGAGTATCTCCCTTGAAACGTTATTTCTATGGCTTTCCAAGTAGGCCACAGGACTGCACAGTCTTGGAATGTCCTCAGAAGCCTCTGTCAGTGATCAAGTAAGAGTAAAAACCCCAGAGTCCTTTCTTTCAAATGGAAGAGGGAAGACAGAGGGACAGAGAAACTATTCAAACTTTGTCTTCTTTTCTTGTGGCTTGTGGTCTCCTACTCCTCTGCCTCCTCGGAAGCCACCTTGCCCTCCAAAGCCTCCTCGACCTCTGCCACCAAATCCACCTCTGCCTCCTCTGCCTCCACCTTGGCCTCCAAAGCCTCTTCTGCCTCCACCTCGACCCCCGAAGCCACCTTCACGCTTAGGCTTGGCCCAGTTCAAGGTAACTGTTTCCATCAATTTCACCATCTTCCATGGCTTTGGCAGCTTTGGCATCTTCTTCACTGTTGAAGTCTACAAAACCAAACCCTTTGGAGGATCCTGTTTCTCGGTCAGTGACTATCCTTGCACGAAGAGAGCCGTCAAAAGACTCCTTTAATGTCTCTTCGGTGGTATCCTCAGACAGACCTTTGACAAACAGAGTTTTGGAGGGC
>NW_006159579.1:5559115-5565527 GCF_000334495.1 Tupaia belangeri chinensis | reverse complement strand
ACCATGATGGCGGCTTACGATGGCAGAGTGTGTGGCAGGTGGGTGGCGCAGATGAGTCTTGAGGAACTCCAGTGACGGTGATGGCAGCTGCAGCACTGAAGATCCCAGAGTGTGTATGCTCGGCGGCAAGCTACAGCGAGACTGAGGTGAAAGCGAGAATGGGTTCTCAACTGAATCTTGACCTCTGAGTGGAAGAATGATCATTTATTTATTTAAAAGACGCTTTTGCCTTAGGGCAAGTGTACTAGCCAGAGAGAGACAAGAGAAGGAAAGGGAGAAATCACCCACAGGAAGATGGCCATGCCACAATCCCTTCTCCTCCCTTCTTTCCAAATCTTGAGCATGCACACATATGTGCCTGGTGTGATTTTTAAGCCACTGGGTCTGGGACTCAAACCACGGTTGGTCATGTGGGAGTCTAGCAATCTAACTGCTACCGCATCTTCTGGCCCTGGAAGGATGGTTTTTAAATGGAAAATCCCAGATAAGTGGTGATTAGCAATGAGTTATTCTAGGAGAAATTGAAAGTAACACCAGGCTAGAAAATGGCTTTTTCTCTTTTTTTAGAGAATTCTGCTATAGGGCATGTGCACTTGCCAGAGACAGAAAAAGACAGAGACAGGAAGCGAGAAACCATCCCCTGGGGTGATGGCCACACCACAATCCCTTCTCTTCCATTCTCCTTGGAATCTTGGATATGCACATGCCCGGTCTGTTTTACGCCACTGGGTCTGGGACTCCAACCATGGTTGACTATGTGGGAGTCCAGCGACATAACCATCCCGTCATGCGCTGGTCCCCAAAATAGCTTTTTCTCGAAGACCCTAAATAAACCAAATGCTGATTGCTTGTGCCCAGTGAACTGCTATTTATGCCCATCTTTCTAGTCTTAGTGTCTCGTGGGTTCTATTCTTTCTTTCTACGATCTCCAGGGTTTGCTCTAAGTATACAGAGTACAATGATGATACTACTCATTTATACTATTGGGAACAAAGATTATTTGGAACCAGGGCCAGCAAATGGTGTAGTGGTTATGTTGCTAGACTCCTGCATGGATGACTGCGATTCAAGTCCCAGACCTGTTGGTTTCAAACTCATGCCTGGTGTGTGTACGTGTGCCCAACATCCTGGGAGGAGCATGGAGAAGGGATTGTGGCGTGGCCATCCCCCCTAGGGGGGTGGGAGATTTTTCACTTTCCCTTTCACTGTCTGTCTTTTTCTCCGCAGCCAGGGCACATGCCCAAAGGCAAGACTCTTACAAAAAAAGCAATTGAGATTACTTGGAACCTTGGCATGTCCATCCATAGTTCAGAGACCTCAGTCCTAATATTCTTCTCATGCAACATGACCATCATAAGCTTTCAGGAATGGCAGGGAGCCTAGTCCAATACTCTTCAGAGTTAAGAAAATAGGCCTAGAGAGGGAAGTACCTTGCCCAAAAAGGTCACAGAGTTAATGGCTTTAATCACAAAAGCTAAGCATTTTGACAGATTCATGAACTCTTAGGTAGCTTCATGTTCAGCTCTGAAGATCTCAGAGTCATTTTGTAGCCTGAAGTGCTAATTAAACCAGGGGAATTATGGACTATTTATAGGTAGGAGAGAAAAAAATTAACTAGGCCATGAAACCTGGGGACACAGATCTCATCTCCTGAGATTCACATATTATATTCGACCTTTATATTTTAAAACATAACTTGGGAAAGAATAGGCTCAATTTTCCTAATCCTGGATGTGGACGTAGGTCCTGGTTAGCCTTGACAGACCACAGCTCCTACAGTGTTTTGCACTATGAGATAAAGGGGTAACTGTTTCTTCTGACAACTGCTGCCCTTAGACAGTGGAAAGGTTAAAATGATCCTTCCAAACCTATCAATAACTTCAGAGGAACTTCTTTCAAAACACTTTTGTATTATTTTGAGAGTTTCAGCCAATTGTACCCAGTCAATATGCTTTTATTGAATTTGTAAAAGTAAAAGGAAAAAGGAAACCCGGAAAATGTTTTTAGAAGACAATAACCCTTGCATTTTCCTTTTTACTGTTCAGAGTGGCTTTCAGTATTGCTGAAATCGAATCATTCTCAGGAGGCCCAGTGGTGTGAACAAAAGCGCTGAAATCAAAGAACTTCCAAGTTTTAATGTTAGAGAGCGGCTGTGCAGTACTGTGGAGGGCCACCTAACCTCTCCCCATCAGTTCCCACTTCTGTCGAGGATAAAACCATGGCAGCACCTCTCCTGGGTACTGTGTGGATCAGCTAATTAAAGCTAATTAAGCCCCTGGAAAGAATCAGAAAATACTATTTAAGTACTGAGTATTTATGTGCCACTAACAGTCACAAAAAAACTCCTAAGGGACAAGATTTTGTGCAGGCAGCACATTCTCTATGGGTGATTACTAATCACCCACGGCTAACAAAGAAAGCACAGTGTTTTCCCGAACAGGACAGGGAAAGGAACATCACACGCTGTTGTTCAACAACACCATCTTTATTCAAAAATATATATCTATGAGACATTTCAGAATATACTGCTGCCGCCAATGACAGCCTATACTTCTAAATAAAGTCCTAAATTAATATACAAATTTAAGCTTTAAAAATATTCTTTAAGAAAAAAACAAAACAAAAACAAAGGAAGCTTGAAGACTTTTGGAGGAATATGACCTAAAGGAAAGGTCCTTTGAGGTCTACAGATGCCCTAAGAAGAAAAAACACGAAAACAAAAACCCCACCCCACCCCGCCAGATCACCTCATACATACAAGGTTCATTTAAATTAAACGAATGAAGTTAAGCACACTTGGGAGGATGTAGGAAGAATTCCGATTTTTTAAAAAAGCATTTCCTTAAAACAAGACAAAACTAACTTCCTCACAGGAAGTCCACTAGTAACAGGTGGTAAGAGACCAACACATTCATTTACATAATTGCTAGTTTCATTCCTTGTTCTTGCTGTAGTAATTATGCACCCATTGCTGGTCAAAGACTCAGCTGTATAAAACAGCAGTGGGCTAAATCCATTATGTTACAATATTTCTATCTAGCTGATCAGAGCAAATATCAACTGTACCCTTCTGGCTGGTCTGTGGCTGGTAAAACCTTGCTTCCTTGGCGAAAGCGTTGTGTGTCCCGCCGTTGTGGGTCTGTTCAGAAACGAGCTTGTATGGTAGAAACACGCCATATGGACAGTGGATATGTGCAGACACAGCAGAGGTTAACATTAATCTTGTAATTCTAGTAAAGTCACCTACTGTCCTGTGGCCTCCAGAAGAATATCATAGACTCGTTCATTTAATAGTGACAGAACAACAGGCAGATCAGTAAGTACACACACAATCTGTATCCGAATTACCATTACCAGGTTCTATACAGAATGAAACTGAATACCTGCTATTACTTTTCAGTGTTCTCACTCCAGGACAGGCAAGAGAACTTCTTGAGGAAGTCTGTCATGCCTTCTAGAACACAGGTTATGTTTTAACTAACACATAAAATGACATGTAATTTTTGGTGATTCTGAAAACAGCTACTCAAAATAATGAACATTCTGAAGCCCCCTCCACTGAATCCTTTTTATAGCTTTTGGATTTCAGCCTCTGGGCTTTAATTCCTTTTACACTATAGGGACAAATTGTTTTCTGCCCTTTCCAATGTCAAAATAACCCTGCCAAATTAGAATGATTTTCCGTTAGCAGGTTGTACCTTTACTACACACAAGGTAAAAACCCTCTAACTACATGATAGAGTCATAATGGAATCTGGCATGATAATGGAATTAAAACCCCAAATAGTTATCCTCGACTTCTCCCTCCCCCTGCCCAAGATGAGCTATTCAATAACATCTGATGCAAATATTCCTCCTCAGACGAGAACAAGGATGCAGGCAGTGGCGTGAACGACAAGCTCAGAGTCCTATCTGCAGGGGAGATATTCAAGTCTAGTCACCACACTGTGGCCATATGACCACACAGTGGACAAACGTTCATGAGTGCCCTACTCCCTAAAGAATGGGGAAAAGCAACACCGCACAGAGCCCAGATGCAGCACTGTGTGTGAAGTCCCACAAATGCCAATCCTAGCAACTAGTATAGCAACCACCTGAGGCCGAAGGGTCCTGCTTTTAGGAACATGCTCTGTGACATGGAAAAGTGGGACCCTGAAAAAGCACAGCCTGGGAAGGTTGTATGTAGGAACTTGGAAGAAAATACCTTACTTTTAATTCATGCCTGTGATCCCTGTTATTCTGACTCTGAACTGTGACTTTCTGTCCTGGATGACTGTGAATCTTACTGCTAGATTCTCTAGTCTGCTTACAAAACAAACAGATCTAACCTATGACTAGACATCACTAGAACTAATTGTAAGGGTCAGAAGTTTGGCAAATTGTTTATGGCAAAGCTGCTCAATAGTTATGTCTCCAACCTTTGGGCAGGTAGCCGAGAAAGCCTTTGCATCCAGAGCAAGTTCCTCAGTGGAAGCCTGGACCGAGCAGGGATGAGTCCAGCTCAGACATGAGACGCTGCTTTCATGACCAAATGCTGTCACTAGAGACAAGACTCTTCCAAAAGCTTCCAGAAGTACACATGATTTTCACAACTTCTTGAGTGTAGAGAGAAAGCTAAGAATGAAAAACCATCAGGGGCATGAAGTGGGAGAAAGTCTGTATTCATAACAAATATGAATCTAAAGCAGATTCCACTTGCCACTGTTCTGAACTGTGCTCAAGTGGGAGGCAGGAGAGAAGAGGAGGCCGCATTTCTTTCTTGAGGCTGCGAGGGCTGGACAGAAGGAAGGACAGAACTGGGGCTAGAAGGTTACTTCCAACCATGACTCATCCTCTTCTTTCTGCTGGTACAGATGGGACTCTGGGGCATGACACCTGGCCTAGTCAGTTGAAAACAGGTCACCTGCAGAGGGTAGGGGAGCCAAGCCTCCAGTGACGTTGGGCAGCAGTGAGAGGTCTGGCAAGCTCTGAATGTGGGACTTCAGTTCTTTGCGAACCTGGGTCACTCGCGCAAGCTTCTGTTTATATTCCTAAGGAAACAAGGAGAGGACAAGGTGGTTAAGTCTCCACGTGTGCAGATGGGCATGCTTAAGGAGGACACAGCTACTCTTACTCTCTTGCTCTTCTTTCTCCCCATCAGATGTCTCTCTCTGAGTCAGATATATCACAATGTGAGGGTTTGCAAACTCTCAAAAGGTAGTGACATTGAAAAAGGAAAACAAAATGTAATAGTGGTGACAGAGAATGAAATGGAATTCAACTTAGCACTTGATTTCAGATAAAAAAAAAAAAAAAAGAGTATCTGCATTCTCTTGCCAGCCAGGTGGCGTGGTAGTGAAGTCAGCTAGATCCCACATGGCCAACTGCACAGTTTGAGTCCTTAACCAGTGGCGTGAAAAACACATCAGGTACATGTACTCAAAAATCCTGCAAGGAGATGGGAGAAGAAGTGACTGCAATTCCATGTTCCTCACCTGACCCCTGCCCCGGTAAGGGGGTACTTTCTCACTTTCTCTCTGTCTCTGGTGAGTTTATACACCTATGGCAAATAAAATTTTAAAAATAAGAATTCCCGCCTTCCCTTCCCTTCCTGAACACAGCCACAATTTACTGTGGAAAGCATACTCTGCATGGCACTGCCTATTCTGAGTATCTGTATTCTCTTAATTGGTTCTCAACAGTCTCATAATACCCTGTAAAATCAAATATAGATGCTTAGACTTAACGGTTATTTTGAAGGCTTTATGTTGTCATAGCTAGAAAAAAAAAATCACTAAGAAGCTGTATTTTCTAAGTTAAAGCTTAGAGATGAACTCAGATTTACCATTTTTGTAAGCAAGTGCTACAGAAGCTGAAAATACCCACTGTTACTAGCTGTGATCAGGACCTCCTCATTCCACATGGAGTAAATGCAAGAAGCCTTCTAATGGTCTCCTCACTCCTTGTTCCCCTAACACGCCCACAGACTTGTCTTCCCTGAACCCAGCATTCACCCAGCCAGTCCTCTGAGACAGGGAAGCACGGTGTCACGTGATCTCCACCGCTTCTAACATCAGGCCTGCCCAAGTGGATACCTCACAACTTCCCAACCCCCTGGGCACAGTCAGTGCCCACATGGGCCACTTGTTCAGGATCCCCATCAAGCCTACAGGGATTTCATTTTCTCCTAGTCCTCCTAGCAAAGCCCCACATTCACTCCTCTGCCTATCCGCTGAGTTCCACCTCTCCAGCAAAATCCTTCCTCTTTATCCACACACTGTGCACATCTCCACTGGTCCAGAACACTCCTTGCACTGGACGTGCACCTGAACCCCAGGTAGGCTATTCTGTGTACTCTCTCCATACATGTGAATCCCTCGATTATAGGAATGGAATATTTTTTCTCCTCAGCTCTCAGCCAAGGGTATTCTTG
>NW_006159579.1:5552299-5559084 GCF_000334495.1 Tupaia belangeri chinensis | reverse complement strand
AGGGAAAACAAACCTGGGCATGTTAAGCCTATGATTTATGACCCCGTGGGGCTTATCTCTCTTCCTCTCTGCAGTTCTGCAAGGATAAGCCTTGCTGAGTAAAGCCTTTCCTGCAGGAAGAGTAACAGGAAGTCCTGAGCTGAGACCGAAAGGCTTGTGTTTAGCTCTGGCTCTGCCTCTAACTGGTGTGTCCATGCACATATTCCCTCCCTCCCTTATCTGGAAGTGAGGTATGAGATTTTCCTTCAAGTTCTAAACTCCTTGATGCCAGATACCTCATGCACACCTGGGGAGGCAGTTTTGAGGATGAAAGCTCAGGAACTGCTTGGAAGAAAGTTATGGCAGGAAACAGGTTCACTAAAGCATACTTAGTTCAAGTTGTGAAGACAAAAGTACAGGCACAGAGTGGGAGAAGAGGGTAGGGTAGATGGCCAAGCAGGCTCAACACCCCATGTTACTGCAGACAACGGCCCACCTGCAATGAGAACATCTCACACGACCACCAAGAAAAAAGGGACAGAAAGGAAGATCTCTTGCAGTCATATTTCTTTCCTTTGTAGACCTATTACAACTAAAAACTGAACAATGACATATGTAAATTGTAAACATGCTCCCCCATTTGACTGGTAAACTCCACGAGGCTAAGCCCAGCCCCATCTGTGTCACCAGCACCCACCATTCCCTACAGTGCCCAGCACGCAGTCAGTGTCTAGCACATTTGCTGAACGAAGCCACAATATTGGGCGTAAGTACACCACATTCAGTAACTGTCTGGCGTCCTAAACTTTATTTTTTTTTACACTTTTAAAAACTTTTTATTCATTTATTATTATTATTTTACATTTAATCACATATATCTTTATAGCATACGTTTCTTTTTCCAGCACGAATATCATGCATATCAGTTAAGACAAAGACATTGCTATACACATCATCATCATCAGTAAATAGCTTTTCATTTTTCCGGTCAATTAAAAGTACTTTTTCTCGGAACCAGCAGTTAGCGTAATGGCTATGTTGCTGGACTCCCACAGAGTCGACCGCGGTTCATGTCCCGAACCCAGTGGCTTAAAACTCACGCTGGGCGCGTGTGCGTGCGTGCCCAAGATCCCGAGAGGAGAATGGAGGAGAAGGGATTGTAGCGTGGCCATCCTCCCTGGGGGGTGATTTCTCGCTTTCTGTCTCTCTGTCTCTCTCTGTCTGTCCGGTGAGCACACGCGCCCTACAGCCAAAAAACTCTAAAAAAATAAATTTTAAAAAAAGTACTTTTTTCTCAGTTTTTCTTGCCATTCCCCTCACTTCCTTTCCTACCCACCCCCATATTACCCATGCTTACCATCTCTGCTGTTGCCCTCCCTGCAACTACGCCTTCCAAACTTTTAGTTTCTGCTACAGAGCGCAAACTATCAGTACATATTGAGTGAGGACATGCAAAGTCTGTCTTTCATCGTCTGACTTGCTTTGCTTAGCATTAAGTCTTCCATATTCGTTTGTTTTGTATCAAATGTCAGAGTTTCAATTTTTCATGGCTGAGTAATATTCCATAGAATAAATATGCCACATTTTTTCAATTCAATCATCTATTTTTAGACAACAAGGTTGATCCCATGTCCTAGTGATTGTAAATAATGTTGCAATAAACATGGATGTGCAAGTGTTTTTCTGAATGAGGGTTTTTCCATCCTTTGGTTAAACACCTAAAAGTGGAATTACTGGGTTGTATGGCAGCTCTATTTGTAGGTTTCTAAGGAATCTCCATACCATTCTCCACAATAGTACTAATCTACATTCCCCCCCAGCAGTGTAGCAGAGTTCCCTTTTCACCAAAGCCTCGTCAGCAATTATCATTATTCATTTTTTAAATTTTAGCCATTCTGACTGGAGTTAAGTGACGTCTCACTGGTTTTGATTTGCATTTCCCTTATGAAAAGAGATGCTGAGCATGTTTTAATATGCTTCGGGCTGTTTGTATGTCTTGCTGGGAGAACTGTCTGTTCAGCTCATTTTCCCATTTTTTAATTGTATTGACTACTTTTTGTGGGTAAGCTGTTTGAGTTCCCTGTGTAAAAATACAGACTGTTTCGTGAATTTGTGTACCATCCTTGCAGAGGGGTCATGTAAACCTTCTCTGTATCATTCCAATTTTAGAGTATGTGCTGCCTAAGAAAGCTCATGCTAAACTTTAGACAGCGGTCACCTTTCACATTCTTGAAATTCCTGAAAACTTCACATCTGAGATGCCAAGGTTCTCTGCCTCTTTTCCCACAAACATGTTTCTTCTTTGGTTGGATATACTCCAAGAGATACTAACCTAAAGCATGAAGACTGACTTCTCTATTTCTGGACATGGATTCATTTAATCAACTTCTGAATGCAAGGCTCAAAAAGGATTAAATAGTTACAGAATAATTACCCCTACCCCCTTTCCAAATTCTTTGACCAAAGCTGACAGATAAAACCACCTCCACTTGGAGTCATCCACTCTTGGCAACTATGGAGCACTTCAGAGTCCAAGAGCAGTTTGAAAACCACCGAGTCCCCCGTGAACTAAGTGGGGCAGAAGCCAAGGCTCCTCTCACTCTTGGGTGACTAACAGACGAACTTAGCAAGTTCATCCAGATTAAAGGGAAAGGAAGGTGGTTGATCCAATTAGATACCACCTCAGGACATTTTTTTAAAAATTCCATTTGTTCTTGTTTGGAGGGGTTGGAGGTAGGGATCCCATCATGCTGAGGCTGATACTGTATTCTAGACATGACCAAAGATGCTTCATTTAATTAGAAAATGTGTTCTATGAAAAAGTCCTCTCTTCAGGCCACTCTGAAAGCTGATGAACCCTATTCACACCTCCACTGGGTGTCATGAGTCTGAGAGAAGGTATCACTAAGAGGAAAGATGAGGGGTAGGAGGCGCCAATGGAAAAGATAAAAACACATCAAGAGTGGCTTAAAATAAAGCAAAAACAAAAAACAAACCAAAAAAGAGGCCAAAGGATTAACTACACCAGCAAGGGTGACTGGGTGTTTGTTCTGAATATCCTAACACAGGCAGAGGTTGAATTTAAAACTGTTTTAGCATATACCTGCTTAGCTAATGTCCTGAGAGATGAGCAGGAAGTCGTGGCCAGTTCTAATGAGATCAAACTGAGGCTACAATGATTTCATAGTACCCTGAGCAGACTCTGTAGTAACTACTCTGCGATCTCAAATCCTCCCTTCTGCTTTTTGTAAATAGCCTCAGGCTTTCCAAATAAAGTCATCTGTACATGTTGCCATGGACAAAAAAAAAAAAAAAAAAAAACAACTAAGAGTGAGTCCAAAGAACCCCCGCCGCCCCCAAATACAACTGTCTCCATCTGCCTCTGATTCATCCCTTGCTTAAACTCCTTCACTATTGCAAAAAAAGTCTCTTGTGCATGTGGCCAGGGAAAAAAAAAAAAAAAAAAAAAAAACAACTAAGAGTGAGTCCAAAGAACCCCCGCCGCCCCCAAATACAACTGTCTCCATCTGCCTCTGATTCATCCCTTGCTTAAACTCCTTCACTAGCTACACTAGCTAGCTACCTTCCCAGGTTCTGCACAGGAAGAGAGCTCAAGGAAATCCAAGAATCTCTTCTCTCAAAATTCATAAGCTCTGTTGCTACAAGGTTCCGAACCATGCCCTCAACAACAACTGCTCTCAAGAGGAAATCCAGGCATCTTGAGAATCCCACTAAAACCAACTTCAGTGTGATGAGACCCAGATTCTTCTGGTTCACTTAAGTGTGCTGCATCTCACACTCTTTAGTACACCAAGTACCATTCAGGTAGAGAATGATGTGGCAAGGTGGTCATGTGCTCCGTGTTTCAAACACCCTATACTTGGGTGTATTACAGGTCTGAGCCTTTACTTCATACTCCAGATACCCTACCCAGTGCAGGAATTTGTGAGAGCAGGACCTGCCACGCTTACACCAGCACGATGACACTGCTGTCCTGCTCTTGCCCATCAGGCTCTATCCTCACCAGCTGCTTCAGCTCAACCATTAGCTTTCCTGCAAGCTAGTCTTCAGACTAGAATTTGCCTTTCTTCCACAACCAATCTGAAGGAGAAGACGAGGCAAACCCAAGTGGTCCTATAGCTTTTCTGCTGCTGCTTATGCATAATTAATACTAGAGACGAGGGGCTGACCCAAACCTTTCACTCATCTGCAAACACCTACTGCAGTGAACCTCATGTCACCCCAGAGGGACTGTGGGGGAGCCACGAAGTCAGCAAGAGTCAGTCATATGTGACTTGCTGCTGCCCTGTTGCAGGATCCTCAGGAGGGAAGTGGAGGGAGCGACATGTACCTGTTACAAACTGCCCGAGTTTCTCTGACTGAATACTTAGAAATGTTTACCATGTAGAAGGTAAAATCCAACATATACTTCTGAGACAATGCCTAGGATTTTAGGCTTCTGGTAAGGCTTTGGAATCTTGTTTCACAGACTTTCCAAACTTGCAAGAGAAAATGTGTCTGTAATACCCCTCACTTCCTGTGGATCCAGCTAACACTATGAACTCAAGCCATCACAGAGCACTAAGACAATTTGCTGAAGGGAACAGGGCTTACACATTCTTTGCCTTTTATGGTTAGAGCAGTAAGCCAGACCTGACATGCTGCAGATGAGCTCTGGGATAAGAGGGTTAGAAATGACAGGGGTTGACATTGCAATGACCTTTCTACAGGAATTGCATTTTCAAAACAAACAAAATTATAAGCGTTTCCTCTAGCAACTTAAGAAAAAAACGGATCAAAATGTAAACACTGTCAACTCTATTTTTTTCTTGCTAGAAAGTATTTACATAAGAAAAAATGTTAGCAATAATACCATGGGCAAAGCTTATCTTGATGAGATGAGACTTCCAGTATCAAGATTCATGTTTTCTTTTACCTTGCCCTGCTGTGCTATAAGACATATGGTATGTAACAATTACCCACTGCTCTGCTACCCCCAATTAAGAGTCATAAACGGTTATTATGCATGAAGTAATTTATGAAGAGCCCTATTTTAAAGGTGACCCACCATGCTGAATTTAAGGTAAAGAACTGTTCAGTGCATGAAGGTTGAGAGCACCAACCCAAAAGGGAGAGCTGACCCTCAGACAAATAGTATTTAACACATCCATCCAGCCTCCTCCCCACCCATCCTGCCTAGAAGTTTACCCCTCGCCACCTACGCCCACACCACCTAAATTAGAAATCATAGCCTCTACTCAAAAGATAATTTCATTCACTCATTTGCTCATGTTTTTGAAAACTGTAAGAAATAAATCTTTGACAGAAAATAAAATGTTGCTTTCAGTTTTTCTAAAGATCCATGCGGGAACAAGAAACCATCACTGACCTGTACCTCTCTCTCAGACAGCTCTGCTCCCATATGACTTAGTGGCAGCTGCGACATTTCAAAATGATACATTCTGGGGTGTCACAGCAGGGCTGGAGCTGCTAAGTAAGATGCTGGGGAAGACACAAGGAAAGGAGAAATTGTGGTGCTAATCCCAGTGTCCAGGCCTCTCAGCTCCATTACCAAAAGCAGTAATAAAGGTATGCACCAAGTATTCCCCCAAAGGAAAAAAACGGCAAAATGCTATACTTAGAGGAATGTTCTTGGAGCAATCCAATCACCCATCAGAGGAGTCATATGGGAAGGGGCTTCTTAATTTAAACCTTACAGCAAAGTGTTGTCAAGTTACTTCTTTCTCCCCAGAGAATGTTCTATACAAAGGGTGATAAGGAAGCTTCTACGACCACAGTGAGACCTCCCCCAACCTGACAAAGATTTACAAAAAAAAACAAGAGAAGAAAAAAAAACTATGTGTCTACATGTAACTAAACAAATAAAAATAAGACTAACAAAAAATAAAATCAGCTTTAGAACTAGGTAATTTTCCAAACATCAATGTAATCATAAAGCTAAATGTCACAATTTAATAGATATCCAATGAAATGCTTCAAACAGATATTTTCGGGAAAATGTAGGCCAGCCAGTGGAGTGGTGCTTAAAGTGGGCTGGATCCTACATTGCTAACTGCTCAGTTTGAGTCCCGGACATGGAGGCTCGAGAAACGCATTGGGCCCGTGTGCATGGATACCCAAACCCCAGAGGAGGGAAAATGGAGACCAAACTGTGGTGTGACCAGGCCCCATGAGGGGCGCTTTCTTTCTTTCTTTGTCTCTCTGGCAAGTTCACATGCCCTCTGGCAAAAATTGTTTACAAAACCCCACCTGTGTCCTTTCAGCAATGTTTACATTTATGCAGTGAATCCCTAATGAAATAGAACCAGGTAAAACTAAAACACTAAAGCAGAAGATGAACGTTTATGATTAGTTTAACTGGCAAAACTATAAGCTTTATGCAAATAACAAAAGACCTCATGGACTGGTTTCCTTAATGATTATTTACTGGTTTTTTTTTTTTTTTTTTTAAGTTTTTGTCATAGGGCACATGCTTTGCTGGAGACAGAAAAGGGGAAAATGCGAAGTTCCCCCTCAGGGGTGATGGTCATTCTACAGTCCCTTCATCATTCTCCTCTTGAGGTTTTGGACAGGCATGCACACATGCCCAGTGAGTTTCAAGCTACTGGGTTGGGAATCGAACCGCGGTCAGCCATATGGGAGTCCAGCACCTTAACCACCACACCACATGTCAGGCCCTTCTTAATGACTATTTTAATGTAAAACCAGGTTACTGATGCTATGCAGACAAACATGAAAGGTGTGGATCCTTTAAATGTTTTGTTGTTTGAGCCAAAACTGGTAAA
>NW_006159579.1:5546265-5552285 GCF_000334495.1 Tupaia belangeri chinensis | reverse complement strand
TCCTGGAGAAAAGCTGAGAAGCAAAGAACAGAAATGAAAAAGACTGGTTTCACAGAAGACAATTTCTAGCAATGTTTATTATAATTTTAAGTGATAGCTCTGCCCGGGGCAAGTTAGCCTGTAGGTTACTGTGCTGCACTGAGGTACAGTTCTCTCTATAAGCAATAAAAAGCCCAATTCCTTTTTATTAGCGAACTAAAAAAGAAGGAAAATACATGTCTCCTACTTCCTCCAAATGACCGAAGGTATATCACATCCCTTCCACTGAAGGGAGGTGGCTGAATAGAGAAAACGCTTGAATCAGAAAACCCAAGTTCAAATCCTACTCTACAATCTGCCTGTGGTGGGACACGTGACCTCTCGTCACTGGGCTCCCTTCATATACAAGAAGGGAAGGGAAACAATGTCTATATTGGGGGGTAGGGGTAGTGGTGAGGTATTTGAGAGGCTTGGATGAGACCAGGCATTTGCTAAAAAAGGTATCTAAGGGATCTGAATAAACAGAGACGAAGATGTATCATTTGACTTTTGAGATTAGACCACAGTGGGGGATTCTGAGCCCTCCCATGTTCTATGCCCTATTATTGATATTTTATGAGCAATACTTAATCTTCCAGATTTTTATGTTAAGAAAAGGCATGCAGAGTTGAAGAAAAAGAATTATTAACGGGTTACAAAATTCTTCTTCCCACAAACCATTTAAGTATGTCTTTTAAATTTAGCACATCTACTAAAAGCTGCCTCGAGAAAATGAAAGGGTCTTTGACCAGAGGCACCTCTTATTTTTTTAAGACTAGTAAGAAATGCCACATAATTTTTTAACTATGTGGCACCATAGTGCAAATCCATCAATCTACAGTCCCAGACAGAGAAGAGAATGTCTACAGAGTAAGCCTGGAGCTCATACAAACATTCTTAAACTGAAGGAGTCCCCATCAAAGAGAGAGATTGACTATTCGTAGCAATGAACTGAGATGCAAGCCCGCCACCCTGAAGATGCTGGGCCAAGCAACCAGAAAGAGCTGGGCATACAAGAGTGACAACACAGTCAGGACTGCATGGTCTGGTCAGGGACACAGCAAGCAATCTGCAATGAGAATGACAAATTTTTTTTTTTTTTGAGAGATTTTCACTGTAGGGCGCGTGCGCTCGCCAGACAGACAGAGAGAGACATAGAGACAGAAAGCGAGAAATCACCCCCCAGGGGGGATGGTCACGCCGCAATCCCTTCTCCTCCATTCTCCTCTTGGGATCTTGGGCACGCACGCACACGCGCCCGGCGTGAGTTTTAAGCCACCGGGTCCGGGACACGAACCACGGTCAACTACGTGGGAGTCCAGCGACATAGCCATTACGCTAACTGCTGGTTCCCAGAGAATGACAAATTTTGTGCAGCTCTGACGGAAAAAGATGAAGGGTTAAGGGGACTGTCTTTATAGGTGTGGGGTTCTGAGGGAAGACTTCCTTAAGACAAAACTGTTTGACTTGAGCTATGAATAATGAATAGGAAATAAGTGGGTATAGTAACAGGTAGAATGTGAAAGGGAGGACAGTGTTCTGGGCAGACAGAGGGAACAACATTGGTACAGCCTGAACTAATGATGGCCAGAGCTAATAAAATACAACAAACACCAAGAGACATGGCAGGTGAAGTCAGTAGGAGCCACGTCAGTGTAGGGAGGAGGGCAGGCAGGATCTGGTTCATGATTTAGTAGTAATGAGAAGCCATGAGGGGAATGACATGTTCAAAGCTGCATTTTGAAAGCATGGCAGGGTTGCCATGAAAGGATTGCAAGGCCTAACAGCAAATGCAGATGGATCAGAAATAAGGTGTCTAAGGGAGGGGTGATGACAACTGGACCAAGGTGGTGCAAATATAGACAGAGGAGGAGGACAGGCTCATGAAAAATTGAGATGACAAAAATATAAAGGTTTAGCAACTATTCAGCTGTGGAAGACAGGAGATGGGAGGTCAATCTGGAAGAGAAGCAGCAGAGGACTGAGTGAGGAGTATGGGAAAGAGGAGGCAAAGTAACAGATAGGGGAGGTAGAAGAAATTGGGAAAGAATACTATGTGAGGTCTAGCGTTTCGAGTTAACAAATAATAATGCTATTCTAATTAAAGAAAGAGGAAAGGAAAGGGGAGAAGGAAGAAGATGGTCTGGTTCAGCCATGTTGTTTGAGGTGTCTGTGGAAATAAGATATGTGGGTCTGAAATATAAGGAAGGGCCTAGGCATTTTAAGCCATCAGCATACTAGTGGTGAGTGAAGCTAGTTTGAGTATAAGCTGCTCAAGGAAAACTTCCAGACTAAGAAAAAGGCTGAAGAAATATCAATGACTATAAAAAGGGAATGGAGAAAAGTTTACTGAAAGATCCCCTCCCCCACAAAAAAGATTAAAAAAAAAAAAAAAAAAGGACTAGAACCAGCAGGTGTTATGCAGACACCAGAGAAGGAAAGCACATATGGGGTAATCAACAGTACTAAATGATAGAGAGAGGGCCAGAAAGAGAGAAGAAGTTAAGAGACAGAGACAAGGATATATTATTTGGTTTTCAAGATGAGACCATGGTGGGGGATTATGATTCACAGCCCCTTCAGTGGAATGCAGATATGCATGCCAAGCAGCAGTGCTTACGAAGGCAACGGGGGACCAGCAGATGGCATGATGGTTATGTTGCTGAACTCCTACACGGTCAACCACAGCTGAGTCCCAAACCTGGCGCCTTAAAACTCACACCAGGCGTGTGAGTATGTGTGAATGTGTGCCCAAGATCCTGAGAGAAAAACTGAGAAGGGATTGTGGCATGGTCACCCTCCCTGAGGGGTGATTTCTTGCTTTCTGTCTCTTTGGTGAACGCATACACTGTATGCACTCTAGTAAAAATGCATACACTATACATACACTATATGCACTCTAGTAAAAATGCATACACTATACATACACTGTATGCACTCTAGTAAAGGATAGTACACTATACATACACTGTATGCACTCTAGTAAAAATGCATACACTATACATACACTGTATGCACTCTAGTAAAAATGCATACACTATACATACACTGTATGCACTCTAGTAAAAATGCATACACTATACATACACTGTATGCACTCTAGTAAAAATGCATACACTATACATACACTGTATGCACTCTAGTAAAAATGCATACACTATACATACACTGTATGCACTCTAGTAAAAATGCATACACTATACATACACTGTATGCACTCTAGTAAAAATGCATACACTATACATACACTGTATGCACTCTAGTAAAAATGCATACACTATACATACACTGTATGCACTCTAGTAAAAATGCATACACTATACATACACTATATGCACTCTAGTAAAAATGCATACACTATACATACACTGTATGCACTCTAGTAAAAATGCATACACTATACATACACTATATGCACTATAGTAAAAATGCATACACTATACATACACTATATGCACTATAGTAAAAATCTAAAAAAGAAGGCAATGGAAGGCGACGGGGAAAACAGGATAGAGTGGTACTTAAAATGGACAGCGGTGTGGCACCTGTGCTTGGGAGAATGTGAACTTTAAATACTGGGGAGGCAAAGCATGCTACATGCTGAGGACACCTTCAGTCAGCCTACTGTAACTTTTTTCTGCAGACAGGAAAATAAATGTGCCCTAATGGCCCTGTGTAATGGAAAAAAAAAAAGGGAACCAGCAGTTTGCGTAATGGCTATGTCGCTGGATTCCCACGTAGTCGACCGCGGTTCGCATCCTGGACCCGGTGGCTTAGAACTCACGCCGGGCGCGTGTGTGTGCGTGCCCAAGATCCCAAGAGGAGAATGGAGAAGGGATTGTGGCGTGACCATCCCCCCTGGGGGGGTGATTTCTCGCTTTCTGTCTCTATGTCTCTCTCTGTCTGTCTGGCGAGCGCATGCGCCCTATAGCGATAAACCTCTCAAAAAAAGAAAAGAAAAAAAAAAAAGAAACAACAAGGTGGACACTAATAACTTCGGGTTAGCGCAGGTGTTGGATCTTGCTGCCTTAGCTGAAAGTAAAACTTATTTTATAAATGCAAAACCACATCAGAGATAAAAGGCTTTGTGGAGCGCTAGCCTCCATGGAGAAAGCCACAAAGAGCCTGCAACAGGCAATGCAGGTCATCAGCCTGAATCGTGACTGGGATAGATGGTATTTTGATAGGAGTAACTCCCAGTAAGTCTATGCACCACAGAACAGAAACAAAAGAGAAGTACTCCAGCTACGGCAATTCTGGAGACATAGAGGGGGCCTGAGTTCAGATCCTGATTGATCTTGAACATGCTGGGTGTACCTGTACACATCCATGGATCCTGGCTGGGTGGCAAAGGATCATGGCATGGTGAGACTCTGTGTGGGGGGGAACACTGGGTCTGTCTTTCTCTCACAAAATAAATAAATTTTTAAAAAGAAAAAGAAAAGGACTCAGAAAGGCACCTAATTCAACATATCAGAGATCATGAGGAAAAAGTCAGATGTGTCCATTCATAATCACTGACCATGTCCCAAGAACGTCCACAGAGCTGCTAGCAAATTTTTTAGTTGAAATTTGCAGTCATTGTGCTTGAAATTCTCAAAGTAGCTAAAATGGGATTAAGCAGGGAGTTAAGCACATTTCTTCCTAAGGATGTTAAAAGATAAAGGATTAGAATAAAGAAGAGAAATATGTGAGTTTGCAAAGCCATAATGGCTAATACTATCCTCTTCGCATGAAGCCATACCTTGGGGGCTCCTGGATTTAATTTGCAAGGGTTTCCTTTGGTTCTTGATTATAATCAGGATATTTTTGCCCTGAACACAGAAAAAGTATCTTTCTGATCTTATTTCAAGTCCTACATTTTATGAAGAGAAAGGGAGATACAACTTCCAAGACAAAAAGCATGACACAATCCAATATTACTTTCTTCAAAATCCCAACTAGAAGTGAGAGTAGAAGACAAAAATAGATCTTTGCTCAAAATAACATGTACCTACCAGATCAAATAGACACTACAGCTCAAATGTCTGTAATCTGAACCCTCGAAACCATGCTCACTCAAGTCAATATTATAAGTATCTGCTATTTTCCCACAGCTGTTTCAAATGTAAACGATCATTTAAAAGCCAGAAGAAAATTCCATTTGTCTAAATAAACTATTCAGTGTTTATGCCTTTATAAAATAGACTAATCCTTAACTTGTGGAAGGTTTACTATAAAAGCCCGAAGAAGTCCTAGACTACATAAGATGCTCTGCAAAAGAGCAGAGGCCCTAAGGCAGCAATGCATACCGGTAGCAAAGGCCTCGAAAAGTGTATGACTGCAACGTACTAAAAGATCGGCAGAGATACAGCCTAGCCACAGTCTACAGCATATCAGGCTGCAATGCTAGAGAACACACAGCACACCGCGGGGTTAGGTCCCTGGCCTGGCTGACCTTTAATGCAATGGGGGTGCGCACCAGAATCCAAGATCCTGACAAGCTGGAGGAAGGGGGATCGCCAAGTGACCAGAATCTGTACAGAATGTCCACCAACTCTCAAGCATGTGTACACATCTTCTATCATACATTTAAATAAACTGAGAGAGGAAAGAAAGACAAGCAGACATTTGCACATATAGACAACCACTTCTAGAAACCTGTATGAAGAAACTAGTCCAAATACTGGAAGTTGGCTTAAAATGAAGTAAAGAGAAACACAGATGCTCAATAAAAATAATTCTCAATATCCAACCACAGTGATTCAAACAGTCGTTCAAAATGTTTATAAGGCCTTTGTTAATAAGGGAAAATGATCTGTTAAGTGAAAATTGCATGACTACTGCAAACTATCAATACATTTATCATCCACTTTAATTTTAAAACGGTAGGAAATATGCCCAAATTAAAAAGTTATCCCTGGGTAATGAGAAAAAATTATTTTCTTTATATTTATTTGCTAAGTTCTGGGTGATATGTTACTTTAATGATCAGAAAAAAGCAAGAAGTATCAGTTGAAAAA
>NW_006159579.1:5545169-5545982 GCF_000334495.1 Tupaia belangeri chinensis | reverse complement strand
GGCAGGCAAGAATGACGAAAGATTCAGATTTTATTTTGACTTCATGTGCATATGCATTTTATAAATAGGAAAATTAATGCTACATACACCAGCTGAAACTCAGTGGAGCTGTTTCAAAAAAGAGTTAACACTGCCTACAAAAGCTGGGCTACGAACATGTAAACAATGCTATGGACAAGAGTACAGAATTCTTGCCAGAAGAGTTTTAAAGCCATGTCACTTTTTCAATATGAAGTCTCGAAAACCGGCAAACCATGCTCTTAGGTCGCCAGCTATGTGAGGTACATTATAATGTGGCATTTATTTCCTGCAGTGAAAAGAAGTATCATACATTTCACATTGTAATAAAGATCTTTCTCTCTCTCTGATAAAAGCTCCAGCTGTAAATCTGGCCTGATCTATATGGGTCAGCAGTGACTGAAATGAATGGAGGGAATCCAAGAGCCCAATAAACAGTCTCTAAACTCCAAATCACTCGTTGAACCCCACACACTGACGCAAGGAGAGCCCTCACAAACTGAAGGAAACTTGGGGGGAGGAGAAAGCTCCCATATCAAAGCAGGCATAAAAAAGCAGTAAGAAAGCCACAGACTGCTCCACGGAGAAGATTTGAGTGCGAGCCCCACCATGATCACTGACCTGTTTCGACAACTGTTCTAACAGCTCTTGGTGCTGACAGATAGCACTGACAGCCTAGAGAGGAGACAGCTACACGCTACAGAAGGGCAGTGAGTACAGGGGACTGGATGATAGGAAGCCTCCCAGTTCCAGGAGAACACAGTGGATGATCCCTTGAATCAGGAGATCCTCGCT
>NW_006159579.1:5507825-5545138 GCF_000334495.1 Tupaia belangeri chinensis | reverse complement strand
AACCGCTCATACAAACCGAGTTCAGCTTTCTTTCTTTCTTTTTTCTTAAACATTTATTTGTTTGTTTTGATTTTCAAGCCGCCATGCTGGGAACTTGAAACTCATCAGCAACATGGGAATCCAGCACCTTCACCACCATGCCACCTGCTGGCTCCTCAGTTTTCTTTTCTAAAATGAGGACTAGATTACCTGCTCTCATGGACAATGATTACTGGTTTAAATTACCATGGGGAATGGGGAGAATGCACTCCAAAGTTGATGAATAGGAGCTCTATCTCCACCTACTGCCTGCCACATTACTGAAACAAATATTCTAACCATCTGCACCCTGCAGGGAGGCTGGAAGATGCTGCCAAAAACAACAGAGGGCCACCATTTTCGTTTAGTGCCCCCTAAGCTTCAGCCAAAGAATTTGTCAAGTTGTTATAACCACAATGCAAACAGAAATATGAAGTCATTAGACAAATTTTGGATTCTGGATCATTCTCCCTTCTTCCCAGCTGTGTTGTCTGAAGTCAAAGGCTCTACTCCCAAGTATACATTACAGGCAAGAGAGAAATCCCAAGCTAGGGAGAAACAGCAACAGCTCTAAATTCACTGAGCCAATTTCTCCCCTCCTATCAGAGCAAGAACATGTACCTAGGTACGTGAGGAAGTACCCTCAATGGTAGAGTGCATCCTTTCTCCCTAGCGAAGATTTCTTGGAGAGTAGAGGCCCAACACTACTAGCACACCACTCTATGAAGCCACATGGAGGACCAGGGTCTGGTTTCTGAGCTTCTGAGCCAACCTACACAGGTCAGGCACATAGGCGTGGCTGTAATCCTGGTTGGCTTGGAAGCAGGAGCACTGTGGTGTGAGACCCTGTTGAGGGTATTTCTCTATCTGGGGCTCATAAAAGAAACACATAACTTTGAAAAACAGGAAGCTTTTTTGGAAAGGTTCCTTGGAAGGTCAGCAAATGGTGAAGAGGTTATAGCAGCTGGATCCCATGTGGCCAATTGTGCGGTTTGGAGCCCAGATCCATCTTGAAAAATCATGCTTTAAGGAGCCTGAGGGCCTTTCTGGCCCCTACCTTTTGGAATTTCTTACTCTACAACCTTCCCCTCCCTATTAACCTTGCTCCTGAACTGATATTTGTGCTTTTTCCACATGCCTTATTTTTAATTTCTAGGTTTCCCATGTTCAGGACAAAAGCATTATGGATAGGTTTTCAGTATCTGTCCTTCTAACCTTGCCTGGAGTTTACAGAACAGGTGGTAGGTCAATGTCAATCATGATACTGAGAAACAAAAGTGAATGGTTAATATACAGGAAACAAGAAATGGAAAATTATTTGTTGATGGTAACATGTATGTTGATGTGCTTGATTGAGCCAGTATATAGTGTTTTCTGGATGGGAAATCTCATTTTGTATGCTATAACAATGTATAGTAAATGAATGTAAATAAATAAATTAAAATTTTAAAAAGTGAATGGTTAAAAAAATTATCATCTCAAAATGAATCATGATCCTACTTAAAGAAAAAAAAGAAAAGTAGCACAAAGAAACCCACAGAGTTTTTAACTTGATAGAAAGAAATAGTCATCTTTCTTTACTAACATATACCTTACAACCAAAAAATGAAATTGGATTTGTTAAATCACTTTACTGCAATCTAAAAGGAAAAACAAAAAAAACACTTTTATATAGAAAAAAATTACTCAAGTGGTGACTCATAGAACAAGTATGTTCCAGGCACTGTGAGAGCAGTCAGAGAACTGGCACACTCCGCAAGACCAGCTAAAAGCCGACAGTAGTCAGAGCCAGCCTCACCATTTGCTAATTCTCTTATATTTTTAATAAACAGCCCACCAAATCAATATGTTGTTATTAGCATTTTGAATGTTTTCTTGGTCTGTTTCAAGCTGATCAAGGATCAGAATATTTCCTTACTTGTAACATCGCTTGCATAGAGGGTAAGCTCTTTGAATGGAGAAAACACACCTTCCTTTGTATCTATACATCTGATCAGCACTGTTTGTTGATACATCTGATCAGCACTGTTTGTTGACTCCACAGACAAGCTGTTCCTTAAAGAATATAAACCCTTATTTCCCCCTGGAGGTCTCCAGCCCCTCCTTTCCACACCCTGTCTTTTTGTCTTTCTTCACACACCTGTCTGGTCCAGTCTGCTGCTCCTCATTTAAAAACTATTTATCTTCTTCAATTGCTATTTCCTTTTACAGAAAGGCTTTACTGCTTGACAGGAAGCTGGACTTACCTTAAACCACAATCTGAACTGCCAACTGCTCCTTAATCCACATTATGCACAATTAGTCTGTTTGTTTTATGTTCACCTATGTTGTTTATGCCAGAAAATGATTTCCTTAAGGAGAGAAACACAATCTTTTTCTATGAGCTATACCCCTTCTTCCTAGATTCAAGGCTCTGAATCATGGCACTTGCTAACTCAAAGTTTAGGAGCCACTGAGAAATCTAACATAAAATTCTCAAGTGAAAGAAAACAGACACTTATCATATAAAGGAAAAGATAAACATAAAAAAGAAAACACAAAAAAATCTAAGTGTGTTAAAACTTTGGGAAGAAAACAAAATCTCAAGCAAGTAATCATATTTCCAGAGTCCTAGGAATTCCATCTATTTCACTGAAGGCAATGAAAGGATTATGACATTAAAGAAACTAACATTCTGATTTGGCGATTTTAAAACGAGGACCGGCTGTGTCACAAAAATGAATGCTACAGGGCCAGACCCATAATGTGATGGTTAAGAGAGCCAGATCCCACATGGCTGACTGTGGTTTGCATCCCAGCCCGAATGGCTAGAGAAACATGCCAGGTATGTGTGCATACATGCCCCAAATCCTGACAGGTTGGAGAAATGGAGAAGAGACCTTGTGGGGTGCTTTCTCTCTCTCTCTGGTGAGAGCAAGTGCCCTCTGGCAATCAGTCAATCAATCAATCGATCTAAATAATGTTACAAAGATAGGTATACCTTATGTACTACCTCCAACTTTTGGAGGATTTGTGGGAATTCACAGTATTAATGTATCTTTCAATTGGCACATACCAAATTTTATCATTAGAACAGAATGAAATAAGATCAATCAACTAAAGGGTGCAAAATAAAAACCCCATTTAGATTTTGGAGAGCAGACTATTCACATTTTAAAGCAAGCATGCATAAAGAAAGAACTAAAGCCATCTCTCAATATCCTATGTTGTAGCTAGTCGTTTGCTTTTATAATGCGGCAAATTTAGCTCTATTTTTACAATGATAGATCTGCTCAAGTGACTGGGAGACAAGGTTTGGGATAAGAATCTTTACTTTAGGGAACCAGCAGTTAGCCTAATGGCTAATGTAGCTGGACTCCCACGTAGTCGACCGCGGTTCATGTCCCGGTGGCTTAAAACTCACGCCAGGCGCATGTGCGTGCGTGCCCAAGATCCCAAAAGGAGAGTGGAAGAGAAGGGATTGCGGCGTAACCATCCCCCCTGGGGGGTGATTTCTCGCTTTCTGTCTCTATGTCTCTCTCTGTCTGTCTGGCGAGCGCACGCGCCCTATAGCAAAAACCTCTCAGAAAAAAAAAAAAATCTTTACTTTAGACTCTGTACTTTCCATTGGGAGGAAGGGGCTTCTTGTTCTGCTTCTTAGGCAATGGAATGTCAACACCAGTCCAATGAATGACATGAGGACAGGAATGTGGACGGGAAAGCCACAGAACAGACCCAAATCCCTGACCTGTTTCTCTGCCTTAATGACCTCTGGTACTACAACAACCAGGATGCCTTCCCAAGAAACATACATCCAGAGGAAAGTGCAACTATGGGGAGGGGAAACCAAACAAAGAGTTAACCAGCTCTACCAACCCAATCTCCTTCTCAAAGACTCTGTCCTCTATGGTAGCTTGCCACGTTCCACCCAACAACAGCTGCTCATGATAATCAATGTCTGACAGATCAGAGAAAGCCCTTAATGTGTCGCCAAGGGGCAGTCCAACAGATGGCATGGTGACTTACAACCAGAATCATTAATTACACTCTCTTATTAGTCCCGGGGCACAGTGCTGAAAATGCTTCCTCAGTGAAAGATGAGCATTTCAGATAAATGACCGTCTGGAAGAGCCTGTGAAACTCCCTTTAGGATTTCTGGTCAGTGTCCACTTCTAACTCTAAGCCATAGTATATTTACAGCTGCTTCCCAACTTCCACGTCAAAGCTGGCTAGGAATATGAGGCTCCTACTACCACTATCCATCACAGTTCTCATAATCACTGCAGGTGAAGAACACAGTAAAAAGTGCCTCTTCCTCATTTCCCCTCAAAGGTCAGACGACTGTGCTGAAAGGCAGATAACCTCAGCCACAGACCGAGCTCAATGTTCCCTCTCTCTGTGCGAGAGAACGGATTTCCTGGGTGCGGGGTAAGGTGGCTCTTCCCCTCCCCTCTACTTTGAGTGGAATTTAAGAGAAAATTTTTATAATATAATGTGACTTGTTCTCCAACTCACAACTATCCTGCTGTCACAAAACTACTGGCTGCAGCTTTTTCCAGGCATCTTGCACAAAGAGAACAGACATTCCTGATAGGAAGCCTAGCAGCTTGGGGCAAGCAACATGCCCCAAGTGTCCACATTGCTGACTCTGCCATCCCAGGGGACTAAGCGCTGAGTTAAACCACCGTGTACTTAATTAAGAAGCCAAACGAGCGTATGATGAGGACATGAACTCCTTCCCCAAGGCCACTGAGACTGATGTCCTCAACTCAGGGTGGAAATGACTTTCTTCTCAACAGCCTGACAAATGGCTCCATAACCATTACTGTGAAATTTTAGAACTGACTCTAGACAGAGCTTGCTCTTACCTTAGCACACGGACACCTGTCAGAAAGAAACTTCAACACAACTCAAAAGTTGTTTGTAAGCATTTCCCAAATACTACCAAACACACGATCTTTGGTTTTACTCACTTTATGTTCTGTTCTTTTTGTACTTCAATTTAAGATTTTTTTAAATATATGAGAACAATAGTAATAAGATCCTAAATGCTATGATTACCTGTTCATTGTTTGTTTCCTATGATCCAA
The DNA here is from genome assembly GCF_000334495.1 of Tupaia belangeri chinensis. NCBI lineage: Eukaryota > Metazoa > Chordata > Mammalia > Scandentia > Tupaiidae > Tupaia > Tupaia belangeri. The sequence continues at coordinate 5,540,051 of NW_006159579.1, read as the reverse complement.
TTTATTATTTCCTGGACATATAAAAACATGACATCAATTTTTAACTATGCTGAAATAATTATAATATCCAGTGAATATTCCCATTTCATACATTTTTAAAAGATAAAACCTATTAAGTAAAGTACTTTATAAACCTCCTAACACAGGCTACAGAAAGGGAAACTTGGGCAGTCTGGGTGCAGAATACTCACTTCTAGTTTTTTCTCCTTTTCTGACAAAACGTCTTTCTGATTCTGGGTGTACTCCACCAACATCCGAGCCAGCTGGCGCCGGTCTTCTAGCTCTGCCGCCAGGCGCCCGTTATATTCTGCTAGTAACAGACATGCTTCGTCTACCGTTTTTGAAAGACGTTCCGCTGCCTCTTTGTCTAAGGATAAATGAGACCAAAAAATAGAGACAATATACAAATCACATAGGTATGATTGCAAACATTTCTGGGGAGGTTGAGATTCTCTCTCATTGTACAGAATCTAAGCATAAGCCGGAATCTGCTGCTCCCTATGGACACAGGCTGTTGGAGGAGAAACATGAATTGGCTGACCAAGAAATCTAAAGGCACTCACTCTGTCAACGAGGCAGGACATTGCTGAATTACCTGAAGTGAGGCAACTTACAGGGAGAGGAACCTGGCAAAGAGTTTCTAAACATCTATGCCTGCTAAATCTACAAACAAAATAAGCAGAAAGAAATATTTAAAGTCACGTGTAAAATAATTATTCCTTGCCTCTGAGAATTTCAAGGGGTTTCATGTATATTAAATTGTTTAGTGTACTCTTTACATCTGTCTGAAATAAAAAAAAAAGCAAACACTCACTTCTTGGGTGTGGAAACAAAGATATAAAAAAGTTACACGGCAGGTTCTATATGCAGTCAGCCGAGGAGTTGGAATCCGGAGCCTGGTCTCTAGATAGGATCTGTATGCCTCTACCTGTTAAAGGATGAGCTCTCTCCCTGCTTTCACCAAAATATAGGATATGGTAAGGAACAGAGGCTTTCAAATGTTAAATATAACCCATAACAAAGACATACTTTACATAAAAACAAAAGCGACCAAAGCTTCATGAAAAAATACTTATCCTTACTATGTACAAAGTGTTCTATCTTCTATTCCATTTTTAGAAAGAATGTTGGTCATTATCTATCAGACCGATTTCATGTCTGAATAATGAGCTGCAACTCATGCTTTTGGGGAAAACCAAACAAAAAAAAAACCGTGAAGTGTAAGAAAGGCTATTCTTGCAAAGAGATGGTGAACAACTGCTCAATATGAGTGAAAGGAAGAAACAAAAGGCAGATTTGTCTTTATAAAGAAATGACATTGGGCCAGCAGGTGGTGTCAGTTAAGGTGATGGACTCCCACATGGCCAACTGCAGTTCGAGTCTTGGACCTGGAGGCTCAAAACTCATGCTGGGTGCATGTGTGAGCATGTGCATGTGCGCGTGTGCCCAAAATCCCGAGAGGAGAATGGAAGAGAAGAGACTGTGGCATGGTCATCCTCCCTGGAAGAGGTTTCTCACTTTCTTTCTCTCTGTGTCACCGGCAATCGTACCATGCCCTATAGCAAAAATCTCTCTTACAAAAGAAAAGAAATGACATGAGCCTGCTCCATGGCCTGATAGTTAAGGCAGCTGGATCCCACATGGCTGACTGTGTGGTTCAAGTGCCAGACTCAGCAGCTCAAGAAACATGCTGGGTGCATGTACATGCATGCCCAAAATCCTGCAAAGGGAGAAGGGATTATGATGTGACCATTCCCCACAGAAGAGTGTTTTCTCCTTTCCCTGTCTCTCTCTGGTGAGTGCATACACTCTATAACAAAAAACAAACAAAAATATGAAATAAAAAAGAACTGACATAACTGTGTGTTGTGTGGGTGGTGGTGAGATTAAAACTCTGAAATACACGCACCTCATTTTTAAAAGGTCTTTAATGACCAAAACAGAGATTAGGATTTGAAACAAAGAGCACCAGAGACCCCGGCAATTATATAAACAAACTAAAAGTGAGCTAACCCAGTGATCTAGATCTGCTGCTCCATATGAATATGGGCTGTCAGAGGGTTAGAGACTGCAGCATTCTCATGGGTGACTAGGATTTCAGAATTCCCAGCACTGGTCAGGTGGCGGGGCAGTGGGAACTCAGCTGGACCCACATGGGAAGAGTCCTGGATTCCCCACCCAGGACCTCCCTGGGTACACCAGTCATGTGTGTGTGCTCATGATATGGGCCAGCTCAGACTAGGGGTGGATCTTGACATGAGGACCCTGTTGGAGGCATCTCTAGCTCTTTCTCTCTGACATGAAAAAGATGAACAAATCAACATTCAAAAAAAAAAAAGGCCCAACGGTCTCTGGCAAGCAGTCACCTGGCTTTTTGATGCCTTCTTAATGTGACTATTGGGAGATGAACTCCTGAGATTCCAAGGATCATGTACTTCTACCTCCTTGGGGATAGAAAACAAAAGCATCTTCTTGGTGAAAGAGAAAGAGCAAAACAGAGCATGAAGAGATAATAATCTCACTCACAGAAGGTAAAGAGGACCGAAGGACTTAAATTCTTCTAGATTAGTTGTGCAATCTGTGAACAAACTGATGAGATGGTTAGGTTGTTTTAGCTTTGTCACTGTTTGACTATTTTTTTTTATTTGCTTTTGATGGTTAATTAAGATGTTTAGGTGCTGATGGCAAAAAATGGCAGGTAAAATACTAATTTTTAAGATTTAAGATTAAAAAAAAAAAATCAATTTTCACCCTCCAGAAATAATGCATTTATACAAAAAATTACAATCTGGAAAAATAATTATTTTTTTTTTTCAGTTATACAAAACAATGCAGTAGAAATGTAAAAACAAGGTGCTGGTTGTGGGGACTTAAACCAGCCTTCTCAGAAGCCATGTCAGGGAGCACATTTCTGGTCCCAGAGGTCTATGTCAACGGGCAACTCATTCTGAATCCTGAGCTCAAATAAATCACTTTCACTTTTTATGCCTCAGCCTTCTTTTTAGGCCGACACAAACTACCACTAATTTAGTGGCTTAAAACATCACTATTACTTACTATTGTGGTTGATTTCTCCATCTCCAAGGCATATCACACTAACCTCTGCTTCTATAGAAATACAGCCGTGTCTGACTCTTACCCACCTGACTACCTCTTGTAATGATTCTAGGATGACACTGGGCCCACCTGGATAACCCAGGATAATCTCCCCATCTACAAAATTCATTCTGTCACATTCACAGGTGCTCAGGATTAGGATATGGGCATTTGGGGAAGGCTATTATCCTGCCTACCATACCAAGTGAACAAACTGTTTTTAGGAAGAGGAAATTAATCAACTGAGCCAAATGATAGAGATCAAGTTTAAACTGAGTGCAGAGACTCTACCATTCAACTTAGCAACAAGAAAGTCATCAACAACTTGGACAAGAGTAGTTTTAATAAAACTAGAATCAGAAGAGAAAGAAGGCAGGAAGAGGTGTTAATAAAAATTACAGAAGGCTATTTTTTTGGACTAAGTGTTCCTGCATTAACCCCAAAAGACCAGACTAAAAACCAAAATGGAGTCACTCACATTACAGTTCCAGTAATAGAAACTAGTTGTTCTCTGACATTCCAAAAAAAAAATCAAGAAAAAGAGAATAGCCTACTATACTGAACAGGTCAGCTGCAATTGCCATGACAATCAGGTTCCTCTGCCTTTAATTCTTACAGTAAAAAGTAGCCCAGGTCTAGCCCCTACAGCATGCTGGCTGATGCTACTCCACAGGCTGAAGTGACATGGGAGGCCCAGTTCTTCCTGGCCCTCCTTAAAGAGTTGGATAAGGTAAAATGCTCTCTTAAAAGAAAAGCAGTACTAAGTAATCTGATGTTAACCAATCAGTTATCAGTCATTGCATTTAAGGATGGTGGTTGTCAGGGACGTGGCGGCAGGCAGGGGGTAGAAAATAAGGAGTTACTGTTAAACAGGTATGTGGTTTCAAATTCTCAAGATGAAAAGAATTCCAAGAACTGGATGTACAACAATGTGAAAGTACTTCACACTATTAAACTGTACAACATTATGTTATGTGTATTTTGCCAAAATACTTTCAAAAGAAGCTTTATGAGATCTGTAGGTCAGTAAAAACAAAAACCAAATAAATAAAAAGGCATATATTGCTAGCTTTATATTAATGTGCTTTTAATCTTTACAAACCTTGATTTTGATATAAGGAAAAAGTTAGTAATAATTTATAAATTAATAATAACTTTTTAAAATTGGACTTAAGGCCAGCCAGTGGTATGGTAGTTAGGGTGGTTGAATCCCACATGACCGACTATGTGTTTCGAATCCTGGACCTGGAGGCTTCAAACACACGCTGTGCACAAAATCCCAAAGGGGGAGACATATAGAGAAGAGGGGATTATGGCAGGACCTTCTATCATGGGAGTGTATTTTCTCTCTCGCTAGTAAGTGCACATGCCCTCTAGTATACTAAAAATAAATATATAAATATTTGGACTTAACCAGTTCAGGGATTTTGCCAGGACAGTATAGTAAAGAGAGAAAGAGAAGATAAGGGGCTGGAGGTACACATAAGGGAGTATAGTGAAGACCCGAAGCTGAGTACAGAAGAAATGAGGACTTGAGGGCTAGGAAGAGGTACGGTCAGAGACTGCAGGTTCCAGTGGTGCACTATTGGGAGTGGGGAGCAGAGTGGGAGAGCCAAATGCTTCTGGTTTGACTTAGAAGACTTCATGCTGTGTTCTCCAATAAGCACATTCCTGTCTCAAAGTCCTCCCCCGTGCTATCCTCTCTGCCTCGTGGCACTTCCTTCCTCAGATATGTTCATGGCAGGCTTCCTAATTTGGGGTGAGGGGAGGTCTCATCTCATCAGAGAGGCCTTTCCTGACCACCTTTAAAAAGCATCTCTCTCAATCTTCTCTGCTCCTACACTCCTGCTTCATTTTTCTTCATGGCACTTAACCCCTGAGGGGATATGAGTGAGACACCAAGTGTATGTACTACATAGTGGGCCTCAAGTATCTACTGAATGAGAATACTTCAGGAATGACCTTGATTTTGTTTAGATGGATATGGACAAAATTAGGGAAGCTGCCAACTCAAGGGTCAAGAGGGGGAAAACGGTGGTCTTCAGAAGAGGAAAATTAAAGGTGTAAGCTCTTGTAATGGAAAGAATATAAGCTTTGCAGACTAGCTTGGGATCCAAAGATCTACTATTTGTGTGACCCTGGGCAAGACAACTAACCTCTCAAAACCTAAATTTCCTTCTGTACAATATAGGAATACACATTCAGCAATTGTCACGGATTCTCATAAAAGAGTGAGAAGTACCTGGCACAGAGCATCCTCTATAAAGATTAGCTCATGCTTCACTCCTTCCTCTCAATTTCCCATGCAGAAAGCAAGAATAATGTCAGCTGCCACTCCCTGTTTAATTTGGGTGGTCACCATTAGGGCAAAACAACACACACCACACACCTGGAATTCTTGGCACTGAAGGCATTATCATCTACAGGATCTGTCAGTGTGCAGTGTGTAAATCACACTGCTTAATCATAAATTTGTTTTTAGTAAAAGGGTCATGAGTTTAATGCCTACCCCCCTAACTCCCACCAGTCCCATTACAAACAATTTCTACTGTTCTTTCAATAGACCTTATTTAGAGCCACATGTTGGGGCATGCTAGCATTTCTACAATAATTCCTAGAATCACTACCTATTCAAGCTCTGACTATTCTAAGAGCTTGTGTGTTCAGCATGTGAGTTGTATTTATAGGTCCCAAGATGGCAGAGCACCCAACACAACATGTGAAATGCATACCTGAGGTTAACATAAGCATGTGCTAGGGCTTGATGCACTATAGATGTCCTTCTTTCTGTGTCTTTCACCTAACTTTACCTTCTCACCTGTTATTTTTTCCAATAAAGAAACATCTTGCACTTCCTGGGGCAGAGAAGCAATTTTCTGTCGAACGGTAGCGTCCCCTGATGCAGCGTTCTCCAGATCCTGTAAAGCTTTGATTAGTTCCTCAGTCTGAAACAAAAACACAAACGACACTATCCATTAAGATGTACAGCGCTTGGGGACCAGCAGTTAGCGTAATGGCTATGTCGCTGGACTCCCATATAGTCCACCGCGGTTCGCATCCCAGACCGGGTGGCTTAAAACTCACGCCAGGTGCGTGTGCGTGTGTGCCCAAGATCCCGAGAGGAGAATGGAGGAGAAGGGATTGTGGCATGACCATCCCCCCTGGGGGGTGATTTTTCACTTTCTGTCTCTATGTCTCTCTCTGTCTGGCGAGCGCACGTGCCCTATAGCAAAAACCTCTCCAAAAAAAAAAAAAGTACAGCGCTTAAAGAAAATTGGTTGACGGGACCAGCAATTAGCATAATGGCTATGTCACTGAACTCCCATGTAGTTGACCGTGGTTCGCGTCCCCCAGACTTGGTGGCTTAAAACTCACGCCAGGCATGTGTGCATGCGTGCCCAAGATCTCAAGAGGAGAACGGAGGAGAAGGGACTGCGGCCTGGCCATTCCCCCTGCGGGGTGATTTCTTGCTTTCTGTCTCTCTGTCTCTCTCTGTCTGTCTGGAGAGCACACGCACCCTATAGAAAAAACTTCTCAAAAGAAAAAAAAAAAAAGAAAATTGGTTGATAGTTAATGAGGTGGGGGCAAATTCTAAGAGTGGTTATTCCCACCACTTTTTTTTTTTAAAAAAAAAAGAAAAGAGAAGTTTCAGAGCTTACAAAGAGAATCATGTCCATGGCAGAACATAAATGAGATTCTGCAGCATGCTTTTCTTTTTTTTTTTTTGAAAAGGTTTTTGCTATAGGGCATGTGTACTTGCCACAAAGACAGAGGTAGACAGAAAGCGAGAAATCACCCCTCAGTGGGGATGGACACGCCACAATCCCCTCTCTTCCATTCTCCTTTCGGGATCTTGGGCACGCACACACACACACACACACACCCAGTGTTTGAGTTTAAGCCACTGGGTTCAGAACTAGAACTGTGGTCGACTACATGGGAGTCCTGCAACATAGCCATGACACTAACTGCTGGTCCCTAAAAAAATTCTTTAAAAGCATGTTTTGAACAACTTAAGCAAACCAGGAATGCATATTCTATGTCTATCAAAAAGGGGATTATTAAATTGTCAGAAAACAGACTGCTGACAGGTTATCTAGTGAATAACGATAAGCAGCTGACTCTGTAAATGACAGTTAAGACTGTCCTAAATGTTGACCATCTGGGCTGTCTTCTTTTAAAATTCTGAAATGCAAAGATATATGATCTAACATTAACTCCCAGTCTAATTTAACGTAACATAACACAAACAAGACATCTTAGGACCAGCAGTAAGCATAACGGCTATGCTGCTGAACTCCCATGTAGTCAACCGCAGTTCGAGTCCCAGACCCAGTGGCTTAAACTCATGCCAGGTGTGTGCGCATGCGTGCCCAAGATCCCAAAAGGAGAATGGAGCAGAAGGAATTGCAGCATGGCCATCCCCCCAGGTGGTGATTTCTCGCTTTCTGTCTTTCTGTCTCTCTCTGTCTCTGGAGAGCGCACACCGCCCTGTAGCCAAAAGCTCTCCAAAAAAAAAAAAAAGACATCCTCCCATTTACACAGGCTTTAAACATACCCACATGTTATAAAGTAAAGCAGTTTTAGGCAAAATAAAAGGGGCAGAGTGACCCAGTGAAAAAAGCATGTGCTCCAAAGTCAGAGAGACCTGAATCAAATGGAGATCTGGTAGAGTTGCTTAAATCTGTCCCACCAAGACTCATTTTCTTTGGTTACAGACAAAATGAACCAACACAGAGTTCATGAGCTAACTGTGTAAAGAGCTAAACAATACAAAACACATGGTTAAAGACTAACTCCCTCTTTTTAATAGGCTACAGAATAGCAAATTTGCTAGTCATCCAGGGGCCATCCTTAAATTTTAATGAGTTATTTACTTATAAGACACCCATGCTATTGGAGACAAGCCATGGCAGACTTCTGAATGTCTTTCAAACATAACATCACCAACTCTTTTCACAAAAAATCTATTTTTTAATATTTATTTCAAGGAGTGAAAAGGCCAAATCCAGGTATTTCATCCCGGAGTCATACATGCAAAGACAAAAATGGCATACTGCCTGGCAAACTTCACTGGGTGAGCTCTTGCACCCGTGCCCCTGCAGCATCCCTTCAGTCATTTCATACTATTGGTCACTGGTGCCACCTTGTGGCCACAATCTCCAAATAGAGGTCACTTGAGTCTCTGCCCTACTCTCTAGGGATCAAGCCAGACATACCAACAGGGGTCCTGCAGAAGGATCTTGGGGAGAGTAGCTTCCAGGGTAGTCATCATCCTCCTCCTCCTGGATCTGCTGAAAAGTTCGCTTCAGAGATTTCTTCTCTTCTGCTGCTACAGGAGAGAAAAAAGGGACAAATTTGAGTCATACATCAAGCCCTAATAAACATCACATGCTGCATACAATGTTTCACTACATGAAAAAACAGGGCAGAAGGGGCATACATTTTCAGAGATAGCTTATCATTAACTTTTTAAAAAATGTAGTTACTTCTTTCAGGAGCAAGAGAGACAGAGTGAGAGAGAGAAAGAGAGCACCCCCAATATGGTCCCAACACCACAACCCAGTCCCAGCTTCAGCTAGCCCTCGATCATAGGCAAGCACGTGCCTGGCATACTCAGGGAGGCCTCCAGACTTGAACCAGAAATGCTACCATTCAGGACTACCTCATGGAGTGTCGTCTTCTACTGATGTGCCACTATCTGGATCCCAGGCTTAGCACTAATTTTTATGTCAGTTTTTCTAAATTGCTTGCAACATTACCAAAAAGAGTCAATTAGTTCTTGGACTGTGACCTCAGAGTAACTGAAAAAATACTACCAAAAACAAGCATCTGAAAGTGAAACTTATCAAACTACCACATTTTATTAAAACCCTCATTATCATGAAAAATAAACAGTTGACAGTAATGTGAAATGGTAAGAAACCTATCAAACAACAGCTGCAAGACTGTGTGTGAGGGTTTTTAGAAAATGTATGGCATGTAAAATGAGATACTTATGCTAAGAATCATTTCAGAAAATAAATAGGACAGAGAAAGTCATCAGTAAAATTGTGTCCAAAATTCTAAACACAAATATCCTTTAAACTATCCTTTTAAAAATAAACCTAATTCTATCTTAAAATAAAAAACATCAATTACTGAGAAATATGATTGATACTGCAAGAAAAAATTACTTAAGTTAGCACTTTAAAATTAGCCACTTTTGTGGCTGACAGGTTACATTTTTTATTATCTGTACTGTATGCTATCACATTATGATAGATTTTTTAATTCCAAAATTATACCACTTGGCATAAAATTGGACAATATGAAATAAACACCAAACTGTGGGAAATAAATGTAAAGAAATAATTTAACACATAATACCTGCCAGACATTGCAATAGTTTCTTTAATCTTTCTAAGAACTCTTAAGATGCTGTATCTCAAATTTATATGTGAAAAATTAAAGGCTGGGGGCGGTTAAATATGCATTTGTGGTATGGCCCCCAAACCTGAGCTCTTTTCCACTGCACTTAAAAATTACTTAGCACTAATAAGTAACTCTGATCTGTCAAAAAAAAGGAGAACTGCCTCAGAACTTTGTGAGTTCATAGAATAACTGAGAGAATACACACACATTTCTTGCTTAACTATTTTCTTCTGGAACCAAGCAGGCAGCTCCTGAGCTCTACCTTATATGTTAACTGACCACATTATGTTTGTAGTAAAAGTCAAGTTGGTACCATGGGATTTATCTTTCCTTAATGTTTTTGTTCTATCTACAAAAACAAAACAAAAACAGCAATATTTGTGATAGCTCTTGCTTTGCATGATTCTATTACACATGGATTTGTTACCATGGTTTAGCAAAATGACACCAGTCCCTCAACAACACGGTTCAAATTTCAATTACCATGACATATCTATTGACTCTGAGTAATAGCATAAATACGGTATAAATTTCACTAACTTCAGCCCCCAAATCATGATCAGTGGGCAACCATATCACATTACTTCTTGAAAGTCTGTCAGTAATTGCTCAGTAGGTATTTGTTATTCACTTTATACAAAGATAGCAGAGTGTGCCTCCCTGTCTCCCAGTGATAAAACCCACCTGACATTAAATAAAAATCAATAATCGAAATAGGGACCTGGCCACCAAGATGAAAGTGTAATAAACACACTCTAGCTACAGTTCGTGCTGGAACTGAAATCTGAAGAGCACAGAGTTGTCTAGGAGGTGCTGCCACTGCCACCACTCAAGCACCTCTAGACCCACAGGCAGGAACACAGAGCAGGCCAACGTAACAGCACAAATGGAGAAAAGGGTGCTGGCAAAAAGGATGGCCATGTCTGGAGGAAGTGATGCTGACAACTTCGAACGAAGGAACTTGCAGAGATTTTAATGTCGCTCAAAGGGTAATGCTGGAAGCTGCTACAAACTTAGAAGTATGATAGTTTGCTAAGGCCTAGAAAAGATGCTTGCTCAGTGTCATAAATTACATCAGAAGGTGGCAAGCACAGTTCAAACCAGTCTTGATAAGTTGGTTACAAAGAAAGCACATTTCAATACTAATGTTTCTGCTTTTAAGTTGTAGCATACTAAATAACTATTGCTTATACTGTCTTTTCTTGTTGCCCTATATACTGGAAACCAACAAATTTCTATTTGACCAAAAAAATTTAAATCACAGAACAACTGTAATTTTCCCCAGTGATCCTTAAGACCATTATTCATGGTCTGTACAGTCTTTTCTTTATTTAAAAAAAAAAAAAAAAAAAGTTTCCCTATATTGCCCAGGCAGCCTTGAACTCATGATCCTCCTGCTTCAGCCTCCCACACAGCTAGAACTAAAGGCACGCACCACTGTGCTCAGCTCTCCACAGTCATTTTTATAGTCCTGTACTACCATGAAAAATATGGATTTCTAAGTTTTTAAAACAAAAAAATCTACTAGGATATCATTTACCTATGAAATCTCTAACAGTCCTCTGCACACAGCAGCTACCTAACTGATATGTGGTTACCATTCACACAGACATCCAGCCACTACAGTATCAAAGTGGCCATGTATATGGAGGGGAAGAATGTGAGCATAAGATCAAAATACCTTTTTAAAAATATTAAACTGTTTGCATCCAAGCATCTAGAAGTGTGTTCAATAAGTAATTTTTAAATAAAGCTAGAAAACAATTATAAAACTTGAAATCTTTAATTCTGAAACTCTCATACAGAAATTATTGTACATAAAACCCAACTCACTACGTCAGGATTACTGAATTGGGTGCTGGAAAGCCCTGGATGGACCTATGCTTTTGCTTTCCCTGATTCACTTTCCTAAAACTAGCCAAGGCCCCTAAGTGTGGTTCACCTAGAGTCAGAGTCTGTCCACATCTGCAACCTACAAACGAAAGCCACCTAATCGGGAGTTCTTTTTACCACCTCATGCTACTACACACTTGTAATAACACAAAACAAAGCACATGGATAAAAATTTTACAGAGGTACAAGGAAAAGTTCACAGAAAACTGGTATTGGTCTGGGACCATAGCCTCGTGGTTAAAGGAACTGGATCCCAGTTCAAGTCGTGGCCTGAGAAATCTGGCTGGGCACATGTGTGCTTGCCCAAAGTTCACTTTTCTGTGAGTTTTGTTTCCCTCTCATACCTTCTGTCCTTGGCCACCCTGATGAGAGAGGGTGTAATAGGAGATGGTTAAGGAGTATTATCCCACTTTTCCAGTATTTGCTGTTTCCACCTGGAGGACCTTCTGGTACTGCAAACCTAAGGATTTTATTCATCATTTCCCCTACAGAGCTTCTCATTCCCAATCTATTTCTATTATAAACGCGTCACTGGTCCCATCTTCTAAGTATGCCTTGAAGACCACTAGAATCTATCCCAACTTCTAGCCAATTCCATACCTCTGAGGGAATCTTCCATACAAAGCATCTTCAAAAAAAATCTATAAAAATAAGATTTCAAAACTAAAATTTGTACTTTAATTCCACTTTTTAAAAAACTGCCAGAGGGTGTGTGCACTCACCAGAGAGACAAAGAGGGAGGGGGAGGGAAAAAGTGCATCCCAATATGGCAGTCACGCCACAGTCCCTTCTCCTCACTCCTCCGCCCTGTCAGGAGCTGGGCAGGCACGTCCACATACCTAGCAAGTTTCTCAGGCTACTGGTGCCAGGACTTGAACTGCCATGTGGAATGCAGCTCTTTTAATCATGAGGCTATGGGGCCAGACCTAATTCCACTTTTCCATGAACTATTTTTTCTCATAGCTTCTCTCTCTGCTCCATCCCACACAAACCTCATGGCAGCACAGTGCCTGTCAAGACCAGTGCCCAAACTGGTTTTCCTTTCTCAAAGTGTTCCTTGTCCAAGTTAGGCTATTCTCAATTATTAGTCTTCCTTGAGTTCTTATTATGCCATTTCTCCATTAAAAACTTTGAATGCTCCTGGGCCCGCAGATGACATGGAGGTTAAGGCCGCTGGGTCTCACATGGCAACTTCATTGTCTGAGTCCTGGATCCAGAGGCTTGAAAACCACATCAGGTGTATGCATTCATGCCCAAGATCCTGGGAGGAGAAAGGACTGCCACATGGCCATCACTCCTGTGGGGTGCTCTCTCACTTTCTCTTTTTTAAAAAAATTTTTTTCTAAGAGAGATTGTTGCCATAGGGCATGTATGCTCACCAGAGAGACAGAAAGCAAGAAATCACCCCCCAGGGGGATGGCCACACCACGATCCCTTCTTCATTATCCTCTCAGGATTTTGCGCATGCATGCATATGCACCTGGCGTGTTTGAAGCCACTGGGTCCAGGACTCAAATCACAGTTCAGTTGGCCACATGGAAGTCCAGTGACATAACCATTATGCCATCTGCTGGTCCCACCTCTTGATCTCTCTCTAGCCAGGGTATGACCCTAATAGCAAAAATGTAAAGAAAAAACGCTTTGAATGGTCTCTTAATGATCTCACAATTTCCTAACTTCAAAGCCTATTGTTTGTATGGAGGGAGACAAGCACTCCCTCTAAACCCAACACTTAAAACTTATCAAAGCACTTGGCCTTGTTACTACTGGCAAGCCTCCCTCTCTGACATTAAGCATCTATTAATAAGACAAATATGACTATTTCTCTATAACCCTGAAGTACCTAAAGAAGAGTCAACAGAACAGTTTGCAGGTTCATGAAGGCAGAGGGGTCACAGAGCCTGGGAAGTACTAGCACAATGCCATTAGTGCTGCCACCGCAACAAGGTTAGCAATTAAGATGCCTAGCATGCTCAACCCAGCCAGCCAGTCATTAAAAATCATCTAAGCTGGGCCAGCTCCAAGGTCAGCTGGTTAAGACAGCCAAATCTCACATGGCCGACCTTGCGGTTCAAGTCCTGGACCTGGTGGCTTGAGAAACACACCAGTTGCCTAGTTGTGTGCCCCCAAACCTGACGGGATGGAGAAAGGGAAGAGAAGGGACAGTGGTACGACCATTCCCAATGGAAAAGGTGCATTTTTCTCTCTTCCTCTTTCTGTCTCTCTGGCAAGTGCACAAACTCTCTCGGGAAAATTTTAAAAAATAATTATCATAATCTAGGAAATGTGTCAGTATCATTACTATATCTAAATTACAAAAAAAAAAAAAAATTAAGGTCTTTTTTTTTTTTTTTTTTTTTTGCCATAAGGAATGTATGCTTGCCAGAGACAGAGACAGTGAGGGGGAAAGTAAGAAATCACTACCCAGTGGGGATGGCCATGCCACAATCCCTTCTGCTCCATTTCCCTGGGATTCTAGGCACACATGCACACATGCCTGAAGTGATTTTCAAATTTCCAGGTCCAGGACTCAAACCATGGTTGACCATGTGAGAGGCCAGAGCCTTAACTACCACACTACCTTCTGGCCTCCTATACCTGGATTTACTTATGATAAGCCTTCCACTACCAATTTGGCTCTGTCCATGGTATTTACTTATACTCCCTTTTTTACTCACTCAACATCTCTGTTTACAGTCAGGACACACACTACCTGTAGTCAACGCCCTTCTGTCCTCATCTAGTGCATCTTCTGTTTTCCAACTTGGCCTCGTGTCTCCAGGTCCTCATACTAGTTACCTAAGCTCTTACGCTTCTTACAGATCTGATCACAGTAGAATTTCAGACACTGTGGTGGATGGTGAAGCTAATCAATATTAAGGCAAAAAGCTGGCCTAAAAGTCTCCCAAATCACAAAACAGAGCCCTCTACCTGTAAAGCTGAATCTTCTAAAGGATTCACTTAAAGTTTTCTGGGATTGGAAGGGAAAAAAAAAAAAAAAAAAAAAAAAAAACACCAGACTGCACGTTACTTTTACAATGAGAAAAGAATCAGAAAATAGGGAACCAGCAGTTAGCGTAATGGCTATGTCGCTGGACTCCCACGTAGTCGACCGCGGTTCGTGTCCCGGACCCGGTGGCTTAAAACTCACGCCAGGCGCGTGTGCGTGCGTGCCCAAGATCCCGAGAGGAGAATAGAGAAGGGATTGCGGCGTGACCATCCCCCCTGGGGGGTGATTTCTCGCTTTCTGTCTCTATGTCTCTCTCTGTCTGTCTGGCGAGCGCACACACCCTACAGTGAAAATCTCTCAAAAAAAAAAAGAATCAGAAAATACTGCTGGCAAAGACTCCCTCGTTCTTTGTCCCCTCCCTACAAATAAAGGGAAAAAAATCGTAAAGGCACATAAAACCTTACTCATGGAAAGAATGGGGCCTGTAACAAAGAAAAAGGACTCCAACTTGAGCACATTTCTAAAACCATTCTACTCTCCTCATCTCAAGGAACTGAGTGGCCAAGTCTAGGCTTTGGCCCACAAATCTGGGCCAAGAGTGTATGCTCTTACTGACCGTGTTCTCCAGTCTTGCCCAGTATCTGAGGGACAGAGAATACTAAAGTCTCCTCCTACTTTAGCTACTGGTTCACATACAGAAACTCAGACTATTAGATATATTTGAATTGGTGTGTACAAATAAATATTTCATTGTTGCCCAACTGGTAACATCTTACCTGCATTATCTCAAGGAATCCTCACCATGACTCTGAAATACATTACTATTAACAGTCACATTGTATAGTCAAGATCGAGGCTCAGAAGGTCAAATGCTGTGCCCAAGATCACAGTTTTAGAAGTGGCAGAACTGTGGTTCATACTCTGGAAAATCTGAATCCCTAAACTATACTAAGGTCCAGGAAAGTCAGGTAACCTGTTCATGAATTCATACCATAATTCAAGTCTACTGAACCCATATACTTCCAAGGAAAAGTACAGTGTGAAGAACCATAGTATACAGCATCTATACGCCACACTAACAGCACATAAACCTGGGTTTGAACTCTCCACTTATCAGTTATATCTCCTTGGACAAAATTACTATACCTTTTTTAGTCATAGTATTATTATCTGAAACATGGAAACAGTGACAAAGTTATAAAGTAGCTGTAAGGATCTAGAATAAATTAACATGAAAAGCAGCCAACAAAGAGGGTAGTATATAACAGGTGGTCAGTAAATGCTAGTTCCTTTACATCTGCCTTCCTTTCTAGATCTTTCCAAAGTTAATGATACTACATGATTTATGTGTGACTCAAGGAAATAATAAAGTTCTATTTGGTCAAGCAATAGCTTAAGTATTCCCAAGAACAGATAGACTACTTTAGAACACCTAGGTCTTGCACCCAGAAATAAAGATATATAAATTCAAGAAATCTCTAGCTCTAAAACAGAACTCTTAAGCTCTACATTCTCCAGTGTTAAAAGAATTATCAAATTTCCATACAAAAATTTTTATTTCCAAGTTAAATTCTACATAAATTATCCATAAATCAAAGCTGGATTATGAAAGGACTATTCACATTTGGAAACATCTAAAGAATTCATCGATATTTTGAAAGAACTGTGATAAAATATTCTGATAACTCAGGTGCAGAAAAACAGTGGAAAGACAGAGTGAGTTGGCTGGAACAATACATAAGTTGGAACCTTTTGCTGTCTTCTCGTCTTTATAGAATAACGGAGGAGAAATTATCTTCAGATCAGCGCTATTCCTCCACATGAAGGAATACTGGCTATTATTGCTAATGTCAGTCTAGACTCAAAAAAAAAAAATCAAAAACCTAACAGCTATTTTTCCTTTTTATAAAAAATAAAAGTTTGTTGTTTGTTATAGGGTGTGTGCACTGGTCAAGACAGACAGAGAGATGGGGCAGTCGGGGAGAAATGAGAGATCACCTCCCTGCCGGGGGGATGACCATGCCGCAATCCCTTCTGCTTCATTCTACTCTCAGGATTTGGGGCAGGCACATGAGCACACATGCACACACACTCCAAGCATGATTCTCTCGGAAGATCCTGGACTCAAACCACAGCCAGCCATATGTGGGATCTAATACCTTAACCACCAACACGCCACCTGTTCCCC
Source organism: Tupaia belangeri chinensis (assembly GCF_000334495.1). Taxonomy (NCBI): domain Eukaryota; kingdom Metazoa; phylum Chordata; class Mammalia; order Scandentia; family Tupaiidae; genus Tupaia; species Tupaia belangeri. The sequence continues at coordinate 5,523,510 of NW_006159579.1, read as the reverse complement.
TGTTGGCCCGGTGAAGCTATTTTCAATACTGCCATTGCCACCAATTCTCCAGTCTGTCTGACTGCTCCCTGAGTGCAGAACTATTTCTCACTGCTTTCCTACAGCACCTAGCTTGGCTGTTTGCTTAAAGCATGTGTCCAGCAAATGATTCCGGAATTGAAATTCAATGTTTGCTTCAAACATTCTCTTTCAGAGCTCTTTTATCTGCCCAAAAGTGTCTTTAAAAACAAAAACAAAACTCCCAGAATCCAAAGTAGGAAAAAAACATTTTGTGGGACCAACAGCTGGCATAATGGCTGTTGCTAGACTCCCACGTAGTCGATTGCAGTTCGAGTCCCAGACTCAGCAGCTTAAACTCACACCAGGGGCATGTGCGTGTGTGCCCAAGATCCCTAGAGGAGAAGAGATTGCGGCGTAGCCATCCCCCCTGGGGAGTGATTTCTCACTTTCTGTCTCTCTGTCTGTCTCTGTCTTTTTGGTGAGCACATGCACTCTATAGCAAAAAAAACCCTCAAAAAACAAAAGAAAACAAAAAACATTGTTTTTTATAAGCTACCACCAGAGTAATCCTAAAATTATTTTCTATCAACTCCAAATAAAACAACCATGACATCCAGAGAAGGCATCATATTGTTCTTTTTTAAAAAATCTGCTTAAAAAGAAAAAAAAGTGCTAGAAAGCACATATGCTTGCCATAGACAGAAAGAGGGAAAATGAGAAAGCACCCTCCCTCAGAGGGGCTGGCCACATCACAATCCCTTCTTTTCCATTCTCTTCTTGAAATTCTGGACCCACATGCACACGTGTCTAGCATGAGCACGATGTCATTCTTAGAATACCTCTAAGCTTTAGTTTCATAGGAGTTAACCCACTGCAAAACGCCGATACTTTTAGATCTGAAAGAGATCATCAACGGCACACAACACAGAGGTGATGAGTAATGATATTGTCACGTAAGCTAATCCCAGTTAATTTCTATGGCAGAGGCTTGTACAAAGGACTGGAGAACAAGAAGGGAGCAGCCACCTGTGCCCAGACAAACGAGAGAGGATGTCAGGATGAGCAGGCATTACTGGAGAATGAGTGAACCACATGGTGAAAGGAGGAGGACATCGAGGGCACAGGAAGGGCAGATACAAAGCTCAGGGTGCCCACAGAGCATTTAGAGGGGAAACAGTGGGTAACACAGTTCAGCCCAAGTAACGGCATATAAGGGAATGCCAGAAGAATATGGAAAAGTAGGTGAGTTGAGATTAGCAAGGGTCTTTAATACTATTAGTATGTGGACTTGATCCTCCAGGCATCACCGCATGTTTGCAGGCAGATCAGACCTGCAGCTTAGAAACATATTTTCCCACTAATATTAAACCACAACCAACCAGAAGACAAATAACCTAATAACACATATCTTACTCTGTAAAGAAAAAAAAAAGTAACATAAACACTTATGAAAAAGACTTGGTAAATACACACACACACACACACACACACACACACACACACACCTTTCTGAGGATATCCTGAGTTCAGTAAAGACCCAAATCAATTTTAAGCAGCAGGCTGACAATCATTAAGAATGTGGTCCAAAATGACATCTGTCTTTAATGAAACCAAGCTCTAAAAGGTTAAGGGGCTTATCCAAGATCCTATAGTAGTTAATGGCAGAGCTAGGACAAAATCTTAAGTCTACAGTTCTTCCTTCCTAGTTTACCACAACTCTAAATAGTGTTGCTGTCCTAGGAAAGTCTCTGAAAGACAGAAGAGAGCAAAGGAGAATACAGAGCAAAAGTTAGGGTGTGAGAAGATGAAGGGCATGAGAACTAGAACCAGGCTTACACACTGCAAGCGCTACATAAATTCTCACCATCATTCATGATCATCTCTCTCTGAAGAATCATAAAATCGCTGGTGGTTCACAGCAACCCCCACTGCAGCTTTTCATATTTGATTCGAAAGTAGGCAAAGACCAAGAGCTGTAAACATGTGGTGATGTTTCTACCTTTGGGGGGAGGGCTCTTGGAGTCCTCCATAGACAGCTTCAGCTGCTGTATGAACTCGCCGCCATACACACTTCTTTCTTGCCAGATGTTCAGCAATCTTTCTAAAGGTTTTTTACAGCCTTCATCTGCCTCTCTGCCCAGAAAAGATGAAAAGATATATATAAGCTTAAGATTTTTTGTTTTCAATTAGGACAGATCTACTTTTTAAAAAAAAAGAAAAGCAATAGCTGACTAAATAATTCACATATTTAAAACAGAATGAAGAGTAAGCTACATATTGTGACATTTGGATACTCAAAACTTGACCAGAAACTACATGCTTCTTGTAGTGGGTGGAAAAGAGAAAGAGATCCTGTTACTACACTTAACCTATTGTTTTTCTCTTTTGAAAGATGAGGCAAATAGGGCAAAAAGCTAATGGCTGATTATCAAAAACTGATCTTATCAATTAATAATAGCTTCCTTCATAAGAACATACTAATTGAAATGTTTTGCCAAACATCCTGCTGGAAAATAAAGTAGGCCAAAACTTTTAAGAATAAAAATAAAATTGATTAAGAGCCAATTTCATGGCCTAGTGGTTGAGAGAGCTGGAGCCTACATGGCCTATTGCAGTTCGTATTCCAGCCCTGGAAGCTTGAAAAGAACACCAGGCACATGTGCATGCATGCCCCAAATCCTGGCAGGATAGACCAATGAAGGAGAAGGGATTGGGGCATGGCCATGCCCTCATTGAAGGGTGTTTTTCCTCTCTCCTTCTGTTTATTTCCAGCAAATGCACGTACCCTCTAGTAATTTAAAAACAAACAAAACTGATTAAAACACACAAATGTTTAAAATGGTATATAAATTTAGTATAATTCATCAATGCTAATACACCTCTACATGTATAACCACAATTGTACACACATGTATGCCAAGACTGATTTCAACTCTACTTCTAGACTAAGTCTGTAATCCATGTTCATACAAAGGTGTCTAACTGATAATCTTAGAACACATTGAGAGTAATGCAGTCCTTCATAATTTAGATCTGGAAGAAAAAGTTAGGTCATTTTCCCTGACATACTGCATTCTTGAGATAGAGTATGAGAGGACTCTGACTAACAACTCGGTGTATACCAGTTGGCTACCATAAAATGTCAGGCAGCAAGCAGAGGAGAAGGGGAGACTTTCTGAAAGGAGAATATATAATAAATCCACTCACTATCTATCCACTGTGTTACTATGTGCATTTTTCTGTGTGAGGCTACTGGATGTCAATGATGTTATACTAAATAACATTAATGAAAAAAATGATACCTAGCAATCTTCCTAAGTCAAATATCTTTAACAGAAACTTCAAGGAAAAAAATAAATACCAAATTCAACTGAGATGGGAAGTCTATTCACTCCCAACTCCGATAGCACTTCTGTAAAGTTTATGTTAACACTCAAGGCAAGGTGAGGTTTCAGTCCAGCCTGGTCATATTGTATTACTTTTGAATTATTTGTGGCAAATTTCACGGAATTGGGGTCAAAGGGCTAAATCAGGGTATATCCCAATTAATTATTTTTTATATTAAACTTTATTTTTCACATCAAAGGCAAAGACCAGGGAAAATGTTTTTACTGCTCAGTTTATAAGGCTAAGTGACATGACCTTATTTGATATGTATAATAAAAATTGACTCTACCTTTAAAATATACCGAAGAGATGAGTATATTTTATACTCAGCTCTTCCTCTGCTTCCTAGCTGGTCCAGGCCACCATCATCTCTTGCTGCATTTACTACAACAGCCTCATAACTGAGCTGCTCATTTCTACCCTTGTCCTCCTACGATCTATTCTCAAGTTTTCAAAAGAAATTCTAGCTTTTGTGTTAAGGCAGATCATGTCACTCCTTTGCTCAAAACTTCTCAAGTTTCTTCCCATTCTCCCTCAGAATGAAGGTGAAAAGTCTTCATAAAGCCTTAAAGGTCATTTTCAGCCTAGCCCACTGTTTATCTGAGCCCCTCTCCTACCCATCCCCACTCCCAACAGCTACCTTGGCCTCTGCCTCAGGGCCTTAGCACTTAATGGTTTTGCCTGGAACCTCAGTGCCCCAGATGGTCACACAGCTCAAACCCCTCCTCCTCCAAGCACAGGAACTCATGTCCACATGCCAAAGTCATGTGTTCTCCACACAACTTATCTTCTAATATGCTATAGTTTACATGCTGTTTACAGTCTTTCCATCTGAATGTAATTTCCACAAGGGTAGGGATTTGTCTCTTCCCCTCACTGCTATATACCCTAAAATGAACACAGTATCTGTCGAATTGTAGTCTTTAAAAAAAAAATTATATAGGTTTCAGTACATCAGTTACTTAACTTTCAACAACCATCTTACTGCATCAAGGTCATTCATGTCAGAAACCAACTGAACACTCAACCATTCAATCAATGAAAGTTTATGGACTACTGTGCTTGGAATACGAAGATTAAGACAGAGGTCCCGATCTAGGAGAACCTCAGACATCCTTGGCCCTATCTCCTTTCCATACTGTAAGTGAGGCTTCACATTCTAGCAACACTTGACCACATGTATTTTCTGCTCAGAACTTGCTCCCTCTTGTATCCATGCTATCTCCTCTCCTTTAAATGGAACCTCCAAATAGAACAAGGCAATGAGAAAAGAGAAGTAGTAATTCAGGTAGCTTAAGTATACAGTGTGTGTGTAGAAATTACAGAAGAATTTAGAAGGATAGAATGGAATTAGATTATAAAGGGCCCTGAATGCCATATTAAGCATGTGGCCTGCAGGCAAGAGTAAGTCCCTTATGTGATCAAATGTATGGTTTAGACAAAGTCATTATAACTAACATAACCAAATTGTAACTAATTGGAACTTAATTAACTAATTAACTGGTACTTCTAACATAAAATCTGTTCTCTACAGATTTTGTTCACTTAAAGAGAAACCAATCCTGAGAACAAATTCATATTGAGAATTCACTTAAAGTGGGGGAAGGGTCTGTCCACATGTCTACCCACTATCCGCCATTCCTGGGGATATTTGGTACTCAAGGCTAAGACTGGTTTCGAGTACAGTTTTTAGCCACATCCTGTAATATTACTATAAAGTGGAAACTGATGCTCAAACCTATTATAACCACATAACATTTTCAAAAGGCTTTCACCACTAAAGCCAAAAAGGGGGAACTCATTAGTAAATGAAATTAACGAAGGTAGGTTATTTCCTTGAGCACTGTTATAAATCAAAGTTTTGCTATGTAAGTTTCAAAATTATAGATAAAATATTCAAGAAATCTTTTTTTCTGATAAGATTTTGAGGTTAGTAGCTCCAGTGAACTGGAAGTCAGTTTAGTTAGCACTTGAAATCAGATACAACTAAAGCAATAAAGCAATTCTGTAACAGAAGAATCTATCTTTTCAGGATGCACTAAATCTATCTAAGTTAAAAATTCCTTAAGACAGGGGCAGCAGATGGCATGGTCATTAAGGGCACTGAACTCCCACATGGCCGACCACAGTTTGAGTCCCGGACCTGGTGCTGGCTAGCTTGCTTTCTCTCTTTCTCTCTGTTCCTCTCTGGTTATTCAAATTAAAATAAAATAAAATAAAATAAACAAAGATAAAATGAAATCTTTAAAAAAAAAAAGAATTCCTTAAGAGAAAAAAAGATTCAAAAATCTTTGCCACCAATCTGGAGGATAATGAATTAATTACATACATAACCTAGAATTATGTTGAACACACCCAGTAGGTATTTTAACTCTGATTATTTTCTGATTATACAAATCAAAGCACTGCTGACTTTTCTAATTTAGATGGCAAAATTGTCCTTAAAAGTGAAAATGGGGCCAACCTGTGAGTAGTAAAGGTGGCTGAATCCCCCATGGCCATCTGGATGATTTGAGTTCTGAAATCGACACCTTGAGAAATACACCAGATGTGTACACATGTATGCCCAAAAAGGAGGGAGAAATGGAGAAAGGATTCTGGCATGACAATTCCCCATAGAGAAGGGATAATTTTTCAGTTTGCCCTTCTCTGTTTCTTTCTCAGAAATACTCATGTGAAAAATGCCCTGTAGCCTAGCAGTTAAGGGAGCCAGATGCCACAGGGCTAGCTATAGTTCAAATCCTGGCCCTGGCAACTTGAAAAACACGCTAGATGCATGTGTGTGCACTCCCAAAACCCCAACAGGATTTCTGAGTCCTAGTTGATGTCACCTCTAGCCTGTACTATAGCAACATCCTTCAAACTCGTGTCCCTGCCCCTTCCTTGGCCTTTACAATCCATTCTCAACACCAAACTATGCTTTAAAAGAGATCTTTTGGCCTGGTTTCGAGGCCTGGTGGTTAAGGCAGCTGGTTCCCACATGGCTGACAACACAGTTCAAGCCTTGAACCCAGCAGCTTGAGAAACACACTGGGAATGTGTGCGTACATGCCCAAAATTCTGAAAGGAGGGGAAGACGGAGGACATTGTGGCATTGTGGCATGACCATTCCCCATGAGGAGTGCTTCCTCCTCTCCCTCTCTCTCTGGTGAGTACACATACCCTCTGGTTAAAAAAAAAAAAAAAAAAAAAGAGGAATCTTTTAAAAATGTATGCTAGAATACATCCTTCCCTTGGGACCAGCAGATGGCATAATGGTTACATTGCTGGACTCCTACATAGTCGACTGTGGTTCGAGTCCCAGACCAGGCAGCTTAAAATTCACACCAGGCATATGTGTGTGCATGCCAAAAATCCCAAGAGAACAAAGGAGAAAGGATTGTGCTGTGGCCATCCCCCCGGGGGTGACTTCTTGGTTTCAATTTTTCTGTCTCTCCAATAAGCACATGCACATGCCCTATAGCAAAAATCTCTCTTAAACAAAAGAAGATACAACCTCCCTCTGTTTAAACTATTTTTAAAATAATTATTTTTAATGTTATTTATAATAATAATTATTATACTTTAATTTGCTACAGAGCACATGTGCTCACCAGAATGAGAGAAAGTAAAAAAGCAATCTGCCATTCTGGGACTTGAACTGCGATCACTCATGTGGGAGTCCAGCACCTCAACCACCATGCCACCTGCTGCCCCCCAACACCCTTACCCTGCTTAAACTCTTCATGGACATCCCACTGGAATGATATCGTTAACTCACAAGCCTAACAGGGCCTATGTGACTGGCCCCTGTTTACCCCTCTGATTTCATCTGGACGCCACTTTTCCCTTTGCTCACTATCTTCTGACCATATTGGCCTTCATTCTGTTTCTCTTAACCTGCCAAGATTATGTCTACCTTAAGTTCTTAATAGCTATTCCTACTTTGCATGATTACCTCAAATGTCATTTCCTTAGAGACGTCTTCCTTAACAGCATTGACTACAAGAGATCCCACTCCAGAATATAACAGCTCTAATGAGACAGGTGGCGTCATCCCCTTTTAACCCATTAGGAAATTTGGGCTCAAAAAGTTAAGTAACACATTTGAGTCGCTCAGACAGGGTTTGAAGCAGAACTGCAGCCAATGTCTAAGAAACTGTAAACTAAATCTCACATAAACAGAAAATCTGTCTACAATTCTAGACAGTTACTCAACTAATCTGTTCTAAGCTTACTTTCTGTTTTGAGGATTCATTATTTTTTTCAAGTTAGTAACACATTCTGCTACTTCAGTGTCCATGTTCCTGTGAAAGAGCCAGCAAAGTAGCTGATAAAAACTTTTTTTCTACTGCTAGAAAGCTAGATGTTATGTTTTTCTTTGGAATTCTAAGTTTATTCTTTTAACCTTTGAATCCACCAAGAAATAACAGACTTAACTTCATACTTAAGGTCTTTCACTTACATTTTAGACTCTTAGATTTTTGTTTAACCAACTAGTATCCTTTTCCCTCTTCCCAATTTCCTTTTCCAAAGATCTATTTACTTTTATATGTTTACTTATAAACACAATAGTTTACTGAAAGATGTTTTTTTTCTTTTTTCCTCCAGGGGATCTAATTTGTGCCTACAGAAAGATTCTGTTTCTAAAGAAAAATGATTTATAAAACTTTTAACCCAATACATGCTTTCTCTGATATTGGTAATATGCATGCTCTGTGCTCCAGTCTTCTCTGACACAAAACAATAGCAGCAGACTTACTGTGACACTGCCAAGGCAAATAACTACTTTCCGTGCTAATAATTGCTATTTTTGTAGTTATGGTAATGATTACTATTTTTAGTAAACTAGACATTTAGAAGTTCAGAAGGAAGTATAAAAGAAGGCATGAGCAACTAATTTCTTGCTACTGAGGTTATGTTACTAAAAGGTTCCTTTATACTAAATTATTTAGCTTTGGTTTTGATCATAAGCTAATGAGACAACTCAACCAAACCAAGGAAAATACCATATTCAAGAAGTGAAGTCAATAAATAAATACATCCAGGGAAAAGATGTGTTTTAAATGCCAGACCGAATATACGTATCAAAATGTTTATACGTCTGAAACAGTTCCCAAGGGTCCAGCCAAACATAATACCCCAAGTCTATCTGTTAATCTACAAAGGCTATCACAGAAAAGAAAAAAAAAACTGAAAGTGGAAAAGGTAATACATTAAAAACAAAGCAAAACAAGAAATAGATGACATACCTGGCTACATGAGAAAAAGCATCCACAAGGACAGATTCAAATTCTCTAGTGAATTCAGGTCCTTTCCTTTTACTGTTCTGGATGACATCATTCGCTAAGTATAGAAAAGTAAGCTTTCTGTTTGATTTGGCTGAAAAATAAAAAAGAAAAGATGATATTTTAACTTACACTGAAGAAATTCTTAATTCACATTTTTTTTGCTCTGTGCTACTCCGAAAGAACATTAAGACAAATATTATCTACCTAAGGTTAAATACACATTTTTTAAAATAAAAAAAAAAAGTTTAATTAGAAAAACAACTTAAGTAACTTTTAGAAGTCTCTGACATAACAGGTTTGGCCATTAAATTTCAAGGGGAAAAAAAACAATGTTAATGGTCATCTCCCTGTAATCTTAACCAGGATAACTGACAATGAAAGTAGACAATCTCAAGAAAATTCCTAAAGGACAACAGTTAATAACAAGGTTAAAACTAAGACTTTCATTTATTCTATTTAAAAGATGAGTATTTCTGGGACCAGCAGTTAGCGTAACGGTTATGTCGCTGGAATCCCATGTAGTCGACCACGGTTCAAGTCCTGTACCTGGTGGCTTAAAACTCATGCAGGGCACGTGTGCGTGCGTGCCCAAGATCCCAAGAGAAGAATGGAGGAGAAGGGATTGCGGCGTTGCCACCCCCCGAGGGGGTGATTTCTCACTTTCTGTCTGTCTCTATCTGTCTGGCGAGCACATGCACCCTACAGCAAAAAACCTCTCAAAGAAAAATAAAGATGAATATTTCTAACTCATTCTTAACTATCAAATATTCTAGAAAACTGAGTTAAGTTTCAGTTTTAAAATAGATTCTTGTAATTTATGCTCTTAAACTAAGAATTTCTTTTTCTTTTTGACACTCAAATAACCACAATTAGTCAATGATATCAACTCCACAATCAAGAGGAAATCTCTATATGTGCCAATGGATACTTACCTCAAATACAAATACACATTAACATTCGACATTATTGAAAATTTACACGTCTGAAATCTGGATATGCAAAGTTATGGCTCCCAGAAAAACCGTAATTCTTCTCTCATATATACAAAATGTACTATATCCTATTACTCTATCTGGCGTCATATATTTAACCATAAAAATCTCATGCAATATGTCTGAGTTACAGTTGCTTGGGGGAACATTACAGAATTTCCTGGCTTCTCTGCACATAACTTCTCAACAGTAAAGTTATATCACTACCATTTTTGGTCCCAGTTTTCTTTTTAAAGAAATAAATAAGAAAATAATTAGGTATTTCAAAACATGAACATTTTTCCAACGCTGAAGTACCTGAAAAGCTCAAGCAAGCTGGATGTCAACCTTTGCACACCTGAATAACTTGCTCTACTCCTCCCAGAAACCACTTCTCCATTGCTTTTGAAATGCACACAGCATGTATGAGGTCAGACACAGCAGGCATAAAATATGACATTTTAAAAAGTAGCTACAGGAGAATAACCCAACTTAAAAACGAGATTTTTAAAGCACATTACAGTTTAATCTGATGTCTTAAAAATGCTCATAAAATTAAATATAGATATTGTGAATTGTATTAACCTTCTGGAAATATCCTATTTAGATGACCAACACATGAGAATATTGGAAACCTGGAGTTATCTTTAACTGTTCTAATTATTATTCAAAAGCAGAACAAAAGTGTCAATAATTACAATATCCTACTGTTGCTACAAGGGTATGATTATGACAATTTTTATTTTTTAAGCAACCCTGTTCTGGAAATATGCAGTAGGTAATAAAACTACTAAGTCTGTAAAGCCATGAAACTTAGCAGATTTAAAAGTAAAACAAAACTTCAAGGGACCAGTAGTTAGCGTAATGGCTATGTCGCTGGACTCCCATGTGGTCAACCACGGTTCAAGTCCTGGACCCAGTGGCTTAAATTCACGCTGGGTGGGTGTGCGTGCGTGCCCAAGATACCGAGAGGAGAATGGAGGAGAAGGGATTGCGGCGTGACCATCCCCCCTGGGGAGGTGATTTCTCGATTTCTGTCTCTCTGTCTGGTGAGCGCACATGCCCTATAGCAAAAACCTCTCCCAAAAAAAGTAAAACAAAACTTCAATAAAGGGACCAGCAGTTAGCATAATGGCTATGTTGCTGGACTCCCATGTAGTCGACCGCGGTTCCCATCCCAGACCCAGTGGCTTAAACTCACACCGGGTGCGTGTGTGTGTGCGTGCCCATCCCCCCTGGGGGATGATTTCTCACTTTCTGTCTCTCTGTCTCTCTCTGTCTGGCTGGTGAGTACACGCGCCCTATAGCAAAAACCTCTCCAAAAAAACCACTTCAATAAAGAAAACATTACTACTTAAGTAGAGTCTACAAATGCCATATACTTTAAAAAACCGTAGAATCTATATTGTAAAATGTAATTGTAGACATCCAAGACTACATTTTTCAGTTATTACAAATTTGACAGCTAAGGGGATAGAGAGCCAAGGTTTTCACTACTCACAATGGCAACTAATTTTCGCAATCTCTGAACTTAAGAATGAAGATTTTAAAATTTTGGGAACCAGCAGTTGGCGTAATGGCTATGTCGCTGGATTCCCACGTAGTCGACCGCGGTTCCCGTCTCGGATCTGGTGGCTTAAAACTCATGCCAGGTGCGTGTGAAAAACCCCCCCCCAAAAAAAAAAAAAAAAAAAAAAAGATTTTAAAATTTTATTTAATTATTTATTTTATTTTATTTATTCTTAATTTTTAATATGGCCAGAGAGAGAAAGATAGAAAGTGAGAAAGCAAGTCTCCAGGTCTGGAACTCAAACCGTGGTTGGCCATGTGGGAGTTTAACACCTTAACCACCACGCCGCCTGCCAGCCCCTTAATTTTTTTTAGACAGATTTTAGCAATAGGGCACATGTGCTCCCGAGACGAAGAGAGACAGAAAGCAAGAAATCATGCCCCCAGAGAGGATGGCCACCCCACAATCCCTTCTCCATTCTCCTCTTAGGATTTTGGGCATGCATACACATGCACCCAAAATGAATTTCGAGCCGCAGGGTCCAGGACTCAAACCACTGTCAACTACATGGGAGCCCAGCCATGCAACCATTATGCCACCTGCTGGTCCCAACCATGGGGATTTATTTAATAGGATAAAACCATCCCCCCACAACCAGCTGCCTGAACAGTCAACCTAAGCACCATGTGTACAAAGGTGATCTGGACAAAACCCTGGAGCACTTGAACAAAGTCACAATACACACTCCAACCCTAGGTGACAACTCACTTGTTCAGATGTCTTTCAATGACAAAAAAAAGTAGATCCTTTCACCTCCTACCTATGCCCATTCCAAACTGGTCAAACTCGTTATTGAACAAAGTTTAACTGGCTAATTAAATTTTTTCACTTGTTTGACTGTTCTCAACATCTACAGAAAATCCTAAAGTAATTTTGGGAAAAGGGTGTATTTACCTACATTTGGACCAAGACATGAAACAAAATTAGAAATATTTACTTGTGAGTATTTTATACCAAAGTATTTCATTAAACAAGGGAGTAATTTTACTTAAAACAAAGCCTAATTCTACTTAGAACAAAGCCTAAATGGGTAAATTAAGAATTATTCCTAGAAAATGGAAAAATAACACATAGCAAATTGTAGTACTTAAGTGGGAGAAATTGTGTAAATCTCATAAACATTTTGAAAAGACCATATATGGGAAAAATTAGAGAAAAATGACTTGACTAGAGATAGAAACATCTACTTTTAGACCCAGGGGGGACTACAAACTAGGAGGCTGGTGAATTTGAACTTTGGGGCACAAAATCCTTTTCCACTTTAGTGGAGGCGTTTTTGGTTCAATGAAAGGAGCCTGGATATTAGGAAGCTGTCTTGATCTTGGAAGAGCAGCCTCCAGCCCTGCACTGTCCAAATATAGCAGCAACTAGCCTCATGTGGCTGTTGGAACACTTGATTTCTGGAGAGTAAAACTTGGGAAGTGAATCTCAATTGTATTTATTTAAAACTTTGGTTCCTCAATCACACATTTCAAGTGCTTGATAGCCACATGAGGTAAGCGGCTACCTTGTTGGACAACAGGGCCAGTAAAGCGCTGCTGGTAGCACAGAAAATTGTATTGGACTGTGCTGCTTAGATCCTTTTGTTGAGAACGGCACCAGAGGCTACAATTTGACTACTGTTTTTTAACTATTTAACCATGCTAAATACTGTGGCATTACACAGAATAAGAAGGTCTTGTTTCTTCTGAAAAACACACTAAAGTGAAAAATACACACCTACTCATAATGAAATCAATGCTAAAATGGTGTGATGGGGTGGGAGGCAATGATTAATTCTAACAAACAAGAGAACCATGGGTTTCACTGGAATCTGATGACCACCTTCACTTATCAAGTGCACTGGTGCACTGGGTACTTGAAAAAGCACCAGTGTGTCATCACATAGCTCTGGGCTCATTCCCAGCTGTTCTGTCCCCGAACACAAGGAGTCTGAGCTCTCTGTATCTTTCTTTTCTCATCTATAAGATGGGGATAATAACGCTGGTCTACTTACAAGATTAGGGGCAAAGGAGCTCGGTAAACAAATACATTATGTTACTATTTTTCAGTTAACTCAAATAGGATTAAGTGAAGAATCAAGAAGGCCTCACCAAAAAAGTTACATCTGAGACCCTATCTGATAGCCTGTAGAAAGATGTTATTTTAGTTCAGCGGCTCTTACAAATCGCACAGGTGTTACGGATGGCCTCACACCCAGTGGAGTACATGAAAGAGGCTCTGGCAGCCCATCGCTCTTTCCTTGGCTGCCCAGGAGGCAGAGGATCCCCATCTCCATACAGCAAATGACATCTGGGGGGCTCTGCTGAGAGGGATAGAACTGGGTCTCCTGAAAGAATCCTGGACTTTGGTGTCTGCCAACCTAATGTAGCCTGAATCTCATCAGGTCAAAGACCTTGAAAATACCATCTTGTTACTTCAGTTTCCTCATCTGTAAAATAGAGGGGCATTCCTCACTTCACAGACAGTAGAGAACAAATGTGAAGTCACTTCCTATCCTACAAGGGGTCTACATATATTAGGTGTCCGAACAACTCTGAGCTTCATTTCTTCTGCTTTCTGTTATGGAACTTACTAGGGTACCAGACAGGAATGTGGATGCCTATCTTTCCCCACCGGTCGGTAAGCAACCTGAAGGCAAAGCGTGCGGCTCACACTGAGTAATCAACAGACCCATCTTACCAAATGCCTACATTGTGCCTGGTGCCGGGCTAGATGTCCATCTGGATTCTCTTGTTTACTCCACCACAAAGTTACTTGGGTTTTAACTTTTCCTCATCTGCAAAGTTCCTGCTTCATAAGGCTCTGAGAATTTTTTTAAGACAATGGGGTCCACCTGGTGGCATGGTGGCTGGATCCCACATGGCTGACCATGAAATAATGTCCCAGACCCAGTGGCTTGAAAAACACACGGGGCACATATGTGCACGTCCAAAATCCCATGGTGGGAGAGGAGGGAGTATTGCTTTCTCAATGCCTTTCCGCCCTTGGAGAGGGCTCACACCCTCTAGCGAATTTAAAAGACACGTGTTAAAATAAGAAAATAAAATAAAACAACAATGCAGGTGAAGATGTTGGCACACGATAAGGAAACTAAGAGTCTGACAAGGTAAGGTGCTGGGGTCAGTAGGTGGCAAAGCCAGGTTTACATTCCAGGACACTGGCACAGTTGACATGCTGTGAAGTGTCCAACCCAGCGCCCGGCACATCAAAAGCTGAGTTCAGGGAAGGTCTGTCAGACTCTGGACAGGGCTTGAAATCAAGGACAGATGCATGAGGAGCCAAGACTGGAAGGCCTAAGTGGTGTGATCCCTGACCGTCTCTAAAATGGGAGGAGAGAGGCTATCTCCTTCACAGGTTCGTTCTGAGTACGGAGCATGAGGATATGCACACAGGTCTTGGCACAGAGACTGGCACGGAACAAAGGGCTTCTAAGGGGCAGCTCCTCCTCCCCTCTTGACAAATGAGACATAGTAGATGAAGAAACCCAGGAGCACTCAGCTGGAGCTGCTGAGCCAGAACTCGATCTAGACGGTCTGAACCCAGAGCCCACTGCCTCTTACTCCAAATGCCCAGCACAGGGCCTGGCACATAACAAGCTACGGCCAGTATCGTCCACCGTGTGCAGCCGAAATAATAATAGCCACGGCGTCAAGAGGAGCCGGAAAGCAAATGGTTTGTTTGATGATCTGGGCACCTGAACCCTGGTCCGTGGGAGTTCAGACAAATACTTTAAACATTCCTGGGCCTCAGTTTCCTTTTCTGAGAAACGGGGACAACATTGCCTCCAACCTGAGAAGCGCAGTAACAGCGGGCCTGGACAGCAAGGCTCAAAGCAGCAGCTAGAAGGGTCTGGGGAGTGGGCGGGAGAAGCCAAGACGGGGGAGGGCCTAGGAGGTGCGAAGGTGTTTACCTTTGCGGAGCTCGCGGTGCCACACGGAGACGATGGGTCCCGCGTGCTTACGGTGGTGGATGAGCCACAGGGACAGGGTCTGCACGCTCTGCTGAGAGTTGCTCAGCTCCGAGAGCTTCTTCTCCAGCGCCGACTCGGAGAAGGAGGACATGGTGGCGGCGGTGGGGCCCTGCAGGGAGCGGCCTGGGCCGCCCAGTTCGGCGGGAAGAGCAACGGCACGAGGCCGGGGCCTCACCTGGCAGACTGCGGGGCCCTTTACCGACTGTCAGCCAGCTAGGGATGCACGGAGGGGGAGGGGATGGGTCTCCGCAGTAACAGCCGCCCGCGCCGCCGCCACAAGATGGCCACCCGACCTCTCACCTCGCCTCGAGAGCGGGGTCAAAGGGCAAGGGCTGGGGCCCCCCGCCCCGCCGCCACAAGATGGCCACCCGACCTCTCACCTCGCCTCGAGAGCGGGGTCAAAGGGCAAGGGCTGGGGTAGCTGGGCTCCGAGAAGCGTCGGAGCTGTACAAAAACGTTCCCCTGGAGGCGGCGGCCTCTCTAAACCCCGCTTAGGGCACTTCAAAGGTGATAG
>NW_006159579.1:5490679-5507812 GCF_000334495.1 Tupaia belangeri chinensis | reverse complement strand
GGAAAGAGCGCAATCCCTCAGCCCCCGGAAGGCGCTTTGACCGCCGGTGCCCTGACGCCGGCGCAGTGAGTCTCATCCGCGCCTTTTCTCTCGCTCCCTCAGAACTTTTCTGGCGCCGTTCGGCGCGCTAGTTACGCGTCACTTCCGGTGTGGCGGAGGAGGCGGGAGAGTGAGGGAAAGGCTGGAAGACGAGGTAAGAGAAGAGTGGCGGGAACTAGAGGGAACCTAGCAGTCTGAAGCCCATAGAGCTGGGATCCTAAGAGGACACCGAGGCTGGACATAATGACCCGGGTGTGGGAGGGGACTTCCTGCCTCACTTGGCAGACCTCAGGCCGCAGTCTTCCTTCATCCTCGAGCTGCACTCTGGTCACCCTACCCCCCCATTACCCCAGTACCTTTTTGGTTCTTCCAAGTCACCCACGTGCCCATGGCCTCCATACCTTGGTTCTTGTGCTCTCTCGGAAGGCGACACTACCTTTCTCACCTGGCGATCTCCCACACAGTCTCCAGGATCGTTCTTTAATATCCATTTCTGACGTCTAGTCTAACAGCGCTGTCATGAAACACATCTGTGCTCTCAGATCATTGGTTGCTTCAGTCAGGGAATCACATGCTACCCTTGCCCTGTGGGGATCCAGTTAACTATTTTTTAAATTAAGAGACACGTTAACCTTTTGGTGTGTGATGGGACTATTTTGTTGTTCCAGTGTGTCCATTGACTATATTTAAGTAGCAATTAGACTGAAAACCCTGACTCAATTTTTTTTTTAAGTTTTAAATTCTTGTTATTAAATCAGCAGAGAAATTGTGCCTTCCTAAGTGCTATGAGGGTGGCGTAGGGATTTAGGTCATCAAGACATAACCATTTTAGAGTTTCCTGGTCACAGTAGAACTTTCTAGTTGTGAGCAGACACCAGTTTAGGAGATGTTCTTCTAGTTTGATGCCTGTTTTTGCTCTTACTTCGTTGTATTATAGTCTTTTGTTTAGATGCTTTTACCTCTCCTCTAGACTGAAATCATCATACTGAGAGTCAACAAAGTGAGGGGTTGCTAGGTACTAGACAGTATTTTCACTTAGTAACTTATTTAATTCTAACAACAAAGTTATTGCGTAGGACCAGCAGTTGGCATAATGGCTATGTCGCTGGACTCCCATGTGGTCCATGGCAGTTCGAGTCCCAGACCTGGTGGCTTAAACTCACACTAAGCGCATGTGCTTCCGTGCCGGAGATCCCGAGAGGAGAATGGAGAAGGGATTGCGGCATGGCTATCACCCCTTGCATGGCTATCACGCTAAGGGGTGATTTCTCGTTTTCTTTCTCTCTGTCTCTGTTTCTGGCAAGCTCATGCGCACTATAGCAAAAACCTCTCAAAAAATTAAAATTAAAATTAAAAAATAATAATATTGTCGCCATTTGACAAATAAGAAAACAGGCCCAGATAACTTAATGTGACCTACCCAAGATCATACAACTAAGATTCAAAGGAAGGAATTGCATGGATCCTAGCCATCTTTTTGACCCCAGTACCTGATTCATAGCTGATTGAGTTAATTAATTAAGAAAGAGATTAATAGCCTAAATTGCAGTTAATATCTAGTTATAATTATAACCTAGGGCTATCTAGACCATTTTTCCATTTTAAGTAAACTGCCATATACTGAGCACCTGTATACCATGTCATTGTGTGTTAAGCACATTATATGTACTCTTTTATTTAATCTTTACATAAGTCCTGTGGGGTAAGGATGATTATTGGTATTCTAGAGATCAGAAACATAAAACACGATTAACCAAACTCGCCTCAAGTTACTTGGACATAGCTAGGAAGTGACAGAACCAGGGGTCAAATCAAGGATATCTGATGTCTGATCCCAGACTCCTGAGCCAGTGGTTCAATCATTCATTCATTCAGCAAGTAATTTTTTCAGCAGCTATGTTTAAAACACTACTCTAGGCAAACAGACAAAATCCATGTCTTTAGAAGCTTACTTTCCAGTAGGGAAGATAGAAAAACGAACATGCAACTATAGAGTAAGTCAAAAAGGGTTGAAGTACCTTATATAAAAATCAAGGGCAGTAAGCAAGTTTGAGGAGGGGGACCAGCAGGTGGCGAGGTGGTTAAGTTGCTGGACACTCCCACATGGCTGATCATAATTCGAGTCCCAGACCTGGTAGCTTGCTTTCTCACTTTCCCTCTTTCTCTCTCTGTGTCTCTCTCTGGTCAAATTAAAATGAATGAATGAATAAATAAAATTAAATAAATGATTTTTTTTAAGTATGAGGAGGTTTATGTGTGGACAGATAGGAGTTTATTATATATTCTGCTTAGAGTTGGCCTCAGTGAGATGACATTTGGTCAGAGCTCTGAAAGAAATGAGAGAACTAACCATATGCTGTTGTTCCAGGCAGAAAGAAAACCAAATTTAGACCATTGTTAGCATTTTTGAGAAAGAGCAAGGAGTAAAGTCCTTAGTAATATGAACCAGAAGGATGCTGGAAAGGAGCTCCAAAAAGAATCATGGAACCACATCACATGGGTAGTTGTAGGCAACAGTAAAGACTTTGGATGTTGCTCTGAATAAAGTGAGAGTCCATTGGACAGTTTTGAGCAACTGTTCCTAACTAATATTCCTACCTATTTCTAACTGTTAGGTAGAAAATAGACTGTAAGGGTGCCAGGGAGAAGCAGGAAGACCGCTTTGACAACGGTCAGAATAACTCAGATGAAAGAATTAAAAGACTAGGGCTGTATCAGTGAAAACAATGAGGAAGAGAGATTCTGGGATTTTAGAAAAAGAGGTAATAGGATTACCGACAAATTCGATATGGGGTGTGAAAGAAAGATAAGAATTTAGGTGGCCCCAAGGGTTTTAGCCTAAGTAATCATAAGTATAGAGTTTCCATTTGCTGATTTTCAGAACTTTTTTATTTTTTCTCTTAATTTGCTATAGGGCACATGCATTCTCCAGAGAGAAGCAAAGTAACAAAGGGCCTCCAGGGAGATGGTCACACTGCAGTCCCTTCCCCTCCATTCTCTCAGGATTTATATATAAAAATCAAGGGCAGTAAGCAAGTTTGAGGAGGGGGACCAGCAGGTGGCGAGGTGGTTAAGTTGCTGGACACTCCCACATGGCTGATCATAATTCGAGTCCCAGACCTGGTAGCTTGCTTTCTCACTTTCCCTCTTTCTCTCTCTGTGTCTCTCTCTGGTCAAATTAAAATGAATGAATGAATAAATAAAATTAAATAAATGATTTTTTTTAAGTATGAGGAGGTTTATGTGTGGACAGATAGGAGTTTATTATATATTCTGCTTAGAGTTGGCCTCAGTGAGATGACATTTGGTCAGAGCTCTGAAAGAAATGAGAGAACTAACCATATGCTGTTGTTCCAGGCAGAAAGAAAACCAAATTTAGACCATTGTTAGCATTTTTGAGAAAGAGCAAGGAGTAAAGTCCTTAGTAATATGAACCAGAAGGATGCTGGAAAGGAGCTCCAAAAAGAATCATGGAACCACATCACATGGGTAGTTGTAGGCAACAGTAAAGACTTTGGATGTTGCTCTGAATAAAGTGAGAGTCCATTGGACAGTTTTGAGCAACTGTTCCTAACTAATATTCCTACCTATTTCTAACTGTTAGGTAGAAAATAGACTGTAAGGGTGCCAGGGAGAAGCAGGAAGACCGCTTTGACAACGGTCAGAATAACTCAGATGAAAGAATTAAAAGACTAGGGCTGTATCAGTGAAAACAATGAGGAAGAGAGATTCTGGGATTTTAGAAAAAGAGGTAATAGGATTACCGACAAATTCGATATGGGAAAGAAAAGAAAGATAAGAATTTAGGTGGCCCCAAGGGTTTTAGCCTAAGATAAGTATAGAGTTTCCATTTGCTGATTTTCAGAACTTTTTTATTTTTTCTCTTAATTTGCTATAGGGCACATGCATTCTCCAGAGAGAAGCAAAGTAACAAAGGGCCTCCAGGGAGATGGTCACACTGCAGTCCCTTCCCCTCCATTCTCTCAGGATTTAGGGCATGCATGTACCCATGCCCGGTGTGTTTTTCAAGCCACTGGGTCTGGGACTTGAACCACACAATCAGTCGTGTAGGATCCATTTCCTTAATCACCATGCCACCATTTGGCTCAGGAATTTGAGTTTGGAACTGCCCATTTGGAAATGCCTGTTATGTGTAGATGTCTAACAGATAGTTGGGCTTATGGGTTTGGAGTTAAGGGAGTAATCTGGGACAAAGGTAAAAATGTGGGAGCCATCAAGGGGACTAGGTATAGAAAGAGACTGAGTCCTAGTATACTTCAGTATATCTGAAAAATGAAGGTAATGATTGTTATTTTTCTTAAGCCTATTAATATTAATCACACATTTATTTTCAAATACTGAGCTACCCTTGCTTCCCTAGAATAAACCCCATCTTGTCATAGGGTATAATTCTTTTTACATACTGCTGTCAATATTTCCTAATATTTTGTTACATGAGAGAAATGGGTTTGTATTTTTTTTTTGGTATTATATTTGATTTAGATATCAGGATAGTGCTAGCATTATAAAATAGACTAGAGGGTGTTTCATCTTTTCAAGAAGAGATTGTGCAGAATTTGCGTTCATTTTTCTTCACATATTTGGTAGAATTTGCCAACAAAACTATCTGGACCTGGAGACAGATTGATCCCGTTCTTTTCTTTCCCTTCCCTTACTTTTGCTTCTCTTCCCATTTTCCTTTCTCTACCTCTCCATCTCTTGCTCATAGAGTCTTTAAATAGTAAACTTAGTTTTCCGTAAAATTACAAAGCTACTCAAATAATCTATTTCATATTATGTGAGTTGTGTCAATTTGTGTTGTTTGAGAAACTACCCGTTTCATCTAAGTTGTCAAATTTATGTGTGTAAGTTTGTTTTACAGATATTATATATTTGTGGTATTCCGTATATTGTATTGATGTCTGAAGGGTCTGTAGTGCTGTTTCATTTCATTACTGAATTGGTCATTTGTGTCTTGCCTCTTCTTTCCTTCTCTTTTTCTCTCTTTCTTATCAGTCTTCCTAGAAGTTGTCAATTTTGTTGATCTTTTCAAAGAACCAGTTCTTTGTTTCATTGATTTTCAGTATTGTTTCCTGTTTTCAATTTTTATTAATTAATTTATTTTTTCTTTTTTTGAAGAGGTTTTTGCTACAGGGCACGTGCACTCGCCAGAAAGACAGACAGAGACAGAGAGACAGAAAGCGAGAAATCACCCCCCCCAGGGAAGATGGCCACACCGCAATCCCTTCTCCTCCATTCTCCTCTGGGGATCTCGGGCATGCATGCACATGCACCTGGCATGAGTTTAAGCCACGGGGTCCAGGGCTCAAACCACAGTCAACTACATGGAAGTCCAGCACCATAGCCATTACGCCAACAGCTAGTCCCAATTTTTATTAATTTCTTCTCTGATCTTAGCTATTGCCTCCTTTTGCTTGCTTTGGGTTTATTTTGCTCTTTTATTTCTAGGTTCTGGAGGTGGGAGTTTATATTTTTGATTTGTGAACTTTCCTCTTTTCATATATGATTTAATTTCCTTTTCCATTGCTATATCCACAGAATTATTTTTTTTAAGAATTATTTATTTATTTCCATTTGTTATTGTTATTTTTTTCTTTATTTGATGAGAGAGAGAGAGAGAGAAAGGGAAAGTGAGAAAGGAAGCCACCAGGTCCAGGACTTGAACCATGGTTAGCCATGTGGGAATCCAGCGCCCTTATCCATCACACCACCTGCTGGCCCCACCTCCATGTGTTTTTAAAATAACAGTTTCCTCTTTGTTCCATTGATTATTTAGAAATGTGTTGTTTAGTTTCCAGATGTTTGGTGATTTTCCTGTTATCTGTCTGCTAGTGGTTTCAAGCTTGATTCCACTTGGGAAACATATTCTGTGATTCCAGTTCTTTTAGATATACTAAGATTTGATTTTTGGTCTAGGATATGGTCATATCTGGGTTGGTATATCTTCTGTGGTCACTTGAAAAGAATATATTCTGCCGTTGTGGAGTTAAATGTTCTATAAATGCCTCACATCTTGGTTGATGATGATGGTGTTGTTGCTGATTTCTGTCTGGTTATTTTATCAATCGTTGAGAGATAAATCCACTCTGCAGTTTTATCTGGTTTTGTTTGGCACATTTTGCAGCTGCTGTTTTATTCATGTTTATTTAGCACTGCTGTGTCTTAGTTATATTTACCCTTTAACTCCTTTTATAATGTTCCTCTCTTGTCTCTGATAATTTTCTTAGTTCTGAAGTCTACTATATCTGATATTAACATAACCACTCTTAGGGCCAGCAGGTGACACGGTGGTTAGGCACTGGACTTCCACATGGCCAGCTGCTGCTCTTCAAGTCCCAGACTTGGTGACTTGTTTTCTCACTTTCTCTGTCTCTCTCTGGTGAGCACACATGCCCTATAGCAAATTTTAAAAATAATAATAAATTAAATTAAAATAATTCTTTTTAAAAACAGCTAATCATGCTTTTCTTTACTTAATGTTTGCATGATATTATCTTTTCCCATTTTTTTCTTTTGACCAGCCCATGTCATTATGTGAATTGAGTTTCTTGTAGGTATATAGTTAGATCCTGTTTTTCAATACACTTGGGCAATCTCTGTCTTTTAATTGTTATACAGTCACTCTTCACTTAACAACCTACCCTTTTAACAACTAACTCAGACTTATAACCAGTTCTCCCGTGCATGGTATCCTCTTTCTCAGTCTTTTTCTCCTTCCTGCTATCAACTAGTATTTACTACATGAAGTGTTTACAATCGTGCCATACATATTTCATTCGTAAATCTGTACTGTACTGTGCACCCGTGGTAGTATTCTGAATAAATAAAAATTATTACACCGGATTTATATTATTGTATTGTGGTGTGTTTTGTCACTTTCTGGCACTTAACTAATGTATTCTTTCTGTATGAATAGAATTACATTATTCTAGTGTGTTGTCACATGGTATCTATTGAAACATACATACCCTATGGTGCCACTATATACCACAAGACGTCTGCCTCTGAGCTCCTTGCTTATTGACCAATTTGCTTAACGACCTAGTTGCAGGAACAGAACTCAGTCATTAAGTGACAAGTGCCTTTTACATTTAATATAATTATTAATATGTTACAGCTTAAGTTTGCTGTGTAGTTTTTTGTTTACTGTTTGTTCTGTTTCTGTTTTCATTTTCCAGGCTATTAGTTATTTAAATACTTTTTAGAACTCCATTTGATTTATCTGTGTTTTTAAGTATATCTCATTGTTTGGGCATTTTTGAGTGGTTCCTGTGTTGTATTATGTGTGCATAATTTTACCAGTTATCACGACATCTTTCTTCCTTTTATGAGAAGATTTCCAAAAGTTCATGGAAAAATGGAAGTAAAATGCAAGTTTGTTTTGGTGCAAAAATATTTGAAATCTATGTATAGTATTTTCATAATAGTCATTATACATGATCATAATAGTTCTCTTTGCCCTCTCCTATTTATAAATATATTATACAGTTTACCATTGAGCAGTGTAGGGGTGAGGAGGACAAACCCCCACACACATAGTTTGAAAACCTTATGTAACCTTTGACTCCTCAAAAACTTAACTACCAATAGCCTACTATTGACCAATAGCCTATTAATTTAAACTGTTGATAAACACATGTTTTGTATACTGTATGTGTTTATATACTGTATTCTTAAAGTAAGCTAGAGGAAAGGAAATTTTATTGAGAAAAATCATAAGGAAGAGAAAATACATTTATAGTATTTATTGTAAAAACAATCTGTGTATAAGTTGACTTATATACTTCAAACCCATATTGTTCAAGGGTCAACTGTGTATTTATTATATATATTATATATTTTAAGACAGTCATATGTAATGCATATAGTATACTTTAAAGAGAATTATATAAATTGTCTTTAAAATGTTCTCTATACATTTAAAACCACATTAAATAATTTGCCAGGAGAAAAACAACCCAAATAACAGATTTCTCATCAGGCCAGTGTTAAAATTTTTACTTCAATGATCAGATGTAATTTAGAGAGTCACCTTGTAGAGTGGTTGAGGGAGCCAGATCCCATATAACTGACCATGGTTTGAATCCTTGCTGTGGGAGTTTGAAAAATACAGTGGGGGACCAGCAGGTGGCATGGTGGTTAAGGGCACTGGACTCCTACATGCCCAGCCGTAGTTCAAGTCCCAGATCTGGCAGCTTGCCTTCTCACTTTCTCTGTCTTTCTCTCTCTGGTCAAAATTTCAAAATAAATAAAGTTAAATAAAATAATTCTTTTAAAAAACTAAGAAAAATATGGTGAGTATGTGTGTGTATGTGGCCCAAATCCCAACAGAATGGAGAAAAGGAGAAGGGATTTCAGCATGACCATGCCCCATTGGGGAGTGCTTTCTCTCTCCCCCCCCAACTCACCCCTTTGTTTCTCTATCTCTGGGGAGCAAACGTGCCCTCTGGCATTTAACAACAAAAACAACACCAACAAAAAACAAGACATTAAAAAACAGAATTTAGAAAAGAGGGTAAGAAAAGCATGTTATATTTACACATTTTTGTTTGCCATGTCCTTTCTTCCTTCCTGATAGTCCACAATTTTTTTTTCATCATTTCCTTTCTGATTAGAGAACTTCAGTCATTCTTTCATAGTAAATCTGCTGGTATTAATTTTTTTTATTTTCCTCTACCAGAGAATGTCTTGATTTTCACTTCATTTCTGATCAGTATTTTTGCTGGGTATAGGATTCTGCGTGGACAGTTTTTTGTTGTTTTTCAGCACCTGAAAACTAGCGTGCAACTTCTTTCTGGCCTACTTGATTTCTGATGAGAAATCTATTATTTGGGTTGTTTTTAACCCTGGCAAATTATTAATATAATTTTTCTCTGGCTTCTTTTAACATTTTTTTGTTGTCTTCAGAAATTTAATTGTGATTTGTCTTGGTGTAAATTTTGGTGGGCTCACATGATTTGAGGTTTACTCAGGTTCCTAACATAGAAATTTGTGTATCTTGTCAATTTAGGTGAATTTTCAGCCATTATTTCTTTGAGATCTTTTTTGCCCTGCCTTCTTCCTCTCCTTCTGGGACTCAGATCTTTTGGTATAACCCCACAGATCCCTTAGGTTTTGTTCATTTTTTTTTCCCAGTCTACTTTCTATTGAGTAATTTCTAATGTTCTGTCTTCTAACTCAGATTTTTTTCTCCTCCATTCTGCTGCTGAGCCCATTCACTGAACTTTTTCATTTCAAAAATTCCCATTTTTTTCTTCTTTATATCTTGTTTCTTTCCTGAGGCTTTATGTTCTTTTGTTTGAAGCATGTACATAAGTTGCAAATTGAAACATTTTAATCATGGTTGCTTTATCTACATCCAGTAATTCTAACATCACCGTCACCTTAGTATTGACCTGTGTTGACTAATTGTCTTTTTTTTTTCAGTCAGTTTGAGTTTTTCCTGGTTCTTGGTATGATGAGTAATATTTTTATCGAGACCTGTACATTTTTTTATTCTGTTCTGAGATTCTAGATAGTATTTAAATATTATATTTTGGCTCACTTTCTTTAATATCTTTCCTACACCAATAGGAGAAACACCCTGCTTTGTTATCCAAGTGGTAGTAGAAGTCCAGGTTCCTAACTTAGCCTCCATTGATACTCAAGAAAGAGCACTTCCTTGGGACCAGCAGTTAGTGTGATGGCTGTGTCGCTGGACTCCCATGTAGTTGACCGTGGTTTGAGTACGGGACCCGGTGGCTTAAACTCACGCCAGGCGCATGCACGTGCGTGCCCAAGATCCAGAGAGGAGAATGGAGGAGAAGGGATTGTGGCATGACCATCCCCCCTGGGGGGGGGGATGATTTCTCGCTTTCTGTCTCTCTGTCTCTTGCTGGTGAGCGCATGCGCCCTATAGCAAAAACCTCTCCAAAAAAAAAAAGAAAGAGCACTTCCTACCACTGCTGAGTGGAGGTAGCACTTCCAGCTCCCCAGTGGGTCTCTGTGACACCACACAGGAGTGGCGTTATCACCACTGGGCGATGGTGATTGTTCTGACTGTCTACTAGACCTCCTCTGACACTACCTGGAAGGGAGGGAGAGGGCTACTTTGTTACTGCCTATTAAGAGTGGAAATGGGGACCAGCAGTTAGCGTAAAGGCTATGTCGCTGGAATCCCATGTAGTCAACCGCGGTTTGCGTCCCAGACCCGGTGGCTTAAAGCTCACGCCGGGCGCATGTGCATGTGTGCCCAAGATCCCGAGAGGAGAATGGAGGAGAAGGGATTGTGGCGTGGCCATCCCCCCTGGGGGGTGATTTCTCACTTTCTGTCTCTCTGTCTCTGTCTCTCTGTCTCTCTCTGTCTGTCCGGTGAGCGCATGCGCCCTATAGCAAAAACCTCTCCAAAAAAAAAAGAGTGGAAATGTAGGCTTCCCATGTGGTCTCCACTGACTGTATTGGGTTGGGAGGGGGGAGGTAGGTGCAGGGCTGGTGAGTATGAAATTCCCTGCCCCTCCTTCACATTCTCTGACACCATCCCTGCAGGAAGAAGGAGCATTGGGAATCCCTCTTTACAGAGTGAAAGCCCGGACTTCCCAAACCCAATCAGCCTTTGCTGCATGGTGAGGCCATAGTATTTTCAGAAAAGAGCAGTTACTGTCTGGAAGTTTCTTGTTTTGCTAGCCTGCCCTTTTCTGGTCCTTTGACTGAAGAGAGCAGATTTTTTTGTTGGGACTTTTCGTGTCTGCTTTCACATTGTCAGTTTCTTCCGCTCCAAGACTGGGATCTATGAAAAGAACCCCAGGGAATTCAGTACTGTATTGTCCTCAGGACCTAAAGTCTCCAGCCAGGCTGCTTTCTTCTATCTGCCTTTCAGAGTTATCTTCAATTTGATTTATATATAATATCCAGGGCTTTAGTTATATGTAATGAAAGGAATTAGGAAATATATGTCTACTGCACCTCCCTGAAGCAGGAGTCCTCTGTTTATTTGTACGTGTCTGTATATACATATAAATGTAATTTTTATTTGTACAAATATTTACTTATAGATAAATGTTCTATACACACACACACACACACACACACACACACACACGAATCACCTGGAGAACTTATGCCATTGCTAAGGTCTCAACGTAGGGGAGGGGATCAGGGATGGTTAGCATATGTATTCTAATATATGAGGGGGGTCTTCAAAATAAAATGTGAAAATGTGTCTTATGAAAAAGTCAGGAGACCAGCAGATGGCGTAATGTTATGTCGCTGAACTCCCACATAGGCGACCATGGTTTGAGTCTTGGACCTGGCAACTTAAAACTCACACCAGGCACATGTGCATGCATGCCCAAAATCCTGAGAGGAGATTGGAGGAGAAGGGATTGTATGGCCATACCCCTGGGGGTGATTTCTCACTTGCTGTCTCTCTGGTGAGCACACAAGCCCCATGGCAAAATTCTCTCTTGGGACCAGCAGTTAATGTAATGGCTATGTCTCTGGACTCCCACATAGTCGACCGCGTTTCAAGTCCCGGACCCAGTGGCTTAAACTCACGCCAGGCACGTGTGCGTGCGTGCCCAGGATTTGGAGAGGAGAATGGAGAGGAGCGGATTACAGTGTGGCCATCCCCCCGGGGGGTGATTTCTCGCTTTCTGTCTCTCTGTCTTTCTGGTGAGCACATGCGCCCTATAGCAAAAAAAAAAAATCTCTCAAAAAAAAAAAAAAGCTGGGTATGGACTTCAAAATTTTTGCACTAAAATAAACTTGTACTCTAATGACAGAGTACATGCATACATGTGCATGCACAATAGAGAGAGAAGAAGTAGTAAAGAGATGTGTTCGCATCACACAATGATTCATTCCCCTTCTCCTGCCTTCCAGCTCAGGATCCCAGATGTGCACACCTGGTTTTTTGGGGGGCTGACATGGGATTCAGACTGCAGTCACTATGTGGCTTCCAGTATTACAGGACACTGATATTATTACTATGTGATGGCAACCTGGCCTAAAAGTATATTTTAATTCCATTTTTCCATCAACTTTCTGAAGTCCTCTTATATATACCTACATGCGTACATGTGCATGCACAATAGAGAGAGAAGAAGTAGTAAAGAGATGTGTTCGCATCACACAATGATTCATTCCCCTTCTCCTGCCTTCCAGCTCAGGATCCCAGATGTGCACGCCTGGTTTTTTGGGGGGCTGACATGGGATTCAGACTGCAGTCACTATGTGGCTTCCAGTATTACAGGACACTGATATTATTACTATGTGATGGCAACCTGGCCTAAAAGTATATTTTAATTCCATTTTTCCACCAACTTTCTGAAGTCCTCTTATATATACCTTCTTCTAAATTGACCACTTTTCTGCCTACCAAAAATCTCTTCTAGAGGAGGAGACAGGTACAAGGCACAGTTTGACAAATAGTCTATAGAGGACAGTTGTACTAAATGAGCCTGGAATAATTTCTGGACGGCTGTGTGGGAAATCTCTTTGGTTCTCCTTCTCCACACTGTATTACGTATTCTTAGCATTCTGCAGTATACTCCCCCTCTCATGGCGAGGCCCTCTGGTTAACTTTTCCCCCTTCCCTCTTTAAGAGCTTAGCACAGTGTGTGACATGTAGTATAATATGTGAAGACGTTTCTGGGTAGAAGGAAGGATAACAGAATATGCCGGAGGTTTAATGTTTATCCCATTTCTTTTACTTATTTATTAAACAAGCCGTTAGTGGGTAGAAACTGCTTGACAGACACTGTACCAGATGCTAAGGAAACCACAAGTAAAGCTATGACACTAAAAGAGTATATACCGTTTGGTTGGGAAACCAATAAATAAATCCATCATTTTAACCCAAGATAATAGTCTTCCTGTGTACTCTGAACACTACAGCTATATGGATTATTGAACAAGTACCTCTTTTATTGTATAATTCTGGTCCTTTAGAATGGAGAGCATATGTAGAGTATGTATAGCATGGAATTTCTACACCTGACTGTTCATCAGACTGACCTTCTGAACTTTTGAAATTATAGATTCCCATGGGCTGGCCCCATGGCCTAGTGATTAAAATTTCTGAGACAATAAACACACAGGTAGATAACCCAATTTGACAGAAGGTGCTAAGTGCTAAGGTGGGACCAGCAGTTAGCATAATGGCTATGTCACTGAACTCCCATGTAGTCGACCGCAGTTCAAGTCCTGGAACCAGTGGCTTAAACTGATGCCGGGCGCGTGTGCGTGTGTGCCCAAGATCCCGAGAGGAGAATGGAGGAGAAGGGATTGCGACATGGCCATCCCCCCTGGGGGGGTGACTTCTCGCTTTCTGTCTCTCTGTCTCTGTCTCTTTGGCGAGCACATGCGCCCTATAGCAAAAACCTCCAAAAAAATAAAGAAGGTGTTAAGTGCTATGGAGAAGGATTTTTAAGGCAAAGAAGGGACAGGCAGTGCCAAGGTGGGAAGAAGTGAGGATGAGTTGCAACAGTATATAGGGGTGATCAGAGAGGGCCTCAAGTCGAAGTTACATTTGAGCAAAGCCTGCAAGAGGCAAAGGAGGGAACTATGAGACTGTGTGGAGAAGCAGCAAGTGCAAAGACCCCAAACAAGTGATCTCATCAGAACACTCGTCTGTGAGGAGACGTGATGGCATGTCTGGCTCCTCTAGGCCTTTATTAGGTGCTTCACTTTTCCCTCCTCTGGCCTTTGCTTGTGACAGGCTTTTGACTTCGAGTAGTCTTTCCACATAGCCATTAAGTATGTATTGCCCACCCCCCACCCCAACTCGAATTCTTCTCCCTCCAGGACCACTTCCCCATTGGTATTCATTCTGTTTCTGGATTCCTTCTGCACTTTAATTTTCTCCATAGGGCACGTGCCACTTCCTAGGGAGAGACACAGAGAGAGAGAGAGAGAGAGTGAGAAATCGCTCCCCAGAGGGATGGCCATCCCATGATTCCTTCTTCTCCTCTTAGGATTTTGGACATGCATGCACATGCAGTCTGTGTGAGTTTTAAGCCACCAGATCCAGGACTTGAACTGTGGTCCACTACATGGGAGTCCAGCAACATAACCATTACACCATCTGCTGGTCCTGCACTTCTTTTTTTTTAATCTCACTTTTTAACATTTTGTGTGTTGTAAGAAGTACCTTGGGATCTACCATCTTATCCTTTAAGTATCTATAAAGTATTATACATTATCTCATACCAATTGTTTATTTGTCCTCACCACCTCTATACCTTGGCCCAGAGTTCTTACATAGCACGTTCCTATGACAAGACAGTGTTGGGGATGAAGGGAAGAGGCTTGGCAGGGGCATGAGTTCATTCATACTCTTCAGCTCTAGCTCTCTCTCCCACTTCTCCCAGGGCTGTTTTCCAGTATCAAAGTGGGAGTACATTAAACCAGGAAGGGTTTAGATGGCTGTTAGCAATAGAGAACTGTTTACTTATCCTTACGTTGTTCATGCTTATCCAGCCACTTTCCAAACTCTGGGTTGTTTCTCTACTCACCCAGGACACTGAATGCCTCATCCTAGCATCGCTTTCTGGGCCAGCATGCCCCTATTGCTGTTGGTTACATACACATCACACTTTGCAGCAGCACCACTTTAAATAAGTAGGGTTGCATTTTACAGGAATAAAATCTAAGACTTGTAAGGCTTTAAACCTCTAAACTATTCCTTCTGTAATTGACATATTATCACACAAGTGTGATTTCATGGCCATCCTATAAAGCTATATGATTGCCTTTTATAGTCATGTCAAAGTAGCACTGTGTTATACTATCTTTTCTTTCAGAAAGCTTATTTAAATATTTCTGAGCCTATAACCTATTCTTTAGAAGATCTCTGATTGTAGTTATTCTTTATTTATATATATCCCATTGTGAGACTGTACCACAATTTATCCATTTTACTGTAGATCAGCATTTGGGTAGTTCTGTTTTAGGGTAACCCAAGAGTACATCTTTTGATAAACTTATGCAGTAGGCCCTTCATACGTATCTGCAGGTTCCATATCCAGAGGTCAAAGATGTTACATTTCTTGCTGACATTTGAATGTAGTTAGGACTATAGTGGTTGCATCTCTACTGAACGAATACCAACTTTTTTCTTGTCATTGTTCTCCAAGTAATACAGTATAACAACTATTTACATAGCCTTTACATTATATTAGGTATTATAAGTAACCTGGAGTTGATTTGAAGTACACAGGGGGATGTGCATAGGTTACATGTAAATATTAGCATTTACTGATTTTGGCTTATGCAAGGGGTCCTGGAGCCAATCCCCTGCAGATAATCAAGAGACTACTATCTGTCTATTTCTCCTGGGTATTTTTCAGAGTGAAATTGCTAGATCATAGAGCCTAAATATGTTCACCTTTAGAATAACAAATGCCAGCAAAGAGTTTTCCAAAATAGTTGTACCAATGTATATTCACTAAATGATTATTGCATAGCCTTCCCAATAGCTAGTGTTTTCCTTTCCTTTTGTTACCTTCTTTTTTTTTTCATTTTAGCCCTTCTGGTGATATGCAGTGGTATCTCATTGTGGTTTTAAATTGTATTGAAATTTCCTGACTAATGATAATAAATGTATTTTTGTATGTTTCCTGGCCATTTGGCTATCTTTTTTTTGTGATGCCTATTCAAGTCCTTTGCCACATTTTTGTTTGGTTGTCTTTTTCTTAATGATTTATAATAGATAAATATTTTTAAATTTTAGACATGAGTGTTTCATCAGTTATGTAGCAAATATCTTCCCTCACTTTCTGAGTTGCTGTTTCACTCTCTTTAATAGTTTCTTTTGCGGCTGGCCCCTAGGGTAGCGGGTAAGCCCAGTACAGAGGAAGCTGGATCCACATAGCTGACCATGGTTCAAATCCTGGCCCTGGCAGCTTGAAACACGAACAGTTTGAACACACCTGGTGTGTGTTCACGTGTGCTCAAATCCTGATCGGATAGAGAAATTGAGGTGAAAAAGTTGTAGCATGACCACGTTCCATTGTAGGATTCTCTTTTCTCTGTCTCTTTCTCCTCTTTCTCTGGCCAGTGCACATGCTCTCTGGCAATTAAAAATAGAATAAAATCTTTTGATGAACAGAAGTTTATAATTTTAATGTAGTCCAGTTTATCAAGGTTTTCTTTCTTTCTTTTATTATTTTTTTTTTTTGGAGAGGTTTTTGCCATAGGGTGTGTGTGCTTGCCAGAAAGACAGAGAGAGACAGAGAGACAGAACGTGAGAAAACACCCCCCAGGGGGGATGGCAATGTGGCAATCCTTTTTCCCCTATTCTCCTCTCGGGATCTTGGGCATGCATGCGTACACACCCGGAGTGAGTTTAAGTCACTGGGTCCGGGACTCGAACCATGGTCAACTACATGGGAGTCCAACAACATAGCCATTACGTTAACTGCTGGTCCCTTTTTTTTTTTTTTAAATTTGTTATAGGGCATGTGTGCTTACTGGAGAGAGACAGAGATAAAGGGAAAATGAGAAGGCACCCTCTGGGGGGATGGCCATGCCCCAATCCTTTCTCCTTTCTCCTCTTGGGATTTTGGGTTCATGCACACATGCTCCCACTGTGTTTTCAAGCTCCTGGGTCTGGAACTCAAACCATGCAGCTGATCATGTGCAATCCAGCTACCTTAATCTCCACACCAC
The DNA here is from genome assembly GCF_000334495.1 of Tupaia belangeri chinensis. Classification (NCBI taxonomy): domain Eukaryota; kingdom Metazoa; phylum Chordata; class Mammalia; order Scandentia; family Tupaiidae; genus Tupaia; species Tupaia belangeri. Next base: position 5,491,105 of record NW_006159579.1, on the reverse strand, counting down.
CAGTTTGCCCAGGATTTTAACATTTTTACCACTTCCTGATACTGTTGACTCTATTTTTACCTTCCTTTTTGTTTGCTTAAATTAGGGTATTTCAGGACCAGCAGTTAGCATAATTGCAGTTAGACTGCAATTCGAGTCCTGAATCCAGTGACTTAAACTCAAGCCAGGCACATGTGCGTGCATTCCCAAGATCCCGAGAGGAGAATGGAGAAGAGATTGCGGCATGGCCATCAGCCTGGGAGATGATTTCTCGCTTTCTGTCTCTCTTTCTCTCTCTGTCTTTCTGGCAAGCGCACGTGCCCTATAGCAAAAACCTCTTTAAAAAAGAATCAATAAAATGTTTTTTAAAAAATAAATTAGGGTATTTATTGATCTGCCTTCTAATTCATTAATTTTGTCCTCTGCTAAATACAACTTGCAGTTAAA
>NW_006159579.1:5413402-5490336 GCF_000334495.1 Tupaia belangeri chinensis | reverse complement strand
GAGAGACAGAGATAAAGGGAAAATGAGAAGGCACCCTCTGGGGGGATGGCCATGCCCCAATCCTTTCTCCTTTCTCCTCTTGGGATTTTGGGTTCATGCACACATGCTCCCACTGTGTTTTCAAGCTCCTGGGTCTGGAACTCAAACCATGCAGCTGATCATGTGCAATCCAGCTACCTTAATCTCCACACCACCAGTTTGCCCAGGATTTTAACATTTTTACCACTTCCTGATACTGTTGACTCTATTTTTACCTTCCTTTTTGTTTGCTTAAATTAGGGTATTTCAGGACCAGCAGTTAGCATAATTGCAGTTAGACTGCAATTCGAGTCCTGAATCCAGTGACTTAAACTCAAGCCAGGCACATGTGCGTGCATTCCCAAGATCCCGAGAGGAGAATGGAGAAGAGATTGCGGCATGGCCATCAGCCTGGGAGATGATTTCTCGCTTTCTGTCTCTCTTTCTCTCTCTGTCTTTCTGGCAAGCGCACGTGCCCTATAGCAAAAACCTCTTTAAAAAAGAATCAATAAAATGTTTTTTAAAAAATAAATTAGGGTATTTATTGATCTGCCTTCTAATTCATTAATTTTGTCCTCTGCTAAATACAACTTGCAGTTAAAACTCTACATTGAGTTTTTAACCATAGATACTTAATTATTAGAAATAGACAATTTCTTGGTTCCAGAGTGTCCATTTGATTTTTTTAATAGATTCCAACAGACTATGGTAAAATTCTATATCCTTTCATTTATTTTACCCACTTCTTCCTCTATTTCTGTTTTTTTGTTTGCTTGTTTGTTTTTTTTTTGGAGAGGTTTTCGCTATAGGGCACGTGCGCTTGCCAGACAGACAGAGAGAGACATAGAGACAGAAAGCGAGAAATCACCCCCCAGAGGGGATGGTGACGCTGCAATCCCTTCTCCTCCATTCTCCTCTCGGGATCTTGGGCACACATGCACACGCACCCAGTGTGAGTTTTAAGCCACCAGGTCTGGGACTTGAACCACAGTCGACTACGTCGGAGTCCAGAGACATAGCCATTATGCTAACTGCTGGTTCCCTTCCTCTATTTCTTGACTATAATAATCTTGACTATTTCAGAGTCCTTGATTGGGTCATCTGTTTCCATTGTCTATTTTTTCCTTTCACTATCAGTTACGTGGTATGACCTCTTCACATATTAAAAATTGGGGGGTGAACTGGCAGATGACATGGTGGTTAAGGCATTGGACTCTCAAATGGCCAACTGCAGTTCAAGTTCTGAGCCTGGTGGCTTTCTCTCTCTCTCTCTTTCTCTGTTTTCCTCTGGTCAAGTTGAATTATAATAGTAATAAATAAAATTGAATAAATCTTATTAAATATTTATTTATCTATTTATTTTGGGGGAGATTTTTGCCATAGGGTGCATGCACTTGCCAGAAAGGCAGAGAGAGACAGAGATTCAGAGAGACAGAAAGCGAGAAATCACCCCCCAGGGGAGACGGCCACACCACAATCCCTTCTCCTTTCAGGATCTTGGGCACGCACGCACACACACCTGGCGTGAGTTTAAGCCACCGGGTCCAGTACCTCGAACCACAGTCAACTACATGGGAGTCCAGCGACATAGCCATTACACCAACTGCTGGTCCCTAAAAATGTATTTTTATGCCAGACATTATATGAGTGATCATGGTTTCATATAATGTTATCTTCTACCAAAGAGGATTGCCTCTTTTTCTTTTTCTTTTTCTTTTTCTTTTTTTTTGAGAGGTTTTTGCTATAGTGAGCATGCACTCGCCAGAAAAGACAGAGAGAGACAGAAAGCGAGAAATCACCCCCCAGGGGTGATGGCCATGCCATAATCCCTTCTCCTCCATTCTCCTCTCAGGATTGTAGGGGTACACACACACGTGCGCCCAGCATGAGTTTAAGTCACTGGGTCTGAGAATCGAACCATGGTCAACTACATGGGAGTCCAGAGACATAGTTATTACACCAACTGCTGGTCTCGAGGGATCCGTCTTTCTTCTGTTAGTAGATAGAGCAGGGAGTAAAAGCTTCTGTTGAATCAGGGATTTCAGTGGGTCACACTGCTGGACTGCAGTCCTGGTAAGACTCAAACTTACTCTGGCTTATCCTCGTCATTAGAGTATGGTCCTCCAGGGCTTTCAGTTGAGAGCCTAACAGGTTGTTGTGTCTTTGCACTTGAAAGACTATGGGGTTGGGACCAGCCAGGTGGCATGGTGGTTAAGGAGGCTGGATCTCACATGGCTGAGTACATGATTTGAGTTGCTGATTTGGTGGCTTGAAAAAAGCACTGGGTGCGTATGTGTGCATGCATACATGCCCAGAAATCTCAAGAGAATAGTGGAGGAGAAGGGAGTGCGGTGTGGTCATCCTTCCCTACCCCCCAAGAGTGTTTTCTTACTTTTTCTCCTTTTCTGTCCCTCTCCACACACCCTATAGCAAACCAAAAAGGAAAGAATGAAGGATGGAGGGAGGAAGACTGACTATGGGAGACTGAGTTCTGCGCTTCAAAATATTTCAGCTTGGGAACCAGCAGTTAGCATAATGGCTATGTCGCTGGACTCCCACGTAGTCGACCGCGGTTCGTGTCCCGGACCCGGTGGCTTAAAACTCACGCCGGGCGCGTGTGCGTGCGTGCCCAAGATCCCGAGAGGAGAATGGAGGAGAAGGGATTGCGGCGTGACCATCCCCCCTGGGGGGTGATATCTCGCTTTCTGTCTCTATGTCTCTCTCTGTCTGTCTGGCGAGCACACGCGCCCTACAGTAAAAATCTCTCCAAAAAAAAAAAAAAAAATTATTTCATCTTCATTCTTCTGCCCTCCTCTTTGTCTAACTTTGAAATTTGTCAAATTCCTTGAGGAAGAAACCATTCCAATGTTGAAGGTCCCTCAGATCACCAGTTTTGTTATTCTAGCTTTGAAGAACACTAAAATTGTTATTGGTTTCTTTGTCCCCAAGCAGCCGCCTTCTCCCAGAGGTCATGTCTTTTTTTTTGGGGGAGAGGTTTTTCACTATACGGCACGTGTGCTCGCCAGACAGACAGAGAGAGACATAGAGACAGAAAGCGAGAAATCACCCCCCAGGGGGGATGGCCATGCCGCAATCCCTTCTCCATTCTCCTCTCGGGATCTTGGGCACGCACGCACATGCACCCTGTGTGAGTTTTAAGCCACTGGGTCCGGGATGCGAACCGCGGTCGACTACATGGGAGTCCAGCGACATAGCCATTACACTAACTGCTGGTCCCTAGAGGTCATGTCTTTTGAGGTTCCTCATTCTGCAATTCTCTCTCCAACCCCACCTTACCATTACAAGCATGTGGTTTCTCTTTTACCAGTGGCATCCATGACCTAGTCCTAAACCCATGTCCAGGATTATCAAATGCACCAAGAACAATAACAACAAAAAAAACACCAAAATAAGCTATTGAATTTTTTTTACTATCAGTTTATCTAGTCCTTACTGCTTCCATACGTATTAGATGCTTTAAGAAATGCTTTCGAGGGACTGGCAGGTAGTGTGGTGCTTAAGATGCCAGACTCCCACATGGCCACTGGAGTCCTGAACCCAGCAGCTTGAAAATCATGCCAGACACATGTGCACATGTGCCAAAAATATTGACAGGAGACTGGAGGAGAAGGGATTGTAGCGTGGCCATCCCTCTTGTGGGGTCATTTTTCGCTTTCCCTCTCTCTGCTTTGTCTCTCTCCAACAAGCACATATTGCTATGGCAGAAACCTAAAAAAGAAAAAAAAAATGAAAAAGAATGATTTTTGTAATAGATTTGACTTTTTTAGACATCAGTAGGAGTATTAGCCCCCCCACGCCCTACTACTGAGTCATCTGAAAAAGTCATGACACCTTGTTGCATAGAAGAACCGAAAAATACATTGTGACTTTTCCAATGACCCAATATATCCTACTGGAAAGCAGAACATGTTCAAGTGTTTGGAGTGCTGCCATGTGCCAGAGACTGTTCCAGCTTCCAAGTACAGGATTGCCCCAGCCGTGAGCCCTTAGTCAAACATAGGTAAGACAGACATACAGAGAACATAGCCTGCCAAGTACTGCCTTGGAGGTGTGTACACAGTGGTGGAAAGAAGAGACACACGTGGAATAACACCACCTGTTTAGAAAATTGCAAGATTTATCATTTTACATGGTTGCAATTAAGAGTTCAAGAGATGAAACAAAGAGATGAGGTCAGTAAGATGGGCAGAGCTCATGGTAGAGGGCCCCATATGCCATGGCACAAAACTGTTTGTATTTTGCTGACTACGGAGAGCAGTTGAAGAATGTTAAAGATGGGGAAGGATAGTCTGATTTTTAAAATATTTTTTTCTTCGTGATAGATTATGTGTGCATGTGTGAAAGAGATAGAGAGGGAAAGGGGAAGAGAGAGAGAAAGAGAACCTCTCCACAGGGTTTGATCACTCCACAATCCACAGTCTGTTCCCCCTACTCTTCCAGCCCAGATCCTGGGCACTCATGTGCAAGCCCAGCATGTTTTAGACTGACTGGACAGGGGATTTGAACCACACCTGCCACATAGGATCTGGCTAGTCTTTAGCCATGTTGTCTCTATGCCGCAGAGCTGGCCCAAGTGATCAGATTTTTCATTTTAGAAAGATCAAGTAAGTGCCAATGTGAAATGAGAATTCCAGAAGGGCGGGCGCACAGGCAAGGGGCCAGAGAGGAAACATTGAATCCATGCTGCTCATCAACAGGTCTGGGAAATAGCAAAGGGTAGAACCGATGAAATGTAGGGATTTAGAGGAAGATGAAAATGAGCAGAGACGCTAAGATTTCTGGCCTGGGTGAGGACCGTAAATCACGAAGGGAATGCAGTAGAAAGCAGACGATTCAGTTTTGGATATGTTTTGTGTTCTCGTTTCATTAGCTCTCTTAGAATGTTGTCATATAATCTGAGAACATAGTTTGGGAACCACCACCCTGGGAAACCAGGTTGTCTTCTTTTTTTTTTTTTCTTTTTTTTTCTTTTTTTTGGGGGGCAGGGGAGGTTTTTGCCATAGGGCACATGCGCTCCCCAGACAGACAGAGAGAGACAGAAAGTGAGAAATCACCGGGATGACCATACCGCAATCCCTTCTCCTCCATTTTCCTCTCGGGATCTTGGGCACGCACGCACACGCGCCCGGTGTGAGTTTAAGCCGCAAGGTCCGGGACTCAAACCGCGGTTGGCTACATGGGAGTCCAGTGACATAGCCATTACGCTAACTGCTGGTCCTCCAGGTTGTCTTCTTGAAACTCGTAAGGTAAGTAAGAGAGATGCAGAGCCCCTAGGCTTTGCCCTCACCCCAGTTCTAACAAGAGACCCTCTGATTGTGTCTGTTTTACATTTTGTTTCCATGGACACATTTTACTTGAAAAAAGTATTCCATGCTAAAAGAATAAAGTTACCAGTGTTTCTTTATCATTCATATTCCCCTTTTATATCTTGTTTTGAGCTGTTTGAAAATAACTGTCCTCGTTTTGAGCTGTTTGTCCTTTGTCACGTATCTTCCTCTGGTAGGATATTTGGGTGATGTCGTCTCTGAATCCTTGCATGTTGTTCTTCTACCTTGGCAAGTGAGTCTTAGCTGTCTGTACGGTGAGGATCAGAATCCTTTATTTGCGGCCAGTAGATCTATTCCACTGCCTTTTAGCATCCATCATTGCAAATGAGAAGTTCAGAACCAATCTCTTTTTCATAGTTATTTGTTATTTCTTCCTGAAAACATGCATGATTTTTCTCTTCGTCTTTAGAGTTCAGGAATTTTACCAGAATGTGACTAGGTATGCTCGTCAATCTCCAGATAAATCTTTTAGCAGCTAAGGGAAACGTTTCAGTTATTTGTTTGCTCTAGCACCTCCATCTGTTCCTTTTTCTCCTTCCAGTTTGCCAGTTATTTACATGTTAGTTCTTCCAGATCTGTCCTCCAAGTCCTACAATTTCCATCTCTTTGTATTCCTGCTCAAAGTGTTTTGATAGCACTACCTGATCTTCCAGGCCACTAATTGGGTCTTGGCAATTAATCATCTTCTTTTTTGGGTATGGAAGATAATGTTTTTAATTCTGGTCTGGCCTCAGTTGCATACCTGGTAACATACAAACTGCAGTACTGACGACAGATTCAGATTCCCATCCAGGTCAACCTGAAGCAGAACTGACACGCACTTGCCCAAATGACGAGGGCTTCTGGGAGAGGGAACAAGTAGGGTGACAAGAAGTTCTTGAGATATTTTTGCTATAGGATGTGTGCACTCACCAGAGAGATGGAAAGTGAGAAATCACCCCCCAGGAGGGATGGCCGTGCTGCGGCCATTTTCCTCTCAGGATTTTGGGCACACACATGCCTAGCATGAGTTTCATTGAGTCCTGGACTGAAAGTGTGTTGGGCCATGTGGGAATCCAGATTCTTAACCACTACACCACATCTTACATGCACACCCATTCTCTATCATGAAAAAATAAAACTTTAAGAAATATCTTTCAACTTGAACTTGAATTTCCTTAATTGGATCTTGTATTATTACTCAAATTCTTGTCTTCATCTTTTAGTGGTTCTGTTAATCTAAGATTTACCACCTCAAGGAATGTAGAAATGCTTTTCCTACCTCTGACACTAGATCCCATTAAGCTTTTATCTTCCTTTCCTACCTGTGGATCCAACTGTTGGGTCATTGGAAAAGTCATGACATATTTTTCTATGCAAAAAATGTGTCGTGGCTTTTCCAATGATCCAGTAACTAATACCTCAGGCAGGGAATGGCATCGCAGCCTCTGGATCATCTGTGTATAAGCTGTATATAGACCATATGTAGTAGCCAAATGTGAGTTTCTTGGCTGGCCTGGATGTCAGTGGGGAGTCTTTAGTCCCCTGCCAAGCTTTATAGTATCCACACATGGTGTTTTCCTAGCGGGGTGTAGAGAAACTCCAACTTCTTCTCTTCCCTGGCTTTTTGGAGCCACAGAGACCAGGAGATGTCCCCCAAGCAGTGCCCTCCCTCGTATGGGTCCATAGATTTCCATGCCCAGACTCTCTCTAGGGTAGGAGGCTTGACTGTGCCCTGCAGCCCTCTCTTGACCTAAGGGGGAAATCTGGCACTAGCTTTGAGCAATTCCTGTTCACACCCACCAGACACCACTTGCCTGCTAGTCAAACTAGAGAGATGCAGAGCCCTAGGCTTTGCCCTCACCCCAGTTCTAACAAGAGACCCTCTGTGTCTATTTTACATTTTGTGTAGCTACTCTATTCAGGAGCTTTTGTTAAATTGGGGATAGAGGGAGGCAGCAGAGATACTGTCTTGTCATTACCTATTCAGAAGCCCCCAGCAAGTAAAGAAAGTAGAAAGAGAGAGAGAGAGAGACTGCCAGACTGGATATTGTCTAAGCCTCCATCCAGTGCCAGCATTTTACAGTTGTACACATTTATGGTCTCTAGCTTCAGCTTGATCCTCAGTACCCTTGGGCCATACTTTTATGTCTTCCCAGCATGCTCTGCATCCCCAAAGGGAATATTCAAGACTTTATTTCTCTCCTCAAGCCCTCAGTTTATCCTCCTTCCTGTTCACTGTCGGCCCATGACTTTGAATTTTTCCTTGAGAAAAAAAAAAAAAAAGACTCTCAAGGCATTAAGTTGCTCAGTTTCTTCATACCTATAAACCTGTTTCCATTCCTTCCTGCCTGCCTGCCATCCATCTTTCCATCCTGCTGGAATGTTCTCCCATGATTTCTGAGACAGTGTGTGCACTTGGATTCCTGTCTGTCTGGGCACTCCATTTCATGTTGCTTTCAGTGTCACCCAAAGCTGGTCTTTCTCTGACCTTACTGACTGTCAGGAGACCTTTCCAGTGCATAAAATTAATCATATTATATACCCTGCTTAAAATCTCTTGAAGACAAGAACAGGCAAAACTAGTCTGTAGTGATAGAAGTCAGAGTAGTGGTTACCTCCAAGCAGAGAAAATAGGAATTGATTGCAAAGAGGCATGAGGGAGCCTGCCAGGGTGCTGGAAATAGTCTGTATCTTACTTTGGTCTTCACATACATAAAAATTTAGTGAGCTGTACATTATGATAGTGCTTTTTACCCTGCATACACTTCATTTTAAGAAGACAAATCCCGGACCAGAAGGTGGTATGGTGGTTAAGGTGCTGGATTACGGCCTACCACGGTTCAAGTCCTGGACCCAGAGGCTTGAAAATTATGCCGAGCATGTTACTTCCCTCACTAGACTGAGGGCTAAGAATAGGAACCACCTCTTTTCCGTTTTATTGCTCCCTTAGTGCCTTAAGCCGTGACTGGCACATAGGCCCCCAGTAAATGTCTGTTGAATGAATGCATGGAAGTTCGCTTTGTGAAAAGTTACTGAAAAGTTCCCTTCCTCCCTCCTGCAGATGTTTCCTCAGATGTGTCCTCATTGAGAGGAAGGCACTATGGCAGTTTTTGATACCCCTGAGGAGGCCTTTGGCATTTTACGTCCAGTGTGTGTTCAGCTCACAAAGACCCAGACAGTGGAGAACGTGGAACATCTGCAGACACAATTACAAACTGTGAGTGACTCTGCCCTTCAGGAACTTCAGCAATACATCCTCTTCCCCTTGCGGTTTGCTCTCAAGACCCCAGGTCCCAAAAGAGAGCGCTTGGTCCAGAGCGTGGTGGAATGCCTGACGTTTGTCCTCTCTTCAACATGCGTAAAAGAACAAGAGCTTCTCCAGGAACTCTTTTCAGAACTCTCTGCTTGTCTGTATTCACCCAACTCCCAAAAACCTGCAGCTGTATCAGAGGAGTTGAAATTGGCTGTGATCCAGGGACTCAGCACATTAATGCACTCGGCTTACGGGGACATTATTCTGACTCTTTATGAACCCTCCAGTCTGCCTCGCTTAGGATTTGCTGTATCTTTACTGTTAGGCCTAGCAGAACAGGAGAAATCAAAGCAAATTAAAATTGCTGCCTTAAAATGTTTACAGGTTCTACTCTTCCAGTGTGATTGTCAAGACCATCCAAAGTCCTTGGATGAGCTTGAGCAAAAGCAGCTGGGGGATTTGTTTGCCTCTTTTTTACCTGGAGTTTCAACTGCGCTGACCAGGGTTATCACAGGAGACTTTAAACAAGGTCACAGCATTGTCGTATCTTCCCTAAAGATCTTTTACAAGACTGTAGGCTTCATTATGGCTGATGAACAGCTCAGAAAAATCTCAAAGGTACAAACAAAGCCTGCAGTTGAACACAGAGTAGCAGAGCTGATGGTTCACAGGGCAGCAGACTGGGTAAAAAGTACTGGTGACAAGTTGACTGTCCTTATTAAAAAGATAATTGAGTGTGTTTCAGTTCACCCACACTGGAAGGTGAGGCTAGAACTTGTAGAACTTGTAGAAACCCTTCTTTTCAAGTGCAGTCAGTCATTGGTCGAATCTGCTGGTCCTCTTCTGAAGGCTTTAGTGTGCCTAGTAAGTGATGAGAGTCCTGAAGTTCAAGCCCAGTGCAATAAAGTTCTGAGACATTTTGCAGATCAGGAAGTAGTGGTGGGCAACAGAGCCTTTGCTGATGTCTTGTCAGAAAGCCTACATTCCTTGGCCACATCTCTTCCCCGCCTAATGAACTCCCAAGATGATCAGGGCAAAGTCTCTACTCTCTCTTTGTTACTTGGTTATTTGAAACTCTTGGGCCCAAAAGTAAACTTTGTCCTCAACTCTGTGGCCCATCTCCAGCGCCTTTCCAAAGCACTCATCCAAGTTCTAGAACTAGATGTGGCTGACATCAAAATTGTTGAAGAGCGGCGTTTGAACTCTGATGCTATAGCTGCTTCTCCAGACACCTCAGCTATGCGGCCATGGCACCAAATCCAGAGGAGATACTTCCGCTTCTTCACTGATGAGAGGGTTTTCCTGCTCTTGCGGCAGGTTTGTCAGCTTCTCGGTTATTATGGGAACCTTTATTTGCTTGTGGATCACTTCATGGAACTGTACCATGAATCTGTCGTTTACCGGAAGCAAGCTGCCATGATCCTTAATGAACTGGTTACAGGGGCTGCTGGGCTGGAGGTGGAAAACCTTCACGAAAAGCATATGAAAACAAGCCCAGAGGAACTGAGAGAGATTGTGACATCTATACTTCAAGAATACACAAGCCAAGACAACTGGTATTTGGTTACCTGTATAGAAGATGAGGAAATGGAAGAGTACCCAATGATGAAGCAGTCAGGCCTCCAGTACATCACATCTGGAACAGACACCTGCCAAGTTCCTTCTTTCCCAGCCTTCTCAAAGCCAAGCCCCACTATCTGCTCCATGAACAGCAACATCTGGCAGATATGCATCCAGTTGGAGGGGATTGGCCAGTGTGCATATGCTCTAGGAAAAGACTTCCGTTTGCTCCTGATGTCAGTCCTCTATCCAGTGCTAGAGAAGGCTGGTGACCAATCCCTGCTCATTAGTCAGTCAGCTACCAGTGCCATGCTAGACATTTGTCATGCTTGTGGCTACGACTCCCTGCAGCACCTGATCAACCATAATTCAGACTATCTGGTGAATGGGATCTCTTTAAATCTGCGTCATCTTTCTCTGCACCCTCATACCCCAAAGGTCTTGGAAGTCATGCTTCGGAACTCAGATGCTAGCCTGCTTCCTTTGGTGGCAGATGTGATTCAAGATGTCTTGGCCACTCTGGATCAATTTTATGATATGAAAGCTGCTTCCTTTGTTGGTGTTTTGCATGCCCTGCTGGCAGCACTAGGTATATTGAGAGCCCTTGTTAATGCTGATTTGGGGGATAGGACCGAATAGCCTAGTTTGTCTAGCCCTATTTTTTTTTTCTTGTTTATGGAGGACAATTGAATAGTTGTTTCTCCAATCTCCACATTTCATAGTAGGGCTCCACTGGTGGGTTTTTTTGTTGTTGTTTTTTTCTGTTTTTTTTTTTTTTTTTAACACTGATTATCTCTGTCACTTATTGAGCTTCTGCTCTGTGCCAAGGATATAAACCCTGTAGACTAAATGTAAACATTATTCTTATTTTACAAATAAGGAAAAGGGTCAATAAAATCCTACTTGGCTAGGGCCACATAATTTTTTTTTGGGGGGGGGAGAGGTTTTCACTATAGGGCACGTGCGCTCGCCAGCAGAGAGAGACAGAGAGATAGAAAGCGAGAAATCACCCCCCAGAGGGGATGGTCACGCCGCAATCCCTTCTCCTCCATTCTCTCCTCGGGATCTTGGGCACGCACGCACATGTGCCTGGCGTGAGTTTTAAGCCACCGGGTCCGGGACATGAACCGCGGTCGACTACGTGGGAATCCAGCGACATAGCCATTATGCTAACTGCTGGTTCCCAATTTTTCTTTTTTTAATGAGAGAGATTTTGCTATAGGGCAAGTGAACTCACTGGAGAGATACAGAGAGACAGAGAGATAGAAAGGGAGAAGTCACCCCCCACCCAGGGGTGATGGCCACACCACAATCCCTTCTCTTGGGATCTTGGTTATGCATACACATGTGCCCCGTCTGAGTTTTAAGCCACTGGGTTCGGGATTCAAACCACAGTGGACTATGTGGGAGTCCAGCAGTGTAACCAGTACGCCATCTGCTCGTCCCCAAGCCACATAATAAGGGTAAAGTTGGGGTTTATGACAGTTATGTTCCTTCCAATATACCAAACGGTTTCTGATGATATTTAGAGTTAGCAGTATCTTTGCTAGGAGACCAGGAATAACATGAATTATTCAGTCCACAGATAGTAGACCAATATTGTCTCATAGAACTTTCTGTAATGATAGAAGTAGCCTGCACCTCCTCTGTCCAATATGTCCATTAACCATGTGTGACTAATGCAGAGGAAGGGCTGAATTTTACATTTTACTTCATTTTAATAGCTAGTGGCCATTTTGGACAGAGCAGGTCTAGAAACGTCCTTATACCATACCCTGTAAATTGTGTGAGTTGCCTTAAGTTTCTCTCCTTTCCTTTTCTCTTGGGTGTCTGTTGAAGATGTTAGCCACCACTAGATTGGCAAGATTTTGGACCTTATATAAGAAGAATCCCTCAACTGGATCGTCTTTGAATGAAAAAATAATGAGCTGTGTACCTGGGCCCCTTTTATTGAGAGAATATATCTTCAGATATGCATGTCTTCAGAGCTAATAGCCTCTGAGACAGGTAGAAAAGTCGCTGGCCTCATTTTGTCCATTGAAAAAGCTGATACTATGTGAAAAACTTTCTCATGGAAGTGACTGGAGCAGGGACAGTCTTCTGCCCTGTAGCTGACATTGTTTACAATGTTCATTTGTTCATCCATTCCTTCATTCATTCATGAACACTTTGCAGCATAAATGTTCTTTCATTCATTTATTAAATAAGTCAGCCATGTGTCAGCATACACATGCATATATATATATACAGGACAGCATACACATATACAGCAGTGAATAATAATAAACTTGTGGAGCTTTCCTTTTACAAGAGAGATGATAAGTTTGTAAATAATCGTTGTAAAAGCTCACTGCAGATTCTAATAAGCACACTGAAGGAAATAAACACCTTGATGCAAGAGAGTGTTGGGGAGAGACTGCCTTAAGTTGAGTCATCAGGGAGGGCGTCTGAGAGGGAGCAGCTCAAGCTGAGACCTGATGGATGAGAAGGGTTCATCAGTACACATGGGGCTGTCACATTGTTTTTATGATTTCTAAGAATATTCAGGCAAAGAGGATAGAAGGTGAAAAGACTTAGAATGAAGAGTTGGGATCTTTGCAAAGTGGACAAAAAGGACATTTTAGAAAGAGTGGTTCAAAATAGAATTGAGAAGAAGGGCAAGGACAAATCCTGGAGGGCCTTACAGGCCAAGGGAAGACGTTTAGATGCTATTTTGCCTTCCCTGGAAGCCTATGGAGTGTGCGAGACCCTGGGAGGCAGCCATGAACAAGACCCACAGGGGCCTAAGCTCCTCCTTAGACTGTTCCAACATTGCAGACTAGGACTGGTTTCCAATGTCATGTGTACTCCACCACTTTAGGGAGCTGTACTACTTCTAAAAAATACATGTTGGGGCCAGCAGGTGTTAAGGTGGTTAAGGTGCTAGACTCCCACATAGTTGACTGTGGTTCAAGTCCCAGATACAGCAGCTTGAAACTCATGCACAGCACCTATGTGTATACGCCTAAAATCCTGAGAGGAGAATGGAGGAGAAGGGACTGTGGTGTGGCCATGCCCCCTGGGGGGGGTGGGGGTGATTCCTTGCTTTCTGTCTCTCAGGCAAGCACATACACCCTATAGCAAAAATCTCTCTTAAAACAAAAAATGTTAAGAAAAAGCCTATGAATGGGACCAGCAGTTGGCATAGTGGCTATGCCACTGGACTCTCATGTAGTCAACCACAGTTTGCGTCCTGGACCCAGTGGCCTAAACTCACACTGGGCGCATGTGTGTGCATGCCCAAGATCCCAAGAGGAGAATGGAGGAGAAGAGACTGCAGTGTGGCCATCCCCCCAGGGGTGATTTTGAAGCAGGCTGGACCCCATCTTGGAGGAACGAGTCCATCTTGGAGAAGCACACTGTCTCTGTTTCTCTGTCTTCCTAGCGAACTTGGAGGAACGAGTCCATCTTGGAGAAGCACGCTGTCTCTCTGTTTCTCTGTCTTCCTAGCGAACGCACATACCCTATAGCAAAAACCTTTCAAAAGAAAGGAAAAGCAAAGAAATCCAAGAAATATATTCTCTTCAGAGATAACGCAATCTGGGTCCTGCAAATTAAATTGCCTTAGATTGCAGGTGTCTTTGGTCATTTCTGAAGGAAGTTAAGAAATCTTATATGCTTTTTTTCTTTTTAATTGAAGTGAGGTTGGGTTGCCATTGCAGAAAACAAAATGATGGTTAAAATTGACCCTAGGGTATCCTAGGAAAATTGGGAGTAGCTTTTCTGCTTTTGAAATAACACAGAATAGACTTGCTTGTTAAATAGTAAGTGGTACCAAGGTGGAATTGGTAGTTGCCAATCAAAGTAGCATTTTATGCTGGCGTTTCTGTTTGATATCAAATTGTCTAATTGATAGCCACTCTTCTGAGATGGGAGTGGAGTGTGGTCTTAGAGAATTTCTGGAAAGGTCTTAAAAATAACCCAGTACAGGTTTTAGCAAATTGAGTTAGCATATAGTGTTTCACATGTATTGACTAAAAAGCAGTGGGTACCACAGTGAAGCTAGAATATCAGTTAAGTTACTGCTTAGTACTACGCTTGCCTGATTATTCATAACAAGGAAAAAAAAAAAAAGAGTAGCTTTGAAAATAAAGTAGTCATGTCACATACTAATTTGGAGATCGTGCCACTTCCATACATGTAGAAATGCCTCGGTTTTTTTTACGGCTACCTCGAATTCTGTTGTATGGTGACAACTTAGTTTATTTAACCAATTCTTTCTTGGTGGATGTTTTGGTTGTTTCTGATATCTTGCCTCCACAAAATATGCTGCAGTGGGGCCAGTTGGTGGCTTGTGGGTTGAGGCGTGGGATCCCACATGGCCAACTCTGCAGGTTCAAGCCCTGGATCTGGTGATCTAGGGAACACGCCTGGCACGTGTGTGCCCAGGATCTCCAGAGAAGGGTGGAGGAGAAGGGATTTTGAAGTGGCCATCTCCCTTGGAGATGATTTCTCACTTTCTGTCTCTATCTCTCTGGTGAGCACATGCACTTTGTGGCAAAATAACTAAAAAAATAAATAAATAAAAGAAAGGAAAAACCACTGCAGTGAATATCTTTGTAGGTTATTTGGTACATGCCTAAAAGAAATGCTAGTTTAAAGGGTATTACATTTAAATTTTTGATAGAGAGTATCAAATTGCTTCCTAAGAGGTTGTACCAATTTAAACTCCTATTACCAATGTAAGAGAGTGCCAATTTTGCCACGCCCTCACCCACACTGTATATTAGCAAGCCTTTGATCTTTTCTAATCCAATAGGAGAAAAATAGCACCTTATTATCATTTTAATTTGCATTAAGAGTGAGGTTGAGCTCCTTTTCATATGTTTAAAAGCCATTTGTGAGCAAAGACATTTTAATGTCTGGCACCAGACTTGAATCTAGAAATAATCTTTGCTGCTTGTCTACTCTTAGCAGTGTAATCGCTGAGTCTGAGCTAGCTTTAACTGTTTGGGAACCAGTCCCTTAGGGTACAGTAAGAGCCTGACTCATATGTGGAAATGGGGCATTGAAGAAATGTCATAATTGATCCCCACATATAGGAACCTCCTCCTACTGGTTTGAAGGTACTCACCTCAAGCCTTCCTCTCTGTACTGGACCACAGCAGCAGTTTTAGGCTGTGGGGTTTTATTGTTTCAGTCTTAAGGAATTGAGCGCCTTTTCTTTTTAAGTCTATGGGAGGACCTTGATATGCAAAAATGGTTGAAGTTAGAGCTGCCCTGGTTGAAGGAAGGGATGGAGACCTTGGAACCCACCCTTCCCCAGCCTGCTATCTCGGTGTCCTCCCAGTGGTGATCCCCAAGACATTTCTGTAGAGTCCTAAGGCTCACAATTAGAAAACCACTGAACTCAGTGATGTTTAAGGTTTATTCTGTAGTGACCTATTAGATGTACTGGAGTATCACTGAAGAACAGATAGCTCTGAGGAGGAAATAACCAGTCTTCTAAAGCAATTTATGTCAGAAATACAATGCGACTATCCATTCTTAGAGTCCTGTAGAGCATAATTTCTGCTAATGAGTAGTATATCCTGGGCCGTATGTGTACTCCAGACTTGCATATTTTTTCATTCAGCATTTATTCTGAGCACCCACCCTAGGCTGGGCATATGACATTTTCAGTGGTGTCTAATGGAGCACAGAGTCTTAATGGGAGATTCAGATACTAAATAGTACACAGAAAATAAACATATAATTACAAATTGCTATGAGTTGGTAAGAAAGGACGGAACATGGTACTAGATAAGACATGTAAGTGACCTGAATTAGACTGGAAGTAAAGGGCTAGCTTTACTAAGTCCATTTTCTGCTTATACTAGGATGTGAGAAGTGCCTTGGAATCTTTCAGATGTTGAGTAGAGGGAGAGTGTTCCAGACAATGAGAATGACATATGCAAAAGTCTTAAGACAGGAAAATGCTTGGCACATTGAAGGAACTAAAAGATGGTCAGTTAATGAGCAGCTGGAAATGGTAAAAGATGAGGTTGAAGAGACAGGTAAGGACTAGGTTAGTGGGAACAGCAGTTAGTGTAATGACTATGTCGCTGGACTCCCATGTAGTTGACTGCAGTTCAAGTCCTGGCCCCGGTGGCTTAAACACACACCATGCGTGTGTGTGTGTGTGTGTGTGTGTGTGTGTGCGCGCGCGCGCGCCCAAGATCCCGAGAGGAGAAAGGAGGAGAAGGGATTGCAGCGTGTCCATCCCCCCTGGGGGGTAATTTTTTCTCGTTTACTGTCTCTGTCTCTGTCTCTCTGGCGAGCACACGTGCCCTATAGCAAAAAAACCTGGGGGGGGGGATTAAAAGGACTAGTTTAGTCAGAGACAGGTGAAGGCAGGGACAGGACATGGCAAAGAACTTATTTGCTTATCTGCTCACAAAGTACTACTGCCTGTTGTTAATGACAAAGGTGATCATTATAATGCTTTATTTACAGCCCAGTGGTTCCCAGACACAGGCACTCTTGAATTCCAAGAGCCAAGTTTAGGGAAGGAGGGAAGTCATTTGCGCCAAAGACAAACAACGCTTGGCGGTAACACCACAGCTGAAGATATTGAACAATTTTTGCAGAACTACCTCAAAGAAAAGGATATAGCAGATGGAAATGTCTCAGATTCTGATAATGAAGAAGGTAACTATTCACTTTGGCATGGCTGGGTTTTTTTTTTTTTTTCTTTTGAAAACAAGTTATTGTAAAGGCATTGAAAAATCATTACAGAAAATTTGAAAGAAAAGTCACTCATGGGCTGGCAGGTGACGTGGTCGTTAAAGGCACTGGATTCCCACATGGCCGGCCACGGTTTGAGTCCCGGACGTGGAGGCTTACTTTCTCACTTTCCCTTTCTCTTTCTCTCTCTGGTCAAGTTGAAAAATAATAGCAAATGGAATTAAATAAATAAATATTTTTTTCAAAAGAAAGAAAAGTCACTCACACTCTCACTATGCTAACATAGCCATTCTTATTTTTTGTATTATTCTTTTTCCATTCTTTTTTGTTACAAATCTATTTTTACATGGTTTCTGCCATAGCTTAAATGTGTTATGCCCTTGTTGTGCTTAGTTATAAGCAACTCCATGTTGCTATACAATTAATGTTCTAATAGCTGCTACTAAGTGTCCATTCCCCTGTGGTTAGTTTAGGTTGCTTCTGGATCTCATTCCTATAAACAGTGCTGCCATGGATGATTCTGTGCACACGGCCTTTTCTTTCTTTTTGCATATTTCCTTATGAATTCCCAGAAGTGGGATTTCTGGGTTAAGGATATGAACATTATTTAATGTTTGCCAAATTGCCTTCCAGAAAGGTTGTATCAGTTTACACTCCCCTTCACTAGTGCAGGATTACTACTGGTTTCACCACAACATTGCCAACCTTGGCCTTTTCCAGTTTTACTTCTTCTTAAATTAATAGATGAAAAATGGTTCTTGCGGGGAACCAGCAGTTAGCGTAATGGCTATGTCGCTGGACTCCCACGTAGTCGACCGCGGTTCGTGTCCCAGACCCGGTGGCTTAAAAAACTCACGCCAGGCGCGTGTGCGTGCGTGCCCAAGATCCCGAGAGGAGAATGGAGGAGAAGGGATTGCGGCGTGACCATCCCCCCTGGGGGGTGATTTCTCGCTTTCTGTCTCTATGTCTCTCTCTGTCTGTCTGGTGAGCGCACGCGCCCTACAGTGAAAATCTCTCCAAAAAAAAAAAAAATGGTTCTTGCGGATTTTTTACCTTGCATCTCTTTGATTACTGACAAAGTCTTTCTGTATCCTTCTTTCCTAAGAATACTTTTCTTATGTTCATTGTCTATTCGCATGCTTTATCCACTTATTTATTGGTGGGAGGAGATTTCAGTGTTTTCCTTACCAATTTATATGATAAAGGAGAAGACAGTTCCGACTAGTTGCGGCTCTGGTCTCTTGTTTTATTCACAAACTCAATCTGGAGCTTTGGGTCACAGAAGGATTAATAAATTATTAGAGTCTCCTCTGCAAATATAAAATGCCAAGTCATAATGAGCCTGGTGGTCTCAGAACTATCCTAAATTGAACTGAGTCCCAAATTAGTTAGGTTAGATTCGAGCAGATTTCTTCTCTTTTTTGTTTCTTTCCTTTTTTGCGATCACTACTCTGAGACTCTGGTGGATTTGAAGCTAATAGTTCCAGGATAACAGGAAATAGTACTTCAATGCAACTAACTACAACAAATCCCTCCTAAATAGCAGAGAAGTATCACAGGACCCAAATAATGATTTATGCAGAGTTGAGTCATTGCTCTCCCCAAGGACAGAGTTTTCTGATCAGAAATTTATCAGGCTTTGTCATGGGTTTGTTTTTTGAGCACCCCATCCTTCTGAAATGCAGCCTCACCAAAACCTAGAAACACTGAAGAAGGGGAAGCATTCTGATCCTTCATAATCCGGATTAGCCATTCTTGTTTAAAATTCGAACATTGTCAGTGAATCCATTCTTTCACGATTAGGATCTTCTGGTTCTGGTTGATGCTCTCTAGGAGCAGACTGAATGAATCAAACCCTCCTTCCGATAACAGAAAAATCCACATCCCTCATATAACATTCTGCAGTAGGTGAATTCTGAACAACAACTCCTCTGGGAGGAAAAGCCCAGCCCTATCATTCTTGTAATTATCACTCTTCAGGTACATACCACGTACTTGACATGGTAAAGAATATCTAGCTTGATATTAGTTTGACTTGAGGTTTTTGTTTTAAACATATAAAAGCATCTTATATATCTGAGGTTTCTTTCTCTAAGAAATTTAAGCATTCTACAAATGCACTTTCATTTATTTTTTCAGCATCTTTTAGAGACAGATGCAGGCCTCTACTGTAAGATTCTGCTTTTCTAGCAGAGAAAACCGAAATGGGAAAAGTTAAGGGAGCAATGTTCAGCTCCGTGGACATGAGCACAGCTGGTAATGGGGGCTTGGGGGCAGGGCTGGAGACTGAAAGTAGAGAGAGGGGAAAAAAAAATGTCAGGGTAGGGATTTGAGCCTGGATTTCCTGCAACTCTCAAACCTTTCTGGTGTTTTAATTTACCGACTTATTTCTGTCTCATATAACATTACTCTGCAGAGGCAGTGAGAGAGTGGTAATAGCTTGTGACATTCATCTCATTTAACACTCTGAACAAGCATGTAAGGTATATATGTTTTTTTACCAGGTAAGGTGGTGTAGGATTAGAGAATTTGCTAATAGTTTGTGGAGGCAAAACCATCCTCTGCTGACCAAACCCTGTGTCATGTGTATTGCACCTAGATGCCTGGTATTATCTCTTAGACAAAGATAAGTAAGGTTTATCTTTATACTGGCCATCAAAAGATTAAAAGTCTGGTGAAGATAGACATGTGCCCACTTTGGTCAAAAGATGAACCAGAAGGAAAGGGAAAAGATTGGAGGGCAGAGCAAAGGCCAGCGAGGTGACTGCCTAGCCTCAAGACTCCAATTAGAACCGTGTCTTCTTATGTTTTGATTTTAATTGGAAATTTAGGAAAAACCCAGGTGTGAGGGGAAATTTAAATCATTATTCCACTGTTAATTTTTTTTGTATTTTCTCCCATACAAAAATTTATACAATAGCACTCATGCCGTGTAATAACACAATGTTATTTCATAAACATTTTCCCTTGTCATTAATACCCTTGCTAAACACAAATTCTAGGAACTTCGTAACAAGCTATCGTGAGGATACACCATGGTTTATATAACCATTCCATCTTGAGTATACATGGAGGGTGTCTTAGTCCATTTCTGCTGCTGTAACAAAATACTTGAGATGACAGTTTATAAGTTGTAGAAACTTATTTCTCACAGTTCTGGAGGCTGGGAAGTCAAGATCAAGGGTGAGGGCTGCTCTCTGGTTCCAAGATGGTGCCTTGATTGCCACACCCTCTGGACGGAAGGAATGCTGTGCCCTGCTTAGGCTAAAGGTGGAAGGGCAAGGAAGCTAAACTTGTGTCAAGCCTTTTATAAAGGCTTTAATTGCATTTATGAAGAGTGGAACCCTCAGGACTTAACTCACCTCTTGAATGCCCCACCTCTTAATACTATCACATTAGTCACTAAGTTTCAACACCTGAATTTTGGAGGTGGCACATTCAAACCGTAGCAAAGGGTTTTCCTAGCTTTTAATCTGTTCCAGTTAAAGTTGTAAATGTCTTGTTCCTACTTTCAGATGGTTTCCCTAGGATCTTCCTTGATACTTTTCCTGGGTCTGAGGCTGGGGATCAAGCTTGATCGGGGGCATCTCTCATAAAACAATATCCCCAGGTATGTTCTTTTTCCAGAAGAGCAGTCAGTCCCTCCTAAGGTGGATCAGAATGACACCTGCCCAGATGTGGAGCCACCACTCCCAGTGCAGATCCAAATAGCCATGGACGTGATGGAACGCTGCATCCACTTGTTGTCCCATAAAAGTCTGAAAATCCGCCTGCAGGTCAGTGCGCATCCCCTTGTCTGCGTCCACAGGGCAGCATGGCTGAGGTGCAGTCTCGTGGCTGTAGCTGCTTGGTTAAGTGTAATCTCCAGATCCATGTGTGGTGGCCAAGAGAAGGTATCAAGAGGGATGTATCTGTGGGGTGAAAGTTTTACCTCATTGTGTGCCCACTGAGATGCCAACAGGGAGCTAGCTTAGTCTGCTACAGCAAAAACCACAGTTTCAGGGATTCATAGAATCACTAAAGGTATAAAAATCATATGCTTTGGAAAAGCTATCAGTTTATGAGCTGTCTTGACATAGAATATGCAGATTTTAGTTCTTTAAAGTGGTCATTCTTTCAAGCCCAACACTAGCCCTTATCTCTGTTTCTGTTTCCTTTGCATCCTAGGAAAAACCTCAGTGCTTTTAATATTATATCCTGGGAACCAGCAGTTAGCGTAATGGCTATGTCGCTGGACTCCCACGTAGTCGACCGCGGTTCGTGTCCCAGACCCGGTGGCTTAAAACTCACGCCGGGCACGTGTGCGTGCGTGCCCAAGATCCCGAGAGGAGAATAGAGGAGAAGGGATTGCGGCGTGACCATCCCCCCTGGGGGGTGATTTCTCGCTTTCTGTCTCTATGTCTCTCTGTCCGTCTGGCGAGCGCATGCGCCCTACAGTGAAAATCTCTCTTAAAAAAAAAAAAAATTATATCCTTATTTGCTGTCTGCTTCTCAAACAGCACTCACATTGATGAGTACTTAACATATACAGTGTACATATACATACATACACATTCCAATAACAAAACAATGGGGTGGAGTGGTAGTGGGAGCGAGGGCTTTCAGAATCACCCAGGAAATCTTGTACACAAAGGAAACAACACTCTTCCACTCCCACAAGCAGCAATGAGAAATGCTGCTCTCGTGGCTGACTGATGAAGCACACTGCCATGCTCAGGTGGGCTAGGAACCCCTGATCCACTGGTTGTCTCAAATCTCTGGGTCTATGTTTTATGGCCTTTGTTTAGTATTTCTGAGACACCTCTTAGCAGTCATCCATGTTCCTTCAGTAAGAACTTTGTTTTTAGAGAATTTTGCTATAGGGCACATGTGCTCGCTCACCAGAGAGAGAGAGAGACAGAAAGTGAGAAATCTCCCCCCAGTGGGGATGGCCATGATGCAGTCCCTTCTCCTCTATTATCCTCTCAGGATTTGGGACACACATGCACAAACGCCTGGTGTGAGTTTTGAGCCACCAGGAACTCGAACCGCATTGGACCACTTGGGAGTCCAGTGCCTTTAAGTGTTTAACATCACCTCCTGTCCCCCAGCAAGCACTTTTTTTAAAAGATTTATTTTATTTAACTTTATGTATTTATTCATTTACTTATTTAATTTGACCAGAGAGGGACAGAGTGGCAGGGGGGGAGAAAGCAAGCCGCCAGGTCTGGGATTTGAACCATGGTCTGCCAATGTGAGAGTCCATAGTCCCTAACTACCACACCACCTGCTAGCACCAGCATGCACTTTTTAAGTACCTATTTCATGCAAGGCTTTAATGTGGGTACCTGGTTGATATATTCAACAAATTCTAATCTACCTTTCAAGACCTCCCCTCCTTTTTCTTTTAATTATTTTATTTAACTTTATTTATTCATTTATTTATTTATTTCAATTTGACCAGAGAGGGATAGAGCGAGAGAGAGAGAAAGGGAGAGAAAAAGCAAGCCGCCAGGTCCGGGACTTGAACTGCAGTCGGCCATGTGGGAGTCTAGCACCAAGCCACCTGCTGGCCCCAAGACCTTCCCTTTTATTGAGGCTTTGTAACGGCTGTATACACACCATAGCTATCAAGAGTACCAGTGTTGGGACCAGCAGGTGGTGTGGTGGTTAAGGTGCTGGACACTCCCACATGGCCGACCAGGGTTCGAGTCCTGAATCTGGTGGCTTGCTTTCTCACTTCCTCTTTCTCTCATTCTCACCTTCTGTCTCTCTCTGGTCAAACTAAAATAAATAAATAAATAAATAAATGAATAAAATAAAATAAATAATTATTTAAAAAAAAAAAAAAGAGTACCAGTCATACAGTCAGGTCTACATACCTAAATTCACGTCCCAGCTCTGCCCGCTGCTAGCCATGTGACCTGGAGGTCAGCATCTTTGTCCATAAAATGGAGATGACGGTATCTGCCTCTTTGGGTTGGTTTTAAATCTAAAACAGTTAGCATGAGATGTGGCATGTATACTCCTTCATTCATTCACTAAATGCTTATTGAGGACCACAACAAGTCAGGCAGGCAGAGGGTGTGTAGAAGGGAATGGTGCCAACGCAACCTGTCTTCATATGGACATGTGTTGTCTGCTGCGGGGAGTGAGGCAATACGTGAACTCACACATATGCATTGAGGAAATGCTGTCAAGGTAATAAACGGGGGTCTATGATTAAAAAAAAAAAATCATCCACGAGGCAGGTGTGTATTGCAAACCTCTTTTGTGCTAAACCTTTTGAATGAGCAGACCGTACATTCTGATTTAGACCAGGTTGATGGGGAAGACCTCTCTGAGGTGCTCACATTTCTGAAGTTTGAGAAGGAGCCAGCATGCAAAGAGACACAGGCAGGGAGAACATCCCAGGCAGAAGGGAAGTGTGTGCATCTGTGAATCAAATATATTGTGACTTGTCCAGTTGGTGACAGAACTCAAACTCACAGCCAGTCAGTGATCCCAAAGTCACTTCCACAGCACTTCTGAGCTTTCTTTTATCCACTTGCCTAAGTATGGATCCCTGCAGGGCAGGGCCTCTTCTGTTCTTTGTTTCTATCCCAGTCCCAGTGTAGACCAGCATGTACTAAGCACAGTAAGGGTTTGCTGCTGCGTGGTGTCAGACTTCACGCAGTCTTTCTGCCTCTGACACAACCTCTACCTCCTCTTGCCCACTCTGCTCTAGGAAGACTGGCCTGTCTGTACAGGAGGGCAACCAGCACTGGTCGTACTGACTCCTACTACGACACTGACATGGGCCTTCTGTTTTCAGTGAGCTTTGAGATGTAAGAGATCAGGAAACATATTCCCAAGGAAGGTAGAAAACCAGTTTCCATCAAGGCTAGCCCAAAGCTTTCTTGTGAGATTAGCCTGTAGCTCAGCTGCCTGCTGGGATCTCTCAGCACTAAAAGACCTGGAATCTTGCCCACCCTGTCCACTTGCTCACCCTCCATTGCACCCCTCTTGTTCGCTGGCACCTGCCTCTCTTCAGTTGCTACACCTGAATCTAAGCAGCTCTTAATCTCTCTTCCCTTCCCCGATACCAGCCTCTCCAAAGCAGAGTGCAAATGCTCTCACTTCTCTGCCTCTGCCGCCATCACGTGGCCATATCACTTTGCTCCTCTCATGTGGACATGTGTTGTGGCCTCCCAAAGTACCTCCCCATGTCTCTCTCCCCTCTCAAGTCTCCCTCCACTCAACAGCCAGAGTAACCTTTTTTAAATGATGAATTATATCGTGTCACTTTCCTGCTTAAAACACTTCAGTGACTCCCCATGGCACTTCGTACAAAATAAAATATTCTTTTTTTTTTTTTCAATTTTATTCCACAAGCAAGAGAAACAGAGAGAAGAGCACCCCTAAAAGAGTCTTGATTCTGCAATCTAGCCCCAGATCATGGGCATATGTGTGGATGGGGGGAGGGCATGAAAATGGAACCTTCCCGGGCCCATGAACCTGGAAACTTCCCTTCTTTCAACCTCACAGAACTTCATGTTTTATCACTGTGCTACCATCTGACCCTGCACATGCATACAAATCCATACCATGACCCCTTCGTGATCCAGCCCCATCTTACCTGCCCTCCGCAGCATTCCACATTCCTGTTTCCATTTCCTAAGCACCATAAGCTTTGTCTCCCATCTGGATCTCCCTTGTCACAGTTTCCAGTTAAAGGAGTACTCTCTCCATCGTCACAGGACTAACTCCTACTCACCGTTTATGTCTTGTTTGCAGAGAACACAGTCTGCAGTTTCGATCCTTCCCTTGATTTCTTTGCATTTCACCTTTACCTTCCTTCCTGTCACAGTTGGTAGTCATCTAGTTATTTGGGTGTTACCTAATTAAGGCCCGGAAACTTGTGTATTTTGTTCCTGTGTATCCCACCAGTACCTAACCAGTGTCTGACATGTAATTGACCCTCAATAAACAGTTATCCAATTAATGTGTCTCTAAGCTTTATTTCTTTTCAATGATGACTTAATCCCACGTATTTTGATTCCAAGCCTTTACTGTCTACTGAAATCCTTCTTCTTTTCTGCCAGGTGCTGGATGTGCTGGATTTGTGTGTGATTGTTCTGCAGTCCCACAAGAACCAGCTCCTTCCCTTGGCTCATCGGGCTTGGCCCCCGCTTGTGCAGCGACTCACTAATGATGACCCCCTGGCAGTTCTCAGAGCCTTCAAGGTACTGTGCTGACACCCTCCCACTGTTTGTCATAACGGTGAATGTGATAAGCACAAAGCTCACAGGGTCCTTCAGATCAGTTCTTTTTATCTGATTGCAATGTGACATACCATGAAGAAACTAGAAAAATAGGAAAAGCACAGAGAAGAAAATAAAAGTCATTTTCCTTTGAATGTAAAGCAAAGTGAACTAGTAGATGAAAAGGACCAGTGGTTTTTACTGGGCATTTTTCATGGGTCAGGCAATGAGCTTGGCACTTCCCCACATGTGAACCCATCTCCACAACAATCTCACAAGGAAGGGGTATTACCCCCATTTTCGACAGAAGAGGAAACAAGTTTAGAAAAGTTAAGGAATTTTCTCAAAATCACACAGCTAGTAAGTAGAACCCAAACCTTTGAATTCATACTCATGTTTTGTTTTGTTTTTTAAATGTAATATATTTATTTTAATTGCCAAAGGTTACATGCACACACCAGAGAGAGAGAGAGCACCCCAATGGTGTATGGTCATGCTGCAATCCTTTTTCTCTCCATTTCTTCTTCCCAGCAGGATTTGGGGAACATGTACATGTGCCCAGCATATTTCTCAAGCCCCCACGGCCAGGGTTTATGATCAGGCATGTGGGAACCAGCTCCTTATGCGTAACGCTTAACCCCTCTGCTACAGGGCCAGCCCCATGCCCGTGTTCTTTGCACTGTTCAAGAGTCAAGGTGAACGGGCCTAGGTTCTAGCCAAGCAATTTGGGCAAAGCCCATGATACCTATTTCCAGGTTGGCCTTATGACTGCCTATCCCATTCTTTCTCACAGTATTGTCACAGATAAAATGGGACTATTTGGTGAAGTGCTCTAAACAGTGTGAGTGTGTGTTTGTGTGTGTGTGTGTGTGTATTATTCTCCCTTAGTTGGCTTATATTAACACATGTATTTTAGCTTTTTTATTTATATCCTTCCTTGTTCTAAAAATCACTTAAGGCAACCTACAAAGATACATTTACCATGGCAAGCTAACATAAATTAGAAGTAGATGAACAAGATGAGGCAAAGAAAAAAGATGTGTAGGGACATAAAATGAATCTGGGAATGTAACCAATATACTTGGCAGAAGTAGTTTGGTTTTCACTAAGATTCTTCAGCATTTACTGGACCGAGTTAAAACATATAAAATTGTTAATATTTTTCCAAAGTAAAATGATATGTGTATATGTTTTTGTGCATGTAGGTAGAGAGGAAGGGAAGAGGAATAGAGAGGGAGAGATGTATTGCTAAATCTTATTCAGATGTGCTGTTTTTCTTTATGAAAATTAATAGGTTATCTGAAATGACAGCTAGCACAGAAAAATGAAAAATGTAAAGATATGTGAGCCATAATGAAGGCTGCTTTTTCTATTTGAAGACAAGTCGATGTCACCTGAGCTCTGTAAAATCTTGTGCAGCCCAGCTGAGGGACCAGAAATGAGTGCCTTACTCTGCAAAGTCGGCAAACACTCTATGTGCTGGTTATGCCTTGCTTACCAATTTTTAAAGGAATTCCTATTATCCTGTATACTCAGTCTTGTGCAGCAGGGCAAAACGTTTCAATATGTTCTGCTAGAGAAAACTTAAAACGAGACATGCAAAGAAATCTGCCTGTCTTGAAAGATAGAATGAGGGTGATGTACATGAGAGATTGTGCAGTTGAACAGAAGGAACACTGAATTGGCTTTAACCACGGGGACCCTGCCTTGGCTCAGCCCAGGAACCCTGGCGCAGTCACTGCCCTCCTGGTATCTGCATGGGGTAGCAGCTGGGTCTTCGCATTCGTGTTTGTTCAGCTAGCTAGAGTTAAAAGCACAAGTCTTTTCTCAAGGGATGTTAGAAAGATTCAAGAGATGATCTATGTGAACTGCTTTAAGCTCTTCTGTTTTGTTTTTTTTTTTTTTAAACAGAAAAAAGGGAAGAAAACCAAGATATTAATCATATTATTCACCCAACCCAAGATTCCTTTGAATTATTCTCCGTGTAATCTGTATTTATGGATAGAAGCAGCCATGCCTTAGGAGCAGAGACCTCTGAATTCATAACTGTCAAAATCACAAACCATAGGCAAGAAATTAACAGCAGTAATTCTATTTTTTTTTTTCCCAAGCAGAGACCTAGATGAAATTGAATTACCAAGCATTCTTCAGCTTTCTTAGGCCTTGATGCTGTTCAATCACCAGATCGGGGGCTATTTCTGCAGGTCTTACGGACCCTGGGAGGCAAGTGTGGTGATTTTCTACGGAGCCGGTTCTGCAAAGATGTCCTGCCCAAACTGGCTGGTTCCTTAGTTACCCAGGCTCCCATCAGCGCCAGAGCTGGACCAGTTTACTCACACACGCTGGCCTTCAAGTTGCAGCTGGCTGTCTTGCAGGGCCTAGGCCCTCTCTGTGAGAGACTGGACTTAGGTAGGTTCCTGCCTCTCTCATGTGGACCCAAACTCTACGTTCTATCTCACTTCAGCCATTGCACTTGGCTCTCCTCTGCTTAGATGCCCTCCTTACCCGCCTCATGTGCATGCGCTTGAGTCTTACTTTGGCCTCACTCTTCCATTGGTCTTGACATGTACTTTGGCTTGCGGGATGGAGTGAAGAGCCCAGGGCATCTTGCTTACCTGTTCTAGTTTTCCTAGGTAGCATTTGGTTACTGCTTGTCCTGAATGAAGTCTGAGGGCCAGTGCTTATTTTGTTTTTCCTCTCTGCAGGTGAGGGTGACCTGAATAAAGTGGCTGATGCCTGCTTGATTTACCTCAGCGCCAAACAGCCCGTGAAATTACAAGAGGCTGCCAGGAGGTACGTCTGCTTGATCACCCGCATCTCTGTACGTTTAATCTAAATTACAGATGATTTGCTAATGGTGAGCAGAGTTGAGGCACCCCTACTCCCTTTTCTCTTCTCTCCCTTCTTGCCAGGTTATGATGATTTCTTTAACTGTGCCAACTCTAGAGGTGGTATTTTTACTAGACACATTTCTCTTTGCAAGTAACCTTTTCCTCTGCTGCAGTGTCAGCAACAATTGCAGAGGGGCCAAAAGCAGAAAGATGGTATGCTGAAGGGGACTCAGCCCTCTCCTAGTCAGAGGGTGATTGGCTTCTAGGCCCTGTTCCTGGCAACCAGGTCACCCTTACTCGTCTGTATGCCTCCGCTCCCGCAACAGCCAAGTGGAAGCACAAGGTTACTGACCTGGCACACCTTGACTCCATAGAGGTCTTAGCTGGGTGTTGGTGCCAAAAACCCTCACACATTGTATGAAAACTGGGTGTATGTGCAGGCAAGCACATGT
The DNA here is from genome assembly GCF_000334495.1 of Tupaia belangeri chinensis. Lineage (NCBI taxonomy): Eukaryota > Metazoa > Chordata > Mammalia > Scandentia > Tupaiidae > Tupaia > Tupaia belangeri. Next base: position 5,461,965 of record NW_006159579.1, on the reverse strand, counting down.
GTACCTGTTTCTAGACAGAGTCCGCTCCAATCGTAAGATTCCAATAGAAGTCTTGACCCAAAATCATGGACTTCTGGCTTAAAGGGCCTTTTCTGATTCTGAAATTATGTGATTCCAATTTCTAAAAGTTTTGATCATGCTTCCTGGTGAATAGCAGTACTCTCTCTAACAGAAAAAAATCTATGTCTGGTGTCTTGAGTACTAAGGAACCAGAGTCCTCGTAAGCTGAAACTCTGAGCACAGCGTTACTCCCTACTCTTGCACCCCAAATGGCCCTCTTGTCCTAGCTCTCTTTCCAACTGGAAGGGAACAGCCTGCACCTGGAACTGCCAGCCCCTCCTGGGGCAAAGGCTGGCCTGTGTTTGTCCTCACACTGTGTGCTACCCTGAGCCCTGCAGCTCCTCGTCCAGCCCAAACGTGTCCTAGAGCAGAGCCCCTCCTCCTTCCCAGGCTTCTGGAGACACGTCCCTGATCATCCTTGGTGGGGCAGGAGTTAGGAGTCAACTCATTCCCTCAGGGACTGAAGAGGCTGCTCCGACTGTGAAATGAGCAGAGCCGACTTGCTCCCTTGTAAACCTTGCACTCCGTGGGAGTGATGGGAATATCTTTTTGAATTGATTTATTGTCCTTTGCAATTTTTTGCTCTTGATTTCCCCAGTTCCCTTTTTTCTTTCTGTCCCTTTCCCGTCACATCCCTTAGACCCAGAATCAGTCATGGTTTCTGGAACACTAGGTGCATCCCAAAGAGCTTCGTGCCCCTCAGCATTCTCATTCCTAAAAGAACCAACCTAGGGGAAAATGAGTCCTCCCTGGGCGGTGCCCCTGGAGCTGATTGTGCTGTGATTTAATGTGCAACTCGAGAGTATACTGAATTTATCTTGAAGTAAATTCTTTTGGGTGCCTCTTACAACCGAAATGTACAAAGGGCTGATTTGCACACTCCCTGTCCCATTCTACTTTTTCTACACCCACCCACCCCCTTCCATCTCGGATTTAGAGCCATCAAACAAGCCCACATTCGCAATTCATTATCTTTTCATTTCTAATTCTCTTTCTTGCTGCTGAAAGCAATTAAACACGGAATTGGGCCTGGCTGAATCTTGAGTTGGTATTCAGGGTGTCAGGAGGTAGAAAACGCAGCCAGGCCACTTGGTGCAGCTCGCCTTTGTTTGCTCCACTGCATTCCAGTTGGGGTTGAGTCAAATGACCTCCTTCCTGACAGGCCAGAGGAGAGGGAGGGCAGGACTGATTGCTTCACATGCACATCATCTGCAAACTTATTTTGAAGTCAGGGGAAAAAAAAAAAATCAGTGCTGTCCTTGATCAAGAACTGATCTGGCATCTTGATTCAGAAATTAATAAGCTTTTTAAATGGGAGAAGCAGCCTGAGACAATAAGAAATCTGGTCTCTTTGTGAGCCTCGTTGCTGTGTGAAGAGAGGGAAATTAAGGGCTGGTTAGTGCTAAAACAGTCCAGCCTACTGGTGCTGATGAACCAGGCCCCTTGCAGAGATGGAGCCCTCCCTCAGCGAATGACTTCACCATTAATCCAGTTGTTTGTCCTTAATTCTTCTCTTTCCTTCACAGTCCACAGCCATTACCAAATGTAAAGCCTGTCTACCTAACTTAGAAAATCTCCCTTAAAGTTGTCTGCTTCCCTTCCCCTCCAAGCCACCAGCATGGCCAGGCTACCATTATCTCATCCCCAAACAACCACAGAAGCTCCTCTGTGGTCCCCAGACTCCTCTCCTGCCTCCTCCTAAGTATTATCCACACAGCAAGCAAAGCAACGTGTGCACACAGACACACACACACAAACACACACGCATACACATACACACACCCTCTCTCAGGGCAGAAGAAGGCTGTTGTGTTCTTTGCAGGAGCCCAGTGGGGACCCTTAGAGATGGGAATTTATAAAAAAAAATCAAGCCTCAGCTGAGTATTCAGAAGAACCAGTAATGGTCAGAGATGGCCTGGCTCCCCTCAAAGGTAGGAAGTTTCCAACCCTGTACAGATGACCGGCTTGCTTTAGAAGTGGCTCCTCTGTCTGCCAGACAGCTGGCAAGGGAACCTGTGAGGTGGGGCTGTTCTGAGCCTCCGAGATCCTGAAAGGAGATGGAGAAACACTATGGCTATGGGCCCGCTGCCATGTCTGGGACCCTCTCTGGCAGGTGGGATTAGGCCCTCAGGGGCAACCTTTATGGTGTTGGGGTGGAGGCAAACCTGGCAGCTCCGTGGAAGTGTCTCTTTATGTGCCTTACCATTAGTTTTGTTCCTTCCTCCTGTTTGCTTTTCTTGGCTTCAAAGAATGACCAAGCCTGTGTTTGCTTTTTTAATTTGTCATATTAAATATAGCCTTTGTGGCAGGCTTTTACATCCAGGCTGTAAACTCTAGAAATGGAAATTGATCAGGGGGTGGTTGATATAACCAAGGCAGTAAATGCTAAGAACGGAGATGCCATTCCAGTTTAATGCTTTTATCCAGCGAATGTGCCTTGTAAGGAGCAGGCATAAATCTTGCAACTTGGGGGAGGGGTAGGTGGGGGCAGGGTAATAACCTTGCTGTATGTTACCACCAGGTGTCACTGTTAACTGGCGATGCAAAAAAAAAAAAATACCGGCTCCCCCAAACTCCGTCTAGTTAAATGACCTCAGTGGATAACGAAGGAAGAAATTATATATGAAGAAATTATATAGGGGGTGTGGGAGAAGGGGTCAGCATACCAGAAGCCAAAAATAAAGCAGTGGCCCAGAGCATAATCACGGGATGATGGATAGTAGGTCAGATAAGCCACGCCCCCTCTCAGTGATTACAGGGGCAAATTGTAAATTCCCCGTGGCCCTGGAAGACTCCCAGATGTCTCCCAGTAGGGAGTGGACCTCCACAGTTCTATGCCTTTCTGGTCATGGAGTCTTTTCCTCCCATACATGAAGGGAGTTTAAGATGAGAACATTCACCCCGTATTTCCACTTTTCCTTCAGGCCGTGCATGCACACAGCCTGGCTTCACTAACTTTATTAAAACCACAGTCCTTGAGCCAATCTCTTAGCTCTGATACTCCCGTCTTTTGCAGTGAGGTCTTATATCATCTGCAAAAGTGAGCCTTTTAGCCTGTGCTAAAAGCAAACAAAACCAGGCGTTACCCATTTTTGAAAAGATGAAGTCTCACAATACAGGACCAGAGCTCTTAGGCTGCTTCATCTCTACCCCTACTCCTCCTCCCACCAACCTGAGTCCAAGGGGGATGCAGGTGCCAGCAGGTAGTGACCCACTGGTACACCTGGGTGTGTAGGTGCCTACTAATGCCTGCTAGTTGTTAGCACTGCAGTTTCTGTGTGCGTGTGTGTGGTGGGGAGGGGTTTGCCTTCCAGCCCGCTCTGCCGGGCCACTGTGTAGGAGGGCAAAAGGCAGCAGCCTCAGAGTTGGACAAACCTAGGTTCACGTCGTACTGACTGTGTGGCCTTGGGCAAACGATTTTGTTTCCTTGCACTTCATTTCCTTCCTCTGTGAACTGAGGGTGGCTCTAACACCTTCCTCATGGGCTCTGTGCAGATGAAGTGCATTAGTGTGTTTAGAGTCTACTCTGTTCGTTCATTCTGTAGGTTGGTCACGGGGCTGCTCTGTGCCAGGCACTGTTCTGGGCACTGAAAATGGAGGAGACAGGACACAGGAGGCCTCTGCCCTCGTAGTGCTTTTTTTTTTTTTTTTAAGTCTGCTTATTTGTTTCTTCTAAAAGAGGGAGAGGCATCCCAACATGGCCAGCAAGTCACAATCCACCCCAAGTCTCAGCTGGCCCAGATCATGGGCACATATGTATGCCCAGTGTGATCAGGGAGGTCCCGGGATGGGAACCCAGGCCCTTTGCCATGTGAGTGCAGTTGTGTTGCTGCCATGCCACCACCTGGCCCCCATGGTGCTATTTATGTATGTACACACACCTCTGTGGGTTATATATAAATTAAGCAGATATATGATGCCGTATGTGTATATTACGTATACATATATTACATATCCTTGGCCGTAGTATTTCTGGGAAGCCTGCCTCCTCTTCAGTGCCTCCTCTTTACTGAAATCTGAAAGGTTTTCACCTCAAAAGACCTTTTTCATGTTAATTGTGCCATCCCCACACCCCGGTTTGCCTGAGAAGTCAGGGCCAGGTTTGAAGGTTCATTTACTGACTGACTTCCCTGCTTTCTTTCTAGCGGTAGGATGCTAGCCCATCAGAGAACCAGCCCGTACCTTCAAACCGTGGATGAGCACAGCCTGCACAGGCTCGTTCATTTCATCCCTGTCAGAGCCTCAGCTCCTGTCTTTACCACACATGCGCCTATTATATTTGAACGGATCGGGAGCCACAGAAGTGATCCGTTAGTTCAGCTGAGCTTGAAATTAGTAACTCCTTCCCTTCAATGGTGTGGGCAGTTGGTTTGAACTTGGACTGCAAAGATGTTTCCCCTTCAGACTGCACCTAGCATGGAAATGAGGGCACTCCTAATATTTTTCCTTTTGACACTTGATTAATAGTTGACAAATTCAGACCCAAGTAGTTAGCTTTCCTGTTATCCACCTTTTGATAGGCGTTGCTGCTTTTCTTTTCAAGGCCCATTGTTCTAAAAATACACTCAGATCTGAAGCTGTTCGCTGTGCATATATAGGCATGGTTTCATGGTGTCAAAGATAAGAGACATCTGCCATGCAGATTGCAAAGTGGCTTGCTGGATTTCAGATCTGAAGGTAGGAACCTCTGTGCTATTTAAGTCAGATGCTGCCAATCCTTTCCCCACTTCCTTGGCTTTATCATCTAACTGATAGTCTGCCAGGGTCAATCGTTTTACCACCCAGTGGGAAAGCCTAGTGCGGGGTGTGTGTGCACAAGTCAGCGTGGTGCTGGGTCGGGAGCATCCTGCTCTTGATGGCAGTTCGAGCCTGGTAGCCGTGCAGCCTGCACGATGTCTGATGGGGAGGTCATTTTGTGATTTTGCAGGGTCTGTTGTTTGTCCTGAACCACTTAAGATGCTGGACTGAATGTGATATCAGTACCAAGTAAAATAACCAGAGAGCAGGGCCAGTAGGTGGAGTGGTGGTTAAGGTGCTAGACTCCCACATGGTCAACCACAGTTCAAATCCTGGGCCTGGTGGCTTGCTTTCTCACCTCTCCTTCTCTCTCTCTCTCTCTCTCTGATGATTGCACATGCCCTGTAGCAAATAATTTTTTTTTTGAGAGGTTTTTGCTATAGGGCAAATGAGCTTGCCAAAAAGACAGAGAGAGACAGAGAGATAGAAAGCGAGAAATCACCCCCCAGGGGGGTGGGCACACACACACACGTGCCCAGCGTGAGTTTAAGCCGCCGGGTCCAGGATTCAAACCACAGTTGACTACGTGGGAGTCCAGCGACATAGCTATTATGCTAACTACTGGTCCCAGCAAATAGGTTTTTTTAAAAAAATCAATAAACAACTGGGGAAATGGTCTCAGTTGTATTCTTGTATGTATATATGTATATATATATTTTTTTTTTTGAGAGGTTTTCACTATAGGGCGCGTGCGCTCGCCAGACAGACAGAGACACAGAAAGCAAGAAATCACCCCCCGGGGGAATGGTCACGCCGCAATCCCTTCTCCTCCATTCTCCTCTCGGGATCTTGGGCATGCACGCACATGCGCCTGGCGTGAGTTTTAAGCCGCTGGGCCCGGTGTGAACCGCAGTCGACTACGTGGGAGTCCAGCGACACAGCCATTACGCTAACTGCTCGTCCCTTGTATGTATATTTATTTAAAAGATTTTTATTAGGCCTCTTCTGATGAGCCAAGTACTGTGTGGAGAGTTGAAAATTTCGAAGACGAATACCAAGTTCCAGTTGGCCTCACATTGCTGTTCAATAATAATATAACCATGGGCCAATTCATTTACTTCTCAATGTCTCTGTTTCTTCATCTGTAGACTGAAATAAACATGTCTGTTACTTTTTACCTAATACAATTATTTTAAGGATTCAGTCAAGTTATGTATATTAATTTTTTAATACAAAATATCACAAAAAAGTAAAGAAGCCAATAAATAATAGTTATAAATCATGATTTTAAAGAAAAAAAGCCAATAAATAATAGTTATACATCATGATTTTAACTCCCCCTTTATTCCATACACAACGTGGGCCATCTTTTTTTAAAAAACTTTATTTATTATTATTATTATTAATTTCTAGTTTGATCAGGCAGAGAGAGAGGGAGGGACAAGTGAGAAAGCAAGCCACCAGGTCCAGGATTTGAACCACGGTTGGCCATGTGGGAGTCCAGCACCTTTAACCACCATGCCACCTGCTAGCTCCGGGGTATCTTCTAAATTAAGTGTATGCAACAAGAAAAAAGGAAGTGAATACATTTTTTAAAAGAGAAAAAAGTAACGAGAGTGAAAGCCAGATGAAACCAGAGTTGAGGTTAATATGTATAAAACTCAGGGCTGGAGCCCTGTATCCTTACTGGGGGTGATCTTTGAAAGTGGCTCTGCCCGCCCAACAGAAGCAAAGGGGAGCACAGTCTGTTGTGCAGCGTCCGGATGACTAGAATCAGAATCAGAATTTAGAAAAAGAAAAGAAAAAGCTTTACAGGAAAAAAAGCACAGCTTTTCTTGTTACTGAACCTTAAGGAAATTTCTCCATGGGTTGTCTTCGAACACTGGGTACCGTCATGACTAATACCCTCGACGTCCTTGCAGTAAATACAGAAGTACGTTTCCTAGAGCCGTTTCTTCAGACAGCTGTGAGTGGAGGCTGCTGACTTAGGGCCAAAGCACAGGTTACGACGGAGCAGTTCGGAGAGAAGGGGGCCAGATAGGTAGGCTGCTAGGAAGAGGTCTTCATCTTCAAGGGTACAGGGAGGGGCAGGAGACACTGCACAAGGCCCAAGAGTGCAGCCAGGTGGGGCCAAGGCCCAAGTCAGCCTCCGCAGAGCTCAGCACAGAAGGCCGCTTTGGAGTCTGCCCAGCAGCGTCGTCACAGGATCTAGGCCTGGGAGGCCTGGAGGCGGCAGAGCTGGCCAGATGGAAGGGGCTGCTTTAAAATCTCACCCAGTGGGAATTAAACCCTTCTAGGTTCTGGCTTATTTTTGAATTGTCTATAACAGATTGGGCCTCTCAGTGCCATATCCTTTTAAATATGCAGAAAGCAATGGAATCATTCCATTGCATTTATGATACTTCGTCTTGTGGTACTTTAGGGGCACGATTAGCATTGTACGCTTCTACTGGTGTTTATGGTTTTAAATCCTATCTACGTTGCATTTAAATATTTTTAATACGGCTCTCTGTGAGTGTGCATGTTGGAGTTAGATCGATAGATGAATGGTTTTGAACAGGTAAATATAGTTAAGTGTAACGAGTATATATCGCTGCAAAGGTAATTGGTAGTATTTATTTGGAGAGTAAATTGTTGCTTCAAGTCATAATCCTCCATTTCCAACATTTAGAAACAAAAAACGACCTCCGTGCAGGGAAAGATAGCTAAATTGAATAGCAGGAAAGGACAGGCTTGAAATACTGGTTAACCAATGAACCGAGACCCATTAGAGTAAATTACCGAGTATAGAAACATAGCCCCACTGCTTGCTGGCTAGGACACATCGACACCCTGAGCATCCATTTATTTAAAAGGGAGCACACGGCCTCATTTGCAGCATCAGCCCGTACACAGTAATGGGAGAAGAGACGGCCAGGAAATAGAAGAGCGTGGAGGCTGTTCTGCTAGAGAAGGAACATCCGGGAGGCTAAAATAACTTTGTGGATATGCTTGCTTTCTAACAAGTGAGTTTATTTTTGCCAAATCCGATCGCATTTAGTCATGCCCATGTAGAGATAGCCTGCATCATATTCTTAAGGAGACATCCCTGAGTAAGTTCTTTAGAAGGCCCAATAAATAAATAAACAAACAGAGCACAAAGCCACAGGTTCTTTACCACTGGCATTTACCCTGACAGCTCATGAGAGCGTTTTATAAATCCAGAAAGAGACAAAGAACAGCAGATCCCTCAAGCAAGTAATTGACAGAAAAAGAATAGCCTGTCACACAGGAGGGCTGGGAGCCCTGCATTTCAGTTACAGTTTATTTAGCTTTGCTGGGCCTCGATTGGCTGACGGTTTTCTAGAGCTCCCTTTGAGCAGATGTTGTCTAGACAGAGATGGTGAGGCCACACTATAATGTTTGCTTCAGTGGCACAGGGGTTTCTTTTGGCTTTTGCCATATTTGTAGAGGACGAGGGGGACAGCTAGCAACTATGCTTGAGAACTGCCATGAGCTACTGGAGCCGGGAAGGACCTCAGCCCCGACCTGGCTCACCACTGTTAGAGCTCCCTTTGAGCAGATGTTGTCTAGACAGAGATGGTGAGGCCACACTATAATGTTTGCTTCAGTGGCACAGGGGTTTCTTTTGGCTTTTGCCATATTTGTAGAGGACGAGGGGGACAGCTAGCAACTATGCTTGAGAACTGCCATGAGCTACTGGAGCCGGGAAGGACCTCAGCCCCGACCTGGCTCACCACTGTCTTTAGAGAGGGACAGCTAGCAACTATGCTTGAGAACTGCCGTGAGCTACTGGAGCTGGGAAGGACCTCAGCCCTGACCTGGCTCACCACTGACTTTAGAGAGAAGTGACTGGCCACACACTTCTTCCAGAAACTTTCCATGGTTCCACCCACACGTGATTGCTGTATGACCACGTTGCATCATGGGCCAGCCTCTGTGATCAGCCTGTCTTCCCCACCAGGCAGGGTGCCCTGAGCCCGGAGCCTTTGTCCATGGATCTCTGTGGCCCAGGCAGCTCGCACAGTGCCTGGGCTAGACCGGGTGCTGCTAAATGTTTGATGAGCCAGGCAAGATAAGACCTAGACCCAGCTGGCCAGATTCCAGGAGCATATTTCCTACCTCCCCAGGCGACCTCACCCCCAGCGTGCTCACTCAGAGCACCCCAATATTGATCGTAAAGGAATGAGCGGCTGCTGTTGGTTTGGCATCTGGAGTTTATTAGGTACTTACTGATACCCGTCAATTGTAGATAGGGCTGAAGTGCAGAGAAATGGCTGCCTGCATGAAGTGAAATTCAATAAAACCGCATTTTAAGTGAAAAATCAGTATAAACACCAGGCTTCTTTGCCATGGAAACAGAGGTTGCTTAGAAACTGCCTAACGGCGAGTTCTAAATTTTTTAAAGTCAAGTTATCATTTAAGCTACACGGCCCTACAGGTTATTGAGAGATAATCACTCGCCTCAGGACACTCGGAGGCATGAGGCACAGCTGAGTGCCTCCCGATACTCTGGGGACCAGATAATCTCTTGATAACTGTGCTCCCTGGAGCCACTGATTTGGGCCTGGGGGAAGGAGAAAGGAATTTTTGTTCAGGAGTTAAATGGTGTACATATATTTTTTAAAAAGTGTTTCTCTTTAGGTTTAAAAAAAAAAAAAGATGGAACTGGCCATTCGCCATGTTCAACAGCCATCTCTGGCCCGTGTCGCAAGATGTATTGGGAACATTTTCCAGGCCGTTACCCCAGCCACTTCAAAGCAGAGGTCCTGTCTTTGTCTTCAGTTTTGGATTATGTAAAAAGGGCTTTGGAGGACTTCAGCTTTCAGCTTCTGGCTCTCTAGGGGGGTCAGTCTTCCCAGCTCAGGCTGGGCAGGAAGTGGTCTGAGGACAAATTGGTGCCTGAGTTTGGAACAAAGCCTGGCCACTGAGCTCTCAGACCAGACCGGAGCCACAGGCTCAGCTCCCAGGGGCTTAGAGCCAACGAGGGTCCAGGTTCAGAACTTGTCGGTGTTTAGAGCTCAGCGGGCCAGATGCCTCTCACCGGGCAGGAGCACGCTCTGCTGCCAACCATCTGGTTGCGCGGCCTGCTGTTTGCTCCCACCTTAGGCATGCGGAGGGCAAAGTACATCGCTTTCTTTCCTTCTTGAAAATAATAGGTGAGGGACCAGCAGTCGTAATGGCTATGTCGCTGGACTCCCATGTAGTTGACGATTCGAGTCTCGGACCCAGTGGCTTAAACTCACGCTGGGAACGTGTGCATGTGTGCCCAAGATCCCGAGGGGAGAATGGAGGAGAAGGGATTGTGGTGTGACCATTCCCCCCCGGGGGGTGATTTCTTGCTCTCTGTCTTTCTGTCTTTCTCTCAAAAAAAAATAAGAAAAAAGAAAATGATAGGTGAAATTAGAACCCCATTGGCTGAGAATCAAGACCACCCCTTCTCCCCGCCAAGTTAGTATGGAGGAAATTATGAGTGAGACAAAAGACAAATGTTTTGCCCTTTTCAAAGTGTCTGAGAATTATCCATGGCATGGCGGTACTGCCAGGGTTGGTAGTGATAATTATTCCTTAGACACACGTACACACACTCACACACTCACACACTCTCTGGAAGGAACCGTGTTTTCATTATACACTTCAAAGTGTTTTCCTGCACCTCATCTCCTTGGAGCCTCAGAACAAACCTGTGAGGAGGGTGGGCCGGGTGTGATCATCTTCCTTTGGAGAAAGGAAACAGACTCACAAGGCAAACTAATTTGCTTCCAGCCACAGAGGCAGAAGGAACTCACACTGCCTGCCACTCTAGGGGTTCTACCCCTTTAACAGCAAAGAAATGAGACCCAAAATCATTCTTCTAAGAGCTTGGCTCTTGATTAATCAAAGAAGGTGAACTTTGTACACATTTTTCCTTTGCTTCCTGTTAGCATTTAATTTGGGGATCTCTCAGGGCAAAGAGTGGCTTCCTTCTTTTTTCTTTCCTGCCAGTGAATACGTCTGCATTTAGCCAGTTAAAAGGGCTCAGAAAATGAACATTGCAGCATTTTCATGCCATGTAAGTCAGAGCAGACCTACGACTTAACTGAGCTGTGGCACTACTTTGCTGGGTGTCTCCCAGAAAAAAACATTCCTTGAAGCTGGGAGAACGCCATGCTGTAGCTTGAGAAACTGCTCCAGTTCTTGAAGAGGGGGAAAAAAATAAAATGAAACCATTTGCATTCTAACAGTCTTTGGCACAAGGGAAAACTGTCAACTGTATCACGTGTAAATAGAAATCTGCTTCCCGTTTCTGGTCTGTTTTTTCATAATTTCCCTTGCCACTCTAATTATCAAAGATATTTTTGTTTTTAAACAAAAATTGTCTCCCACGCAGGCCCCATCTCCTTTCTGCGGTGAAGTGGAAACGATGAATTAGAATATTCTAATCACTTCTCCAGCAACCACTGTAGAGGTTATAAACATAAGATTATCCTAAGCAAAGAAAACTTAAATTGTTTAGGCACAGAACAGGTCAGGAAAAAATCTTAAGCATCTCTCCTCCCCACAGCCTGCCTTTCTTACCTCCTTAGCCTGTGTATATTAAAACCAAGGAAGAATCCAAAACGGAGGTTAGACCCAAATGCTCTAAGGACATAGATATTTCAGGTTAATTAAATTAAAAAACAAATTTCAGCACTGTTTAGCAAGCATTTAATTTTCCATTTGAAGCCCAGAAGTGTGCATGAAACTCCTAGGAATAATTGTCAAGAGTAAAATGTTATCCATCAAACAGATCCTATATGGTCTGTTAGTTGGAAGACACTATATAGGGCTTAATCTGTGTTTTAAACCTCAGCAAAATGGGCCTGCTCATTTGCACAGAGTTAAGTACTGTCTTTAGGGAGGCAGATCCCATGTGGCCAATCTTGGTTCTACTCTCAGCAGCTTGGAAAACATGCCAAGTGCATAAGAGTATATGCCCACAGTCCGACAGGAAGAAGGGATGGAGGACTGTGGTGTGACCATGGCCCATGGTGGGAGGCAAGGGGGAGTTCTCTCTCTCTCTCTGGTGTGTGCATGTACTCTGACCACTTAAAGAAGAAAATTCCTAGCAAAACCCTAAGTGAAGAACATCCTCCATTTTTAGAAATGAAGAAACTGGGACTAGGGCTAGTTAAATAATTTCTCAAAGCCGCATGGCTGGTGATGCCTTGAGAACATGAATCTTGTTAATAATGATGTTCGTTATGCCTTCCTTGGTGGTGAGCAGCTGACCTCTCCTTCAGATCCTTCCATAGAACATACTATTCCTGAAAGGAATGTCATCTTAGGGCATTAATGTGCCACCTGATAAGTCACTGAGTCCTCATTAGAGTGAGAACCTGTTCAATCAAGACCTTTCTGAATGTCTGCCATGTGCCATGACAGCCTCAGGCCTAGCAGTGACCAGAGCAGAGGTGGTCACTGCCCTCAGGGAGCTTACACTGCATGAAAGGGAGACGGCCAGTGGACAAGTACCCATATGTGCCGGGACAGGTATCCCGGAAGAGAAAAGTAAGGACAACACCTGAGCCAATGGCCTGGGAGGCACGCCTCTCTGAGCATGAGATGGTGCGTGCACTGAGATGGCCGGGCTGGCTGAGAGGAAGTCGGCCAGCCTGGACTGAAAAGCCAGATTCGGAGTCACAGCCAGGGGCATGTCAGCCAGGTGCAGGAAGGGTACGCCTGAACCGCCTAATGTGGTGGCCCTGGACCTGAGTATACAGAGACAAGGTTTTGACCCCGAGTCAGGCCACCACATAGAACCCACACCCTTGGTGGGTTTATGGCATCTGCAGGCCCAGGGCCTTGAGCTCTGTCTGTGTCGTGTAGAGCAGTGGTCCCCAACCTTTTTGGCACCATGGACCGGTTTTGTGGAAATCAGTTTTCCCATGGACCAGGGGGAGAGGGCGGAAAGCTGAGGGGATGATTTGGGGATGTGTCAAGCACATTGCATTTATTGTACATTTTATTTCTACTATTATTACATTGTGCTATAGAATGAAATCATTATACAACTCTCCATAATGCAGAATCAGTGGGAACCCTGAGCTTGTTTTTCTGTAACTACCCAGTCCCATCTGGGCTCCTACAAGAATCCAATACCACCACTCCACTGATCTGACGGGCAGCGCTCAGGCTATACGACAGGCAATGGGGAGCAGCTATAAACACAAATGAAGCTTCACTCGCCCACCACTCAATTGTGTGGCCCAGTTCCTAACAGGCCACAGACCCATCTGATCCATGGGGACTGGGGATCCCTGATGTATAGGACAGAGATTATGGCGCAGGATTCAACTGGTCCTGTGCTGGGAGAATAAAGATGCCCTTTGCCACCCTGTGAGGAGCAGCATGTTCTGTTCATCTGGTCCCCACGGGTACACACGCTCCCCCCAGGAGAGCCAGGAGCATTTTTTTTTTTAGAGATTTTTGCTATAGGGCGCGTGCGCTCGCCAGACAGACAGAGAGAGACAGAGAGACAGAAAGCAGGAAATCACCCCCCAGGGGGGATGGCCACGCCGCAATCCCTTCTCCATTCTCCTCTCGGGATCTTGGGCACACATGCACACGCGCCTGGCGTGAGTTTAAGCCGCCGGGTCTGGGACGCGAACCGCGGTCGACTACATGGGAGTCCAGCGACATAGCCATTACACTAACTGCTGATCCCGAGCCAGGAGCATGTTTTCAGACCACCAAAAATCCATGGCTCTGGTGGACAGAAAGGGCTAGCTATAGAGGTCAGCCGGAAGCTGGAGGCCCCACACTGAGGACCTACAACTCAGAAGCAGAAGCAGAGACCTTGCTTGCCCAGGGTCTCTGAGCAGACGAGAGTCCTGCTCTGGTCTGGCCCATCCGCATATGCTTTCCCCTAGCACCCCCACCCTTGCCCCAGGCTGGGCCTGGGAGCCCAGTGGAGCCTGTAATGAAGGGTGGGCCCTCTCGCTTTTCTTCTTTTTGAAAACCCCTGCTTTGCACTCCGAATCTCAGCCGATTTCTTTGCCAAGAGCTTGTTTGATGTCAATATTGTTCTGCTCAGACTAATTACTGTATGCCAATGGATATGAAACTGTTTACCTCTATTTCTGCTAGGCTTTGGGACCATCCTAATGGCCTTGTCTTATGAACTAAAGTGGGTTTGTTCTGTTATTTGAAATGATCTGATGTTACCAGTTTCTTCTCAGATAGCCCAGTAAACAGTCTCGAGTGGAATAGTTTCACACATCCCTGCTGTCCCCTCCCCTCCCTGCTTTCTCCTCTCACTCCTTTCCATCTCTCCACAGCGTCTTCCTCCACTTGATGAAAGTAGACCCGGACTCCACCTGGTTCCTCCTGAACGAACTTTACTGCCCCATGCCATTCATACCACCCCACCCGAGCCTCCTGCCTGTGCAGCTGCGGGGGGCCACCGGGCAGCAGAACCCCTACTCAGCCAACGTGCTCTGCCTACTCGAGGAGCTTCAGGGACCCCACTCCCCACTACAGGCCATCGGTGAAGAGCTCACCTCTTCTCTCCCCTGCCAGCCAGAGTTGGGCTGACCCCGTCCCAGCTGAAAGTGGAGGCGGTGGTTGCAGAGAAGGTGGGTTAGACAGCCAATCGATGTATAAATTGATCGATCACACACTGCCTAGAAATTGGATTGAAGGAAAGTAGCTGACTGTTATTTATATTTCATACCTTGTGTTTTCAAATGACATTGTCTGGTGGCTCTAAGGGTTTAACTCCTTAGCCTACCATCTCGACAGCTCTAGCTGTCTTACAGGCCACATGTCGGCGCACACAGGCATGCGTGCACATGCACACACGTGCACACACACACACAGGTGCTTACTGGTGTGTAGCATGGAGTTCTTGGAGTCCCGAGGACCATGTTTAAGTATCTCATATCACAGAACCTTCCAGAAGCAGCCTGCCATCACACCCGGGTCAGTCCCCCTCCATCCGCACACGTCTCCCTCTCCTCGATAATGAGGTGGAACTAATTTGTTGTACCTAACCTGTTCTTTGGAAAAAAATGAAGTAAAGACACTTCTTGGATGAAAAGTTTGATCGAGAGCTCACTTTGAAGTATGTTCTTTAAATTGGGTGTTTTTTTTTCTTAAATGAATGGGTAATCCAGAACCACGGTATAAAAATCCAAGCAGTACGAAACAGAAGAGCGAGAAGTACGTCCCCTCCGCATCTCCCAGCCATCTGGTTTTCCTCCCCAAGGGCAACACTCATAACAATTTTTGGATACCTTTTAAAGAGGAGATTATTATTTTTTTAACTTTCTACTCTGGGTAATAGTATAGTGATAAGGAGATTGGTTTTTTAATTTTTTACTGTAATGAAGTCCCACATACCCATAACCCAGCTTCACTGGTTTGTAGCACACAGCCAGCCCTGTTTCGTCTATACCCCTGCCACTTACTCCCCTCACCCTCCCCACTGGGTTATTTTGAAGCAAATCCCAGGTGTCATAGCCAAACTTTTTTTTTTTAATGGACAGCCACGATCCCATTATCTTACATTAAAGTTGCCAATGATCCTTTAGTATTGCCCAGGATTCCGTCGATGTCTGAATGCCCCCAGTGTGTGTGAATCAGGATCCCAGTAAGTTTGAGTGCACATCACTGGTATCGACATACCCCTTCACAAACACTCTCTGACTTATCAGGGCCCCTTCACCTCTGGTTCCGTTTCCTTTTCAGTTGTTGGTGAGGAAGCAGGGTCATTTACCCTACAGTTTCCCACTGCCTGGGTTTACTGTGTGCACCCCTGTGGGGATCATTTCACGGGCTCCTCCTGTCATCTGTGTTTCCTGTAAATTGGAAGGCAAAGCAAGAGCCTTGATCGAGTTTGATGTTTTTGTTTGTTTGTTTTGTTTTTTTGGCAATACTCCTTCAAGGGTGGTATTTACTTCCATCAGGAGGTATGTGATGCCTGGGCTCTCGCGATGTTAGTGGCCATCAGTGTTCTCGCCTGGATCCCCCCTCCATTAGGGGTTGCAGAGTAAAGCTGTTCTCATCCTGCCATGCTGGCTTGCTTTTTAAAAATGATTTTAGGTTTTTGCCATAGGGTGCATGTGCTCACCAGAGAGAGACAGAGGAAGACATAAGAGAGGGAAAGTGCGAAATCACCCCCCCGGGGGGGAAGTGGCCATGCTGTACTCCCTTCTCCTCCATTTTCCTCTTGGGATTTTGGGCATGCGCGCACACACACCTGGTGTGAGTTTCAAGCCACCAGGTCCAGGACTCAAACTGCGGTCGGCCATGTGCGAGTCTAACACCTTAACTACCACACTACCTACTGGCCCCATGCTGGCTTGCTTTTAACCAAAGAACTACCCAAAGGCCAGGTGGGAACCTGGAGTCACTGTTTGTGGAGGAAAGGCAAGACAAATGCTTGGTTTTCGTTTCCCTCGCTGAAGGATTTAAAACCAGAGATGATGTAAATCCAGGTACACAGGCACCACACACACATATGTGCCAGAGGATCCCAGAGATGATGAATACCTCCTTACAGGTACATGGTGAGGTGCCCCTTGATAACTTTCCAGTGGCATAGATAATCCCCAAACCCTAAAACCCCAGAGTGTTGCTGGCATGGGGACACACTGGAGTGAGGGTCCCTAGCCAGTTCCAGAGAGACCCGGCTCATTTCTACTCAAGGTCTTCCTGCCAGGGCAGTGGGATGTCCAGTTGGGGTTGAGTTGGCCGCAGCCTGGCTCTGGTCTGGTTCTGCCAGTGAGTCCTTGAGGTCCTTCTCTTTGGGCCTCAGTCCTTCAGCCTGCAATGTGGGGGGATTGGGTCAGAGAGAGAGCTCTTCATCTTTGAGAATTCTGGGCCTTGGCAGGCATCCTATGAGATCAGAAGACCCCCTGCCCAGAAACATGCTCCCACTCCTCCCCTGTCACCCCAGGAGGGCACCGCCTCCCCACAGCTGCAGCCAGGCACCACCTTCTCATCTGCCGGGTCTGCTTGCTGACCTTCAAGGTTCTGTGCACCATTCCAGAGGCTTCACCTCTCACCCCACAGGTCCCCTACGTTAGAACCCCTGAAAAAGCACATCACTTGCTCTCTTGCAGTTTTCAAATTCTGGGATGATTTCCTTTGGGAAAGGGAGGGCAATGCTGTCTAATTGAGGGGACTGTGAAAGAATTCACAGCTTTGTTCCTAATTCCACTGGGGACACATAGTGATAGGCTAATTCAGTCTCTAGGCCTTGACAAAGGAGAAAACAGGTCAGGGGGCGGCGTGCCTTGTGGAGCGTCACATGCTGCTCTGGTGTGACGAGGGCAGCTCCCTCCCGGAGCGTCCAGGTGTGGCAGGCCATGGTGGTGTGCCGAGGCAGGGCAGGGGCGGCCCACAGGTGCTGCTAAATTAGGCCGGGCTCCGGGAAAGCTCTCTGGGAGATAGTTTGCACAGGAGGGTTTGCCACGGTGTTCCAAAAACCCACCTCTTCCTCAAAGAGTTAAAATACCCAGAGCTGCTTTTGGATTTCTACAGGCAGATTGTTGCACTTGATTAAAAAAAAAAAAAATCTAATTAGAGCACCTCTCCAGTTATTATTATATTCAGGCAACTTTAATTTTGAACCTGTCCAGCTGACTCAATCTAGTCTTCACTAACAGGCTTTGCAAAGTGATCCTTTGCTGGTGCGGTGAGGATTTTCCCTCTAATTTAGGGTGTACCTATACTTGGATTATTGGTTTGGCTGGAGTTGGGGGTAGGTAAAGGATGAATAGGCAGATAACAGAAGGCCTTGATTTTCAAGTTCAGGTGTTTGAACTGTGACCAGCAGGCAGTAGGAGGTCCCTGCAGGACTCAGGAAAAGGTAGGGCTGGATTTGGGGCATCCTGTGAAGGTGGCCAGAGAAGGCTTGGTTCTGGCCAATGCAAGGCCCAGAGTGTGGGATCATGGACAGTTATTTGGAGTTGATCAGACCATCTCTTAGTAACTGTGACCTTAATCAAATCATTTTACTTCTGAGCTTCATTTTCTCATCTGTGAGATGGAGTTAGTGCCTCAGCTCCTTTGAGCAACTGCCTCCTGAGCAGTAATACCATGGTGTTTACAGAGTGTCTAGCACAGTACCCAGGGTTCCAGCCATGTCTGCCGACCAATTGCCCATGGCTTTGTTAGGGATGCAGTGCGTCCTCCAGACAGTCTAGCTGAGGTGGTTAAAGCTCAGTCTGAACCACCCAGAAACTAAAGGGGACCACCGTAAGCAGGGAGAAAGAATCAAAGAAGGCTTCTTGGAGGAGGTGAGATCCTATAGGGCAAGTAGATGTTCCACGAGCAGAGAGGATTAAATGGCATTCCAGACGGAAAAGCCCATGGCCAAAGGCATCCAGGCAAACCTGCCGATATCTATACCCATCAGAACTCCTTGCATGAGAAGTGACAGGAGACCCAACTCAAACTGGCTTGAGCAAAAAGAAATGTCTTGGCAGGCACAACCGAGAGGCGCAGCTGGCTCCCGATCCCACAGCCTGTCTCCATCTTTTGATTCTGCCTTCCCTAGTGTGGGCTTCATTCTCGGGCAGCCTCTCGTGATAAAGATGGCCAGCAGTAGTTCCAGGCCTGTGTTCATTCAGCATAACAGACCTAGGAGAATGCGTGCCTCTGCCAACTCCAGCCGAGGTCCTGGAGCTCTCAGCTCAGCCGGTCCTTTGCCCAGCCTCAAGCCGAGCATCGTCCATCATGGGCCGACTTGCTCGGTAAAGGGCCAGATAGTGAATCTGTTAGGCTTTGCAGGCCACAGATGCTCTGTGGCATCTTATTTGTTTTCTTGTTTGTTTCCAACCTTTTTAAAATGTAAAAATGGGGGCCAGCAGATGACAGAGTGGTTAAAGTGCTGGACTCCCACGTGGCCAACCACAGTTCAAGTCCCAGACCCAGAGGCTTGAAACACACCAGGTATGTGTGCATGCATGCCCCAAATCCCAAGAAGTGAATGAAGGAAAAGAGCTTGAGGCAAGGCCCTCCCCCCTCAGGTGATTTCTCACTTGCTCTCTCTGTGTCTCTCCAGCAAGCACCCGTGCTCTGTAGCAAAATCTCTCTTACAAAAAAAATCGTAATAATGTCAAAATGGAACCAGCTCCATGGCCTGGTAGTTCAGATAGCCAGATCCCACATAGCCAGCCCCATGGTCCCAGTCCTAGCTCAACAGCTTGAGAAACATGCCAGGCACCTGGGTATGTGTGCCCCAAATCTCAAGAGGATAGAGAAATGGCAGAGAAGGGATTGTGTATAACCATTCCCCATAGGGTATGCTCTCTCTTTCTCTTTCTCTCTCTCTCTCTCTGTCTCTGTCTGGTGAGCACATGCATTCTGTGGCAAAAAAAAAAAAAAAAAAAAAAAAATTTAGTGTAAAAATGATTCTTAGTTCAAGGACCTCGTAAAAAATAGGCCAGGGGCATTTTAAATGTATATATTTATTTTTACCCTCAGACTTAGTTTGCCAACCTCTGATCAGCATTCTCATGGGCAGGCCTGTGGGCAGGCCTGTGGGCAGGCCTCAAACCATATGGAGAAAGAGTAAGGGTGGCTTTCTCCTAAAAATCACTGTGTTCGAGTACTAGGAGAAGATGCTGGGCTGGGGAAGGGCGACAAGGACCGGCACTCACCGCCCATATCTGCGATCTGGAAAGGTACATGCTAAGAGGTAGTGGGAGTCCAGGCCACACTTACAGGGGGCCTTACATACCAGTCCAGGGACCCCAGCCTTGAGGGATCAGAAGTGGCCTTGGAAGGTTCTTGAACAGGTGAGTCATGTATTGAACGCAGCATTTTAGGAATATTCATCTCATGGCAACGTACGGGAGAAATTGGAAGAGAGAGAGCGACCGGCGATGAAATTGTGTTTCTGAAAGTCCCAGGACGAGAAAATGTACCTCTTCCATCAAACCCAAACTGTTTGACATGCCGTGGTTCATGGGCAACTTGAGGCACATAAATATGTGCTTTAAAGTTTAAAAGTAAGGAGTGAGATGAATGGAACCTCTGATGAGGCTTCCTCTGGCGCGCTCCGCGTTCCGGAGAGGAGAGCGAGGAGCCCTGGAAGTGATTTTCCGCAGCTCCAGCCGCGATGAACAATGCAGGGCCCCTCTGCCTTTGTGTGGCTCCCTGTCCTCTGCTTCGTCGGGCTTGATTGGAAGCCAAGTGCCCGTATTGCCTTTCCTCCAGAGTAAGGAATAGAGGCCAAATTTCAGAAATAATTCAGAGTGATGGGGGACTCTGTCGAAGCGCTGATTGCTTTATAAATGGCATTCTTCGCTCTGCGCCCCCAGCCCACCCCCCACCACTGAAGTTTGGAGGCAGCGGTGTTTCAAATTCCGCTTGAAAAGCAGCCTGATTTCCCACAGGAATCATTTCCTAGATTAGGAGCTGTTCTACCTTTTCCGACAGTTTTACCCAGAGTACAAAGCCTGTCTGCAGAGGACAAGGAGGGAACGGTGCCCTCCTCGCTCGCCCGGAAGCTTGCAGCACCAGCCAGTTACAGCCGGAGCCCGGTGTCCGGGTCTATGCTGGTGCGGTAGGAAAGGGTTAAAAAGCAGCGCGAGGCTGCTCGCCGCCCCCTTCCTTCTCCCTGCTTCTGTAATTTGCCATTCTTTCTGCACAACAGCTCCTGGGTCTCACCCTGCCCTCTCAGTCAGTACCCTCACGTCCTCAGCTTCCTCCCACACAGGCGGGCTCAGAGTGAGGACAGCACCTTCAGAAACTCGAGGCTGCTTCCTAGGGAAAGGATGGGGGCAGGGTGGCAGAAGTAGTGGAGTAAAGTCAGGAGTTTCCCCGTGAAATAAAACATGCTGCATTCCCCAAGGTGCGGGTGTGGAGCGGAGCCAACCCCGGAGCACCCCGTCTTCCCATCCTTCCCACCTCGTGGATCCCCCCAGCCCAGCAGTCACACACGCCACCCTGAACTCTATCCCCGTTCCCTGGAGGAAGCCAGAGAGACCAGAGATGGGATTCGAACTGCACCGTACTCACAGTAAACCTTAGGTACTCCCTTCCCTTCCTTGGGCCTGCCTCAGTTTCCCTGTCTACTCGGTGAAGGGTTTGAATCATCAAATCTCCAGGCGTCATTCTGTCCCCTAAAACAGCTGTGATTGGTTGATACGATGTGGTGAGTGAGTGAGCGACATCGGTACTTGCTCTCTGGGGGTCAGTTGGGCAGTAGCCACCACTTGGGTTTTGTTTGTAAGTTTATTTGTTTTATAAAAGTGAGGGACAGATAACCACCCTTAGCAGCCTTAGGTACTCCCTTCCCTTCCTTGGGCCTCAGTTTCCCTGTCTACTCGGTGAAGGGTTTGAATCATCAAATCTCCAGGCGTCATTCTGTCCCCTAAAACAGCTGTGATTGGTTGATACGATGTGGTGAGTGAGTGAGCGACATCGGTACTTGCTCTCTGGGGGTCAGTTGGGCAGTAGCCACCACTTGGGTTTTGTTTGTAAGTTTATTTGTTTTATAAAAGTGAGGGACAGATAACCACCCTCAGCAGGGCGATTCCACTCCCCTACAACACACAGCCTTCCTAGCCAATGGGCGCGCAGTCCATTGTGTACAAGTTGACCCAGGAACCAAACCCGCAGTCTCCCACACAGATCTGGTGTCGCTTGCGCAGCGTGTTCACCCCCATGCCAACTAAATTCTAGGGCACATGCCTCTGGCCAGCAGTTCTGTCCCTAAGTATTTTATACTCACATGTGCACAGGTGCACGTGCAGAGGTAATTCACAATCATAGGGCTTCACCATCCACCAGTAAGAGATAAAGACCCTACACCCACCTCGCATCACCGAAATTCTGAACTGCTCACAAGAGCGGTGCATCCGACGTCATGAACTGTCACTGTTAACTGTTCCCTAAAAGTGTGCATAAAATTTAAAAAGTGAGAGATGGGATTGGGGGAGGGACTAGTTAAACCAACTTCGGTGCCTCCCTGTAACAGAATACCGTGCAGCATGTTAAAAGAATGAAACTGCGGTTGCTATCGGGGTTTAAAATGCACATACCCTCAGACTAAGCAATCCTGCTTTTAGGAATTTCTGCACCCGTGTGCAGAGATGAATAAAGTGTTCGTGGCCTCATTGTTTGCATTTAATAAAAGACTGGAAACAACCTCAGAGTCCAACCAGAGAAGGCTGGTTGAGTCAGTGCCTCGCAAACACGCAGAGTGTACCGTGTAGCCTTTCAAAAGAATGAGGCTGGTCTCTGTGTAGCGCCGAGAGATATTATTAAAGGAGAAGGCGAGCAAAGCAGTGCTACTATTGATGGGGGAGGGGCGTTTTATAGGTGGACTCTCTATTTAAGGGCTCCCCGGTGGCAGCCTCTAGAGAGGGTAACGGGATCAGTGATGAGAAGTCTTTTCACATCATACCCTTTCTACTCCTGACATTTATTTTTTGGCCATATAAATGTTTAACTTACAACAAATTGTATTATTAAAGTAGGAGGCATTTGTGAGTCTATAATTCTATGGTAAACTCATGTTTGGTGTTAAGGACCTCAGGTCATCTGGGATCCCTCACTCGTGCTTTGCTTTTCTCAAGGGAGCCATGGATTGGGGGGAGGGAAGCAGTGCTTAATCCTGATAAGCAAAGGTACTTAGAGAGGATGCCCCTCAGGGACTATTCTACCCTGGCAGGCAGCCACCTCAGGGCCCTTGTGGGAATATGGGAAGATGACCTCCCAACCATGAACCCCCAAAACCACAAAAGCAGCAGAGCAGGCCTCGGAGGTGTCCTGAGGGCCCAGGCTGAGTGCAGGGCTCCCACTCCCCAGCACGCTCCAGGCACCCCAGGATTCTGCAGTACCCTGCTGCCCTAGCCCCTGCCTCCTCAGCTCCGTTCAGGGCTCAGGGCTTTTTCGCAGGTAGGGGTCCTGTTTGTTTCTGGATCTTCAGCACCTTGGACAGGGACATAGCTTAATCACCTCATCTCACTGTTAATGATGACTGGGAGATCCAGTGACTGGATGAGACCCACCCAAAGGCATTAAGAGGAAAGGCAGGATTGGAACCTGAGGTCACTAACATGTGATCGGTGACATCAGGGTATATGAAACAGGATCAAAATCTGCTTAGAAATTTCAACGAGTTTTTAATTGTCAGAAGATTTGTATGCTCCCCAGAGAGAGAAAGCACCCTCCTCCCCGAAATGGAGCACAGTCAGGCTTCAATCCCGCTTCCTCCATCTCCCCACCCTATCAGGATCTCGGCACGCACACACGTTTCTCACCCAAGCCAAAACTCAAACCACACTCAGCCCTGGGGGGATCCGACTCCCATGCACGGTGTTGTACCATTTGCTAGGGGACCGGCCCTTCGACAAGCATTTTTTGCGGTGCCCCATGTGCCAAGCACAGAGACAAGCATATATGCTGCCTGTTAGGAGCAAGGCCCAGCAAGAGCTAACCAAGGCGTGTCAGCACAAGAAGAAGCAGTACAGGTCTGCGTTGGGAGAGAGCTGGCAGTGGCAGCTAAGGCCAAGAAGAAGCAGTACAGGTCTGCGTTGGGAGGGAGCCGGCGGTGGCAGCTAAGGGCGTGGGCTCCGGAGACGGACGGCCTGGGTTTGGATCCTGACCTGCGGCTGCCCTGGACAAATTTCTTCATTTCACTGTGCCATGATGAAATGGGAATGGGAAAAAACAGGTCCTCTCCGGCCCAGGTGGAGAGGTGTGTGCTGCTGAGACCGAGACATTGTCTTTGCAGGCTGGGATCACATGGATGGCCCAGATTGGATCCCTGGTCCAACCTAAAGGCCAGATGTGGTGGCATGTGCCTTCCAGCTGGGAGACAGGCAGGAGGATTGTGATACAACAAGATCTTGTCCTAAAAAAAAAAAAAGGAAAAAAAATGCCCTCCCTGAGAGCATGGTGGAAACAGGACTGATCAAGTACTGACTCAGGCTGGCTGGCCCCTGGGAAGGGCTCGTAGGAGCTGGGGCCGTGGTGAAGATGGCCAGAGTTGTGCAGGGTGGCGCTGACAGTGTACTGCAGAGAGGCCATCGAGTCAGCCTGGCAGTGTGCCCCAACTTTGCCGTGTACCACAGCCCAGCTGTGTGACCTTTGACATCACCTATGGGGTGATGACAGTAGCTCACTCCCATAGGACTGTTGTGAGGACACACTGATTTCATGTGCAAAGAGCACACTAGTAGCCAGTGCTAGGCAGCCAGTCCTTTTCTGCAGAGCTGAAGGTCCCCGGGAACAGGAGGGTGAGTAGCCCAGGGAAGGGCAGCCCCACCTGATGGCACGTAGGGTGGGAGAGCAGCCATTTTGTCTGGAGGTGGCTCAGCCTGGGAAGGAGCTAAACCCCCTGGGCAAGCCCCTCTTCTCTCTAAGCCTCAGTTTCCACATTGCAAATGCAGGTAATAATGGCTAACTGGTTTGTCTTGCTGTGAGGATTCAGTGAGCTAATGCAGGGCAAGAGTGAGCACAGCCTGGGCTGCAGGTCCACTTAACAGGGGCTGCTTGTGCAGAGGAGCCTGCTGTTAACAAGAGCAACAGACTTTGAGGCAGTGGTCATATTACTGGTGGGGTTGCCACGGAGCCACATTCTTACATTAGACCTGCTACAGGCTGTCAGGGAGGATAATACCAAGGTCTGAGTTGACCCTGCTGGCCATGCAGCTCTCTCTAATCTCCAAGGCCAGCCAAGAGTTGAACACTACGCCCATTTTACAGGAACAAAAACTGAGCCCAAAGAGCTGAAGGAGCGTATTCCTAAGGTGCCACTGTGAGGGAAGACTGAGTCCTAGCTTGGAGCATTTCCAGCTTGTGAGCACCTGCTTCATGACTTCTGGGAAGTCTACACAAAAGAGGGGGATGCAGTCCTTGAGTTTGCACTCCAGTGTGGGAGGCCAGCCTTCCCTGAGAAGCATTTTCATTTACTAATGGATTTAATGAGTGTAGAACTTTGTTTTAAACAAACAAGTGATTAGCATTGACTATAGACATGAAAATGGATCCTAATGAATTGCTAATTAGCCTCCTCCTCTTCCTGGGATCTTTAGCTGTTAAATTATCTCTGTGGCTACTGGGGGCCTTAGTCAACCAGACTGGAATTCATTCATTCACTCATTCAACAGACATTTCTTTAGTACCTACTGTGTGTCACAGAAATAAGACAAGCAAGATCCCTACCTCACAATCCCTACCTCACAAACCCAACTTTCAGCTGCCCATGTTTGATTTCTTTGCCTGAGGACTTTCTAAAGGAAAGCAAGGCTTATTATCTCCACATTTGGGAGGCCATTCACTCACTCAACAGACATTTCTTGAGTACCTACTGTGTGTCACGGAAATAAGACAAGCAAGATCCCTACCTCACAATCTGCTGGAAAGAGCAGTAAGTAGCTACCCTCACAAATATATGATGACTCATTAAAATAGGGAGCATGGGGACCAGCAGTTAGCATAATGGCTATGTCGCTGAACTCCCATGTAGTCAACCACAGTTTGAGTCCTGGACCCAGTGGCTTAAAACTCACGCCGGGCACGTGTGTGTGAGTGCCCAAGATCCCAAGAGGAGAATGGAGAAGGGATTGCGGTGTGGCCATCCCCCCCTGGGGGGTGATTTCTCGCTTTCTGTCTCTCTGTCTCTCTCTTTCTAGCGAGCGCACGTGCCCTATAGCAAAAACCTCCAAAAAAAAAAAATAGGGAACTGGGACAATGTACAACAGGGAGACTTGATCTCACCCAGGGATGAGTGTGGGCAACCACCCTAGACGTGGCTACCTAGAGGAAGGTACATTTAAGCCAAGATCTGAGGAATACATAGAATTTAGATGAGGAAGAAAGGAAAGCAGTAGAAGAGTGGGTCAGACATCCAGAATAGCAGACAGTGAGGTCCTGTGGTTGGAGCAGGATGAGTCTGAGGGAAAAAAAGAGTGTGAGAAATGTACGTGTGTGTGTGTGTGTGTGTGTGTGTGTGTGTGTGTGTGGTGAAGCTGAGGGTCAGGTGGTGGTCTTCATCCTTTGTATCTCACAATACTGAGCACCCAGCCCACATTCCCCACATCTTACTACTTCAGTGCACTCCGGCCAACTTTCAGCTGCCCATGTTTGATTTCTTTGCCTGAGGACTTTCTAAAGGAAAGCAAGGCTTATTATCTCCACATTTGGGAGGCCATAAGTCCTGGCAAATTAAAGCAAAACTTGGAAACAGACTTCAGCCAATGACCAAAGAAAGTTGGTAGATAAATGCCCCAGCTCCCAAGCTCTTGGGCAGGGTAACTATGAGATGTCCTGGCTCCACTGGCTCCCAGTCTTCCCCAATAGGATTGAGGCCCACTTGCAGGATGATATAACTTCCTTGACCATGCACCCTTGACCTGTCTCACTTCCCTACTTCCCCTGGACAAGGGATAGAGGCTCCCTGGGATTACTTTGCAAATAAATGGCTTGCCTAAAAGTCTTTATCCCATCATCTGCTTCTGGAGGAACCCATACTAAGACAACCTTGAGTCAAGACTCAGATACAGTTCAAGTCTCTACGTTCTGGTTACTCCCTCCTGAAGGCCTTCATCTCTTTCATTTGCATCCTTCACAGAGCATGGGATCCATGCATCTTGGGGGCCAGCTGTGGTCCATCTAGCAAGCTGTAGAGCATCTACTCACCTGCCTCTTTCCTGGTACTCTATCTCTGTTCATAGGATCTGAGATGGCTTTCCTCTGGGAGCAGTACTGCCCTTTAGAACTTTCATCAATAATTGAAATGTTCTGTATCTGCACTATCCAATATGGTAGCGACTAGTCACATGTGCCTAGCTCTTGAACACCTCAAATGTGCTGGTAAATTGGAAAAAGTGAATTTTTTTCTTATAACTTTAGATTTAAATAGATACACGTGGCTGGTGGCTACCATATTGGACATGTAGCTCCAGGACATATCCTGTACTCTGGAGACTACTAAGTTTCCTAGAGACCAAGCTTGATGGAAAGGCACCAGAGGGATCCAGCCCTCTGTACCCTACTCAATCATGGGACCTACCAGAGGTTTCTCAGGTAGGTCACCTAGAAGGCAGCCACTCAGGTCTCGAGGGAGCCAGCAGCGTATGCCCATCATATCCCCCTTTTTTGAATGTGCCATCCTTCCATGACTCCCACCCCCTGTAGCTAGAGTGGACAATCTTGAGTGAAGGGTCAGGAGTCACCCTGGGTGACCAGATGGGATGTGCTGAGTGAGACACCTCCTGTACCCACAGCAGTTCAGGACAAGGTCAGGCTCAGGAAAGGGCCTAAAGTAATCCAATCTCTGTCCTCTTCTTCTAAGCAAAAGAACCCTGGTATTTATTTAGGCACACATCTGGTCAGAACAAAGACAATATTTTCCAGTTTATCTTACAACTGGTTGTAGCCTTGTGACGACATTCTGACCCATGACCTGCAACTTTAGGCAAGTATCCTTCAAGAAAGGGTGTGCACTCTTTTCTCCTTTTTTCCTTCTTGCTGGCTAAAATGCAGTTCCTATGAGAGTCAGAGAGGCCATCTTGGGCTGTGAGGAGAAGCCAGGCTGAAAAGTCAGTAGATGGTGGTCAGAACAGGGCAAAAATTCCAACTAATTCAACACGAAGCATCTTGTGAAATTTGGGGAAGGAGAAAACAAGGTCCCCAAAACTTTTGATTAAATAAGATTCAGTAGGTCCAACTTTGATCCAGCCCTTAGAAGCTGTTAACGTCTGTCAGAGACAAATCTTTTCTTCATTGATTTGTTTATTGAGCGGCTGCCAGGAGCCAAGCCCTGTGCTAGCATTGGGGATACAGCAGGAACCAGGACACTCAGAGTCTGTGTCCTCATGGAGCCTTTATTACCATTCCTGGCTGGTGTTTTTCTAATCACCTGCAGTCAAGATTGCAATGAGTTCATGCTTTAAAAAGCACCTCTGCTCCTCACCTCAAACTCTCATACTTTGCAAATGGAAGTACCGCCACTTTGAAAAACAGTTTAGAAGTTTCTTATAAACTTAAACATACACTTACCATACCACCCACTTTTAGGTATTGACCCAAGAGAAATGAAGCTGTATCCACACAGAGACTTGTATGTGCATGTTCATAGCAGGTTTAGATGTCACAGGCCCAAACTGGAAATAGTTCAAATGCCCATCAATAGAATAGGCAAACAAGATGTGACATATATATAATGGTGGTTCAGTCTGGTTCAGATTGGTTCAATCCAGTTCAGACTGATTCAGTCCAGTTCAGACTAGCTCAATCCGGTTCAGACTGGCTTAGACCAGTTCAGTCCAGTTCAAATTGGTTGAAACCAGCTCAGACCGGCTCAAAAACCGCATGGTTGGTTTACAAATAGAGCTAAGCTTCATCTCCCCATGGCCTAACAATAAATCATTTTAAAGGGACTTCATGACTTTTGTCATTTTGGAAGGAATCCTTTAATCCACCTCTGCAATTCTATATTTGTAGGCAAAAACTTATCCAAGGTTATTAGGCAAATTTGCCAAACATGAGTATGAAAGGCCTTTCCTTCACACAGACATAGTAATAGAGGCGGAAACCAATGCCATACAGCAATATATAATTATACTCCAGTCTTATGGAGACCACGTCTTGCCAGCAGCCACCTCTCTGGGAGTTAACCCTTTTCAAATGAAATACTGCAGTAAAGGTGGCAAACGTTCCCACCTGGATCCACATTTCATGGATCAAGCTGGCTGCTGACCTGGGAACTGACCAGACTTCTCACACTTACACCTGTGAGCCTCTGGAAGCCCTTCGACTTCTTTTCAAGAAGAATTCTTCCTCAGATAAGTAACATGAACCCAGGCTTCTTCCTCCTTCTACATTTTCTTACTCAGGGATTTGTGACAACATTGCCTTCTTTTCAAGTTCTTCCTAATGTTTACTCTCGTTAATTGTACTGCTACTGCTTTAAATCTCTTGTTGCCACTAGCGAGTCCAGTTATAATAATCATCTTAATTATAAGCTTTAGCCCTCTGTTGTTGCAGGCCCTTACTAAATTTATTGCCAACCAAATACAATCTTTCTTTGTGTTACAACAATATCAAACAGTACCTAATATTAACCTCTTTCCTCTCGATGCAGCCATTACGTCTTAAAGTCTCTGCCTAATCTTGGGGCCAGCCTGACAGAGAGCAAGGACTGAGGCTCTGACTCCCTTCTCTTCGGCCCATTTGTCAGCTGGAAGAAGCTACAGAAGAAGAGACCTTCGGTCCATTTTCCCTGCATGATTTCAGGGTCTCAAGTCATTGAGGGGGAAATGTGGTAGGCAGTTAGTTAGTCATGAGCAGGCAGCCCTGAGAGAAAAGCAAAAGGCTCCTTTAGCTCTGGGTGCCAGGAGAGCAAGGCAATTTGCCATCTTCCTTCCTTGGGACCCAAGGAAAGCACACAGGGATGATTAGTAGATTTTTCTCTTATCAAAAAGACCCAAGTAAGCTGCTTTGAACAGGCCAGAACCAGTGTGAACTGGCTAGAACCAGTCTGAAATGATTTGAACCAGACAGAACCAGTCCGATCCAGTTTAAATCAGTCTGAACTGGTTTAAACCAGCCACAAATGGTCTGAACAGGTTTGAACCAGCTGAGACCAGTTTGAACTGGAAAAAATGGTTTTAACTAGTTTGAACCAGCCAGAACTGGTCTGAACAGATTTGAACCAGCCAGAACTGGCAAGAACCAGTTTGAACTAATCTAAACTGGCCCAAACCGGTCTGAACCAGTTTGAAGTGGCTATAACAGGTTTAAACTCATGAGAACTTGTTTCAGTGGACCAGAACTGGTTTGAGTCAGTTTGAATCAGCCAGAACTTGTTTGAAACAGCCTGAAACATCCTGAAATGATGTGAACCAATTAAAACCAGCCTGAACCAACCTTAACCAGTCTGACCTGGTCAAAACTGGCCAGCTGAAAAGAGTTCAAACAGGCTCAAACTGGTTCACACCAGTACTAGGGGGTTGAGACAGGCTTAATCCAGTTGTGGCCAATTCAAACCAATTCTAGACAGTTCAAACTATTTCAGACCAGTTTTGGCCATTTCAGACTGGTTCAAGCTGGTTCTGACTGGTTCAAACCAGTTCTGGCTGGTTGAAACTGGTAGAGACCATTTCTGGCATTTCAAATCGGTTCATACCGGTTCTGGCTGGTTCAAACTGGTTTGGGCCTTTTCAAACAAGTTCAGACCGATTCTGGTCAGTTAAAATAGTTTCAAGATGTTTCAAAGCAGTTCTGGCCAGTTGAAACCAGCTCTGGGTGATTCAGACTGGTTCTGGTTGGTCCAAACTAGTTCTGACTGGTTCTCGCCAGCTCAAACCAGTTCTGGATGGTTCAAATGGGTCCTGGTTTGTTCAGACTAGTTCTGGCAGATTCAGAATGGTTCTGGCTGAACCAAACCTTTTCCGACTGGTTCAGACCAGTTCTAGCATGCTCAAACTGGTTCTGCCTGGCCCAAACCAGATCTGACTTATTCAAACCAATTCAGACCAGTTTTGGTCATTTCTGACTTGTTCAAACCAGTCATATTGATTCTGACTGGTTTAGAGTAGTCTTGACAGTCTCAAACCAGTTGTAGCCAGCTCAAAATGGTCTTGGCCAGTACAGACTGGTTTTTGGGTTGGTTACAATTGTTTCACCGGTCAGAACCAGCTTGAACAAGTTTGAACTGGCCAGAACCAGATAGAACCATTTTGAGCTGGTCAGAAGCGGGTTGAACCATAACCAGATAGAACCATTTTGAGCTGGTCAGAACCGGGTTGAACCATTTTGAACTGGCCAGAACTGGTTTGAACGAGCTTGAGACGGTCAGAACCAGATTGAACTGAATTGAACCAGTCAGAGCCAGCTTGAACCAGTCAGATCCATTTTGGACCGGATTGAACCAGTGAGAGCCGGCTTGAACCGGTATGAACCAGCTTGAACTGGCCAGAACCAGCTTGAACCGGTCAGAACTGGATTGAACTGGCCAGAACCATATTGAACCAGCTTGAACCGGTCAGAACCAGTTTGAACCTGCTTGAATCGGCCAGAACCAGTTTGAACCATCATTCAAACATTCAGAACCGGTTTGAACCAGCTTGTACCAGTCAGAAACAGTTTGAACAGGCCAGAAACAGTTTGAACCAGTTTGAACCAGCCAGAACCAGTTTGAACCAGCTTCAATCGGTCAGAACCGGTTTGAGCCAACTTGAACTAGTCAGGATTGGTTTGAACTGGCCAGAACAAGTTTGAATCGGCTTGAACTGGTCAGAACCAGTTTGAACAGGCTTGAACCAATATTAACCACCTAGAACCGGTCTAAACCGGTCTGAACCGGTATGAACCAGCTTGAACCGGTTTGAACCGGCTAGAACCGGTTTGAACCAACTTGAACCGGTCAGAACCGGTTTAAGTCAGCTCAAACCAGTATGAACCGGCCAGAAGCGGTTTGAACCAGTCAGAACCGGATTTAACCAGCTTGAACCGGTAAGAACTGGTTTGAACCAGCTCAAACCAGTTTGAGCCAGTTTCAACCAGCCAGAACCGGTTTGAACCAGCTCGAACCAGTTTGAACTGGCCAGAACCAGATTGAGCTGGTCAGAACCAGTTTAAACCAGTCAGAACCGGTCTGAACTGGTTATGAACCAGCCAGAACCGGATTGAACCAGTCAGAACCGGTTTTAACCAGTGTGGACCGGTCTTAACCGGTTTGAACCAGTCAAAACCAGATTGGGCCGGTCTGAACCAGTTTGGACCAGCTTGGACCGACCAGAACCGGTTTGAACCGGTCTTAACCAGCGTAAACTGATCTGAACCAGTTTGAACCGGCCAGAACCGGATTGAACCAGCTCGAACAAGTTCGAACCAGCCACAACCGGTTTGAACTGGTCAGAACCGATTTTAACCAGCGTGAACTGGCCAGAACCGGATGGAACCGGCCAGAACCGGTTTTAACCAGTTTGAACCGGTCTGAACTGGCCAAAATCAGATTGAGCTGGTCTGAACCGGTTTGGAGCAGCCAGAACTGGTTTGAACCAGCTCGAACCAGTTTGAACTAGCCAGAACCGGTTTGAACCAGCTCTAACCAGTTTGAACCGGATTGAACCAGTCAGAACCAGATTGAACTGGTCAGAATTGGCTTGTACAGGCCAGGACCGGTTAGAACCAGCTATAACCGGATAGAACCAGTTTGAACTCGGTTGAACCGGTCAGAACCGGTTTTAACCATCTTGAACCGGCCAGGACCAGTTTGAACCAGCTCGAACCGGCCTGAACCGGATTGAACCGGTCAGAACCGGTTTAAGCCAGCTTAAACCGGCCAGAACCAATTTGAACGAGCTAGAGCCGGTTTGAACCGGCTAGAACTGTATTGAACCAGTCAGAACCGGTTTGAACCAGCTCGAACCAATTTGAACCGTCCATAACCGGATTGAACCGGTCAGAACCGTTTTTAACCATCTTGAACCGGCCAGAACCGGTTTGAACCAGCTCAAACCGGATTGAACCGGTCAGAACCGGTTTAAACCAGCTTGAACCAGCCAGAACCGGTTTGAACCAGCTAGAACCGGATATAACCTGATTCAACCGGACAGAACCGGTTTGAACCAGCCGGAACCGGGTTGAAACGGTCTGATCCAATTTGAACCGGTCAGAGCCAGATTGAACCGGTCAGAACCGGTCTTAACCAGCTTGAACCGGTTCGAACTGGCCAGAACCGGATTAAGTCTGTCAGAACCGGTTTGAACCGGTCAGAACCGGTTTGAACCAGCTTTAACCAGCCCAAACCGGATTGAACCGATCAGAACCGGTTTTAACCAGCTTGACCCGGCTTGAACCAGTTTGAACCGGTCAGAACCGGTTTGAACCGGTTAGAAGTGGCCAGAACCTGTTTGAACCAGTTTGAACCGGTCAGAACCAGGTTGAACCAGTCAGAAACGGTTTTAACCAGCTTGAACCAATTTGAACCAGTTTGCTCTCAAAACCGGCTTGAACCGGTCTGAACCGGTTTGAACCGGTCAGAACCTGATTGAACCGTTTTTTTTAACAAGTTTGAACTAGCTTAAACAGTTCAGAACCGGTTTGAACTAGCTTGAATCATTCTCAACTGTTTTGAACCAGCCTGAATTGGTCAGAACCTGTTTGAGCTGGTTTTAACCAGCCATAGCCAGGTTGAACCAGCTTGAACTGGTCTAAACTGGTTTGAACCGACCAGAGCTGGCCTGAACCAATGTGAACCGGCCAGAACTGGTCTGAACCAGTCTGAACTGATTTAAACCAGCTTGAACCGGTCAAAACCGGTCTAAAATGGTTTGAACCAGCCATAACCTGTCTGAGCCAGTTTGAACCAGCCAGAACCAGTTTGAACCGGTCAGAACCGGCTAGAACCTATCTTAACCCGTTTTAGCCAGCTTGAACTGGCCAGAACTGGTTTGAACCTACCAGAACCGGATTTAGCCAGTCAGAACCAGTTTGAGCCAGCTTGAACCAATCAGAACAGGCTTGAACCGGTTTGAACCATCTTGAACCGGTCAGAACTGGTTTGAACCAGCTACATCCATTCTGAGCTAGTTTCAACTGGCCAGAGCTGGCTTGAACTGCTCTAAACCAGTTTGAGCCGGTTTGAGCCAGCTTGAACTGGTCAGAACCACCTCAAACTAGTCATAACCAGTTTGAACCAGCTTGAGCCCGTCTGAACTGGATTGAGCCAGCTTGAACCAGTCAGAACCGGTTTTAACCAGTCAGAACGAGTTTGAACCAACTTCAACCAATCAGAACCGATTTGAACCAGCTTGAACCGGTCAGAACCGGTTTGAACTGGCCAGAACCAGTTTGAACCAGCTTGAACCGGTCTGAACCAGCTTGAATTAGTCTGAACCAGCTTAAACCAGCTTGAACCGGTTAGAACCGGTTTGAACCAGCCATAGCCGGTCTGAATCATTTTGAACTGGCCTGAACCAGTCAGAACCGGTTTGAATTGTTCATAACCGTTCTAAGCCGATTTGAACCAGCCAGAACCGGCCTGAACCCGTTTGAACTGTCCTGGACCAGTTTGAACCAGTCACAACCGGTCAGAATCAGTTTGAACTGGTCTGAACCAGTTTGAACTGGATTGAACCAACTTTAACAAGTTCATACCGGTTCAATCTGGTTATAATCTGTCCCAACTGGTTCTGACTGGTTCTGACTGACTCAGACAGGTTCAATCTGGTTCAGACTGGTTTCAACCAGTTCTGACTGATTCAGACTAGAGAACCTGCCTTAACCTGTCAGAACCAATCTTAACTGGTTGGAGCCATTCAGAATTGGCTTGAGCTACTTTAGACCAGTTTGAACCAGTCAAAACTGAACCACTAGTCAAAACTGGTTTGAATCAGTCAGAATCTGTGTAAGTCAGTCATAACCCATTTAAATTAGTCAGAACTGGTCAGAAGCTCATCAAAACTATTCTGAACTGGTCAAAACTAGTCTGAACCAGTCTGAACTGTTCAGAATCAACCAGTCTGAACTAGAACCAGTCTGAACCAGTTTGAACTGGTCAAAACTAGGTCCAACCCTGACAGAACTAGTCTGAACTGGTTCAAATCAGTCTAAACTAGCCAGAGCTAGTCTGAATGCTTTAAAACTAGTCATAACTGGTTTGATCTGATTTGAACTGGTCACAACTGGTCAAAACTTGTTTGGATCTGTCACAGTTAATATTAACCAATTCAAACTAGTTTGTGCTGTTTGTGACTGGTTTGAGCCAGTCTGAATGGGTATGAACTTGTCAGAACTGCTAGGTAGCAGACAAAACCAGTATGAACTATTCTGAGCCAGTGAGATCCATTTTGAACCAGTATGAACTGGTTTGAATCAGTCAGAACCAGTATGAACTGATCTGAACCAGTCATGACCAGTTAGAGAACTGGTCTGAACATGTTTAACTACAACTATGCTATTAGGCCAGACCCACATCTCATTTTTTGGGTAACATTTCTTTCATGAGTGAATGAGGCAGAGAGATAGACAGGGAGATAGCATTCTCAATAGGCTTCTACTGTCATGATCCAGCCCCAGTCTCAGCTAGCTCTGTATCCAGGCATCCATGCACACAGTGTGTTCAGGGAGATCTCTGGACATGAACTGGAGCCCTTCTATTTGGTCTACCTCACAGAGCATCATGTTTTACCACTGTACTACCATCTAGCTTCCTACAGCTAATTTAATTCTAATTTTTAGCAGAGTCAGGTGTGAATCCAGATCTACTAGCTTTGCTACTTATGACATTATTTATGCTGATGCTAATATCACTTCAGTCACTATAGTCATGTGATTATAGGACTCTTCACCCAATTGTTTTGCCAGGTTAACACCTCCTCTTTAGGGAAAATATCTCTTTTGGGAAGCCTACCTACACTGTACAGGTGAGGCTAGGCTACACACCCTAGAAACAACCAGGATCACTGCTGGTTGCAGTATCGAAATGCCACCAGACTGGTTGGTAACAACTCCAGCCTGTACTCATTCTCCCTGAACACCACCCTGGGCTTTGGTGAGTGAGACTTGGCCTCTAATGGCCACTGTGATCCTGCTTCACACAAGGCACTGGATTCCCATATGGCTGACTACAGTTCAAATCCCAGACCCGGCAGCTTGAAAATCACACCATGCATGTGTATGTACATGTGTGCATGTGTGCCCAAAATCCTAGGAGGAGAATGGAGGAGAAAGGATTGTGGTGTGGTCATCTCCCTGAGTTTTCAATTTCCCTCTCTTTTTTCTCTCAGCAAATGCATGTACCCTGTGGCAACAAACGGCACACCTCATTGAAACCACTGCACATATCCCTGAGACCCACAGCACACCCCACTAAGTCTCAAATCTCACTGAGACCCACAGCAAAGCTCACTGACACCCATAGTACCATTCACTGGACCCAAAGCATACCCCTCTTTAAGCCACCGCACACCCCATTGTGACAGGAAATACACTTCATTGAGACCACCGTGCACATTCCTGAAACCAACTGCACAAACAAACCAGCAAAATTAAGATGAAACCACTAAAAGAAATGTGATTTACAGTTTTCAAGTTAGTTGGGAGGAAAAGGGTAGGTGATAAAAAATAAAACAAAACAAAAAAATCTCTACACATTAAAAGTCAAGAAAGAATTTAAAAATTAACCATATGTGCTCCCCACGCCCAAATTTAATGGTAACAGACACACAAGATTCTAACGTAAGTCCAAATAAATCAATAATTACAATAAATGTAAATGAATTAAACTTACATATTAAAGACAGAGACTATCAAATTAAATTTTTAAAAGGAATTCAAACTTTAGCTATAAACTGCATATAAGAAATATGCCTAAAATATATGACATGTTGAAAATAGACTCAGATAGCCTAGATAAATATTAACTGAAGAAAATTATCTAAATAGGAAAGATATAACAACAAAACCACTACTATGATAAAGGGGGTCATTATATTCATGATAAGTGCAAGAGTCCCATGAAGAAGGTAAAAAAAAAAATCATGATCTTAAAGACTTCCCTAGCATCTGAATGGAGTCCTTTAGCAACTACATTTATTCAAGGAATGTTTGTAAACTGAATCTTCTTGCAGACTTTAGTCCCTTAATGTGGAAAACTCTGAGGCATGAGGACAATGGGAGATTAAAAAATAAGATTGCTTACTTACTAAATTATTAACCCAAAGCT
This sequence comes from Tupaia belangeri chinensis, assembly GCF_000334495.1. Taxonomy (NCBI): domain Eukaryota; kingdom Metazoa; phylum Chordata; class Mammalia; order Scandentia; family Tupaiidae; genus Tupaia; species Tupaia belangeri. Next base: position 5,425,508 of record NW_006159579.1, on the reverse strand, counting down.
ATAGACTAAATCAACATAACTGCAACTAGAACAATAAAGGCCTTGCACACCCTATAGCACTTGAGGTACATTTGCATATTAAATTGGAACATTTATGCAGATATAGCCTAGAAAATTGCCTTTATTAAAAATGTGCCTACAGTTAACACTTTCAAGTACCAAAATGTGGGGCTCCAAATGCAACTCAGCAAGCCTAAACTTTTTCTCCTTAGGGGCAAGAGTAGGGACACTGAAAGGGCTGAAATGCAAACAAAAAAGATGCTACAGGCTCAAAAGACCCGGGGGCATTTGACGAAAATCACATGTGATGACCTTGTGGACAAGAAAGAGAAATGAGCTGGATGAGGCACAATTAGGTAAATTTGTCTTGAGCCCCAAAGGGCAACTGATTAATAGACACTGTTAAGCAAGAGAAGTATTCTTTATCATAGAGTTCTATAACCCAGACTTAAATCCAGGGTCCCTCATTTATTTACCAACAGAATGACCTTGATAAGTATTTTCTTTCTTTATTTCTCTTGGCATCAGTCTCCAGAGAAAGAGATCAGTGCTTATCTCAACGGTTATTATGAGCATGAAATGATATATCTCATTAAAGCCATTGGAAAACGGTAATACTCAACAAGGGCTACTGCACATTTATAGAATAGGGAGAGCCTGTTTTGTATAAAATAGGTTTCAGAGTTTAGGTAGACATGCAGTCAATAGCATGAAAAAGCAGTTTTAGATTTGACCTGTAGCAGTGAGTGCATGCTATCAACATTGAAGGAGGGGATTGTTCTGCTCTCTTTACCTCGAGTAGTGGTTTTATTTGGGGAAGCTATGTTTCCATAGGGAACTAGGCTGGTGGTTCTCAAAGAAAATAAATGAGGAATAAATATTCCACCTTGAGAAAAGAAGATCTGGCCCATCAAACTAAAGGTCAGATGGAAGAAGGAGCCAGCTTGTTTCTCTGAGTCAACCCAACATCAGCAAGGCCTGAGCGTGGAAAATATGAGGAGGCAGAAACAGCATAGTGGATTAGAGGAAGTGCTCCTGGCTTCATGTAACAGACAACGGCCCCAGATGTCCTCCACTGTCAGGGATTTATCAACAGACAATAGGAGACCAGAGATAGAATGATTCTGTCTGGCTAAGCCAACAGCTCAGGGGCATCCACAAGAACCCCACCTTCCCCCATTGGTCATCTCTGTCACCTCAAGAGACTCAGCAGTTCTCCTCATTGAAATTCAGTGGTGGAAGAATTTCCTAGTCTCACATGCTCGGACTTCAAGAAGCAGAAAAAGTCTGTCTTCCTTATGACTCCTTTTAAGAGTCAAGAAAGTCTTCCCAGGAAAGACTTCCCTTTCCCTCCAGCAGATGTTTCCTCACATTCCATTAACTATCACCAGGTCACATGACACCTCCGAAACCAGGGCTTGACTAAGCTAATGGAATTGTCAGGGCTGGCTTTGACCAGGGCTTCTCAGCCTCTGTGCAAGGACACTTTTGGCAGCCTAGGGAAGACTGCGAATGATACCATCCAGGATACTGTTTCTAACGATGTAAAATAAAGTGAAAGAATTACAAAGGAAACCAGTTATATTGAAATACGGTTTTCAAAATATATTTTTAGTAGTATGATATAAGAAGAAATGTGCTTCTTTGTTAGTGCATTAAATAACAAAATCTGGCTGCAGGTCTAATGACAACCATCATTTTGAAGCAGCAATGAATGTAAACAACGCTCTGAGATACCTAAAACTACTGTGTTGCTTTATGATTTGTGATTTGTATTGATGAAAAAGTTGCAAGTACTTCTAATGCTACTTGTGGTTTGCTCCTTATATTTATACTAGAAGGAAACGCTACGTTTCACCTAAAAGTTAGTGAACATATGGTGCCAGCTAGATGGTGTAGCGAGTGGTCAAGGCAGCTGGATCCCACAGGGCTGTGCAGTTTGAGTCCTGAATCGGGTGACTTGAAGAACATGCTGAGTGCATGTGCGTGCATGCCCAAAAAGCCCAAGAGAAAAATGGAGAAGGGAGCTGCAGCGTAGCCATCCCCTCTGAGAGGTGCGTTCTTACTCCTCCCCACTCCTGTCTCTCTCTGGTGAGCACATGTGCCCTTTAGCAAAAAAAAAAAAAAATTAGTGAAAATAAAAATATGGTTTTTTGTTTTGTTTTTGTTTTTCGTTTTTTTCCCCATCTAAGTTTATAAACCTCATGTATTCCATTCATAGACCCCTTGGTTGGGGTGTCTATGACCTTCACTTTAAAAGCCCCTAATTTAGACTAATCAAGGTTCACATGCTAAGAGTAGGCAAGTCTTTTCTGAGACAAATGGTCTGAAAGGAATGTGGAAACCTACACTAACTCAGGACTAAATCAAACAAACAAACAAAAAAAAGAAGACTGGGGGGAAGGGGAGAAGCTGGAGGAAGAGTGGGTGGACGTAGCTCCAGGGCCTGCTCTGTGTAGTAGGGCTTCTGTCTGGAGAATGTGTCTCATCACTGGAGGCAGAGACGTTGTCAAGGGGACTCAGACAACAGATGGCACACACACGAGGATTCCTGCCAACCTTGGCATTCTTTCCTTTCCCCCATTTTGTTTACTTTTGTTTCCTGATTGGTTTTCTTTAAATATTTATATATGTTTCAAGTTACAGATGTAGTACTTGCCCTTTACAAATACTCAGCCTACTAGGATTTAGCTCTTCTGTCCCATTCCTCAGAAATGACCATAGGTCCTAGCTTGACGTCTGTCTATTCCGACAACTTACTATGCACAGACGCTATCCTACCAACTCACACTTCAGCACGCACAACTTACTATGCACAGACGCTATCCTACCAACTCACACTTCAGCATGCACAACTTACTATGCACAGACGCTATCCTACCAACTCACACTTCAGCATGCAGGAGACTTGTCAGCAGTGCATTTGTCCAGACCCTGCCCTATCCCTGTTTCCTGCCCTCTCCCTCATGCAAATTAGAGCAGCCTCATCATGCCAGACGCTGAGCTCAGTGTCCCACTAAATTCTCCAAGGAGACTTTGAGGTTCAAAGAGAGGGGGTGGACCAATACCATATGCCTCAGACATGGAAGAGCTGGGATTTGACCCCATCTCTATCAACCCCAAAGGACATGCTCTAAATGTTACACCTGTTAGTTTCCAGACCTGCCAAAGCGAGATACTTAGCATCATTCTAGAAATGTTTCCTTTTTTGGAAGAGGTATGGCTATATTTCCAGAATCTGACTTGGATGGGGTTACTTGAAATGAGCATTCATGCTGAAGTGTTTGGCACCTCATCAAAAAGGTTTAACCATCCTGAGACCAGCAGTTAGCGTAATGGCTATGTCGCTGGACTCCCGCGTAGTCGACCACGGTTCGCATCCCGGACCCGGTGGCTTAAAACTCACGCCGGGTGCGTGTGCGTGTGTGCCCAAGATCCTGAGAGGAGAATGGAGGAGAAGGGATTGCGGCATGGCCATTCCCCCTGGGGGGTGATTTCTTGCTTTCTCTCTCTCTGTCTCTCTCTGTCTTTCTGGTGAGTGTATGCGCCCTATAGCAAAAACCTCTCCAAAAAAAAAAAGAAAAAGAAAAAGGTTTAACTGTCCTCAACCATTCATAGGAAACTCCAGACATACATTCAAAAGTCAGCATTGGAAATGAAAAAAAGCAATCACATCAAAGTTAAAAGCAAGAGGGCCAGCAGGTGGCCTGGTGGTCAAGGTGCTGGACTCCCATATGACCTACCGTAGTTCAAGTCCCAGACATGGCTACTTGAAAATCACACCAGGTATGCGGGCATACATACCCATAATCCCCAGGGGAGAATGGAGGAGAAGGGATTGTGGTGTGGCCATGCCTTCAAGGGGTGATTTTTCACTTTTTTTTTCCTCTCTCTTTCCCGTGGGTGGGGTGGGGAGGGGGTAGTAAGCTGTCCTCTGGGAAGTCTATCATCTAACATTGTCTTAGAGAAACTGGTCAATGCAATTAGATATATATATATGAGTTTGGGGTAGTGTAATTATGGTAGCATTTCAAATCAGTGGGAGGAAATAGTGTTGAGATGAGATTTTCTTTATAAAGTTTAAAGCCTAGAAAACAATAAAATGGAGACCTTATCTTATATCTTAATATAATTTAAATTCCTGAAGGGTCAAACTTACATTTATGTCCATGAAACATAACACAGAAATGCTAAAGATTAGTAGATACAAACTACCTAAAAATAAAAAATATTTTACTTGAAAAAAAAAAGAGTGAGAAAAGGCATTTTCAATTAATCTCACAGCGCTTCTACAAATCAACTAACCAACAACCAATAGAAAAATAGACAAAAACTATGAGCTTTCAGTTCACAGAAAAAGGAGCACGAATGGTAACAGCAAAAAGATGTCCAGTTTCACTCATAAGAAAAATGCTGTCTGAAACCACTATAAGATGGCAAGACTGGGGGAATCAAGAATCAGATGCACACTGTCATGCACGGTTTGTAAATTTCTGTGTAAATTTCTGTGCAGAATAATTTGCCAATTTTTTTTAAGAGAAATTTTTGCTCTAGGGTGCATGTGCTTGCTGGAGAGACACAGAGAGACAGAAAGCAAGAAATCACTCCCCGGGGGGCGGGGGGATGGCCACGCCGCAATCCCTACTCCTCCATTATCCTCTTGGGATCTTGAGCATCCACGCACAATCCTGGCGTGTGTTTTAAGTCACTAGGTCTAGGATTCGAACCACAGTCAACTAGGTGGGAGTGCAGTGACATAACCATTATACTATCTGTTCGTCCCTAATTTGTAAATATTTACAAAAATTAAAGATGTACAAATTCTCTGACCCAGTAATTCTAACTTTTTCCTACAAATATATTTGCACATGTATGTACAGATTTATAATCTAGGTAGTTCCCTTCAACATTGTTTGTAACAGCTCAAGATCAGAAGCAACCTAAATGTTCATGATCTGAGGACTGACTAAATTATGGTTCGTCTATATAGTGCACAACTATACAGCCATTTAGACACCTACACAGGGGCCAGCCCCATGACCTGATTGTTGGGGAGCTGGATCCCACATGGCCAGCCACATAGTTCTTGACCCCTGGCAGCTTGAAAATTGTACCATGTGTGCCCAAAGTCCTGGCAGGATGGAGAGATGGAGAAGGGATTGCAGCATGACCACCACTCTGTTAGGGGGTGCCTTCTCCCTCTTTTGCTCTCTGTCTCTGTCTGGCCAGCACTGTACCCTATAGCAAATAACAAACAAAAAACAATGAGGAACCATGGCCAAGGTATGTTGTCACTGTCAGGTGTGAGAAATGTGCTCACCCGTCAGTGCCAAAGAGAGGACATGGAGACACAAGGTATGGCGAAGCGAGACTTCAATGGCGGCCATGCAAGATCCAATGTCTCATGGGCAGGCACACCCGGAATGGTCACAAGTGATTTATTCCCTCGTGTGCAATCCCTGCCCCGGTTACTCATTGACTGGGTACTATGGGGTTTACAACCTTCCCTTCCGTCACCTAAATTTGATTATTCTTTTATTAGGCATTTATTGTCCCCATCCCTCTCTTGTGTGACAGAAAGGCATAGGCTCAGGACAAGCCCGTGAAAAAAGTCCCACCAAATGTCCTGAGGAGGGAAAAGAACCAGGAACTAGGGGCCAGCAGGTGGTGTGGTGGCAAAGGCAGCTGGACTCCCACATGGCTGACCATGGTTCAAGTCCCAGGCCTGGCAGTTTGTTTTCTCACTTTCCTTCTCTTTTTGTCTCTCTCTGGCCAACTTCAAAAGTAAATTAAAAAAATAATAAAAATAATGACGATGAATAAAATTTTAAAAAATAAAAAATAAATTAAAAAAAGAACCAAGAACTAAAGAGGAACAAAGGGCTGGTGATCAGCCACCATCACGAGAAGTCATTTCTCAAGGGCGACCTGTTGTTTTTGGGTTTTGTTGGTTCAGGAACTTTCTAGGAATGGTACTTTCTGGAGTTGTCACATCCGCTAGCTGGCTAAGCACCTTTTGTTAGGTTGTTCTTGAAAATGAATCATTTTGGCTATTTTCCTACATCTGGGAGGTGGTGCAGTGGCAGTGTGCCTGACTCACATGGGAAAGGTTCTCAGTTTGGATCCCAAGTCCTCTCTGGACACAGCCAGCATCTGTGCCCATGATCCAGGAGCGAATCATGGCATGAAGACCCTGATAGCCCCTCTCTCTAAGAAGAATAAATAAATAAACTTTAAAAAGTGGGAATAATTTTTTTAATTTGTTGGGGCCTGCAAATGGCATAATGGTTATGTTACTGGACTCCCATGGTCGAGCCCCGGACCCAGTGGCTTAATTTCATGCCAGGCACGTGTGTATGCATGCCCAAGATCCCGAGAGGAGAATGAAGAAGGGATTGTGGTGTGGCCATGCCCCTGGGGGGGGGGTGATTTCTCACTTTCTGTCTCTCTGTCTCTGTCGCTCTAGAGAGCACATTCACCCTATAGCAAAAATCTCTCTCTAAAAAAAAAAGTGGGTGGGACCAGCAAATGGTGTAATGGCTATGTTGCTGGACTCCCATGTAGTTGACCACAGTTCAAGTCCCGGACCCAGTGGCTTAAACTCACACTGGGCGCGTGTGCATGTGTGCTCAAGATCCTGAGAAGAGAATGGAGGAGAAGGGATTGCGGCATGGCCATCCCCTCTGGGGGAGGGGGTAATTTCTCGCTTTCTATCTCTGTCTCTCTCTGTCTTTCTGGAGAGCTTGCACCCGCCCTATAGCAAAAAAACTCTACAAACAAAAAAAAGTGGGACTAGCCAGTGGCATAGTTAAGGTGGTGGCTGGATCCCACATGATGACTGTGTGTTTCAAGGCCTGGACCCAGTGGTCTGAAAGGCATGCTGGACACATATGTATGTATGCCTTGTATGTATGCCCACAGTCCTGAAAGAAAGAAGTGGAGAAGGGCTTGTGGTGTGACCATACCACCTGACTGTGCTTTCTCACTTTCCCTTTCTCTGTTTCTCTGTCTCCCCTGGCTAGTGCATGTGCATCTGGCACACACATGCAAAATATATTAAAAATAAAAATCACTATCTTGGTATCATTAGCTAACCATAGATGCTGGTGGGTGGAGTCTGAAGGACAAGAAGGGCTCTGGACATCTGAATTTATAAGAAGCAATCCTGGCTTTATTAATTTATTATTATTATTATTATTATAGGTTTTTGCCATAGGGTGCGCGTGCTTCCTGGAGAGACTGAGAGAAAGAGAGCGTGAGAAATCTTCCCCCAGGGGGATGGCCACGCGGCAGTCCCTTCTCCTCCATTCTCTTCTAGGGATTTTGGGCACTCATGCACACATTCCTGGTGTGATTTTCAAGCCGCCAGGTCAGGAACTCAACCAGTCAGCCATGTGGGCATCCAGTGCCTTAACCACCACGCCACCTGCTGGCACCCTGGCCCCATTTTCCTTATGCTAGTCCTCAAGGGGAAAGTGGCCTGCAATGACCTGGGACTATGGCAGGGCTTTCCTGAGCCTTCAGAGCAGGGCCTGGGTCCCCTCTAAAAGGAACGTCCCTTCTCCAGCTTCATGTTCCTCGACTTCCTCCACCACCCGCCTACCCTGCCACCACCAGCTTAGCCCTGGGTCGGGGACAAGTGGCTCTGATTTCTACATAAAAGCCACAGCCATAGTAACGGAAGCCAGGATTTCCTGTGCCTTCCATGTGCCGAGTGTGGGCATGTGGGCACGTGCTATGGTTAGAAGCATCCCGATTCTTTCTCTTTCATTCTTTTGTTTTTCTTTCTTTCTTTGCAGAGGGTGCATGCACTTGCCAGAGAGATTGACAGAGAGGCAGAGAGAGAAGATGGAAAAGGCACCTCCCAACAGGGCCTGGTCACACTGCCAACCTTTCTCATTCATTTCTCCTTTCTGGATTTTGGGCAGGCAGGCACAAATGCCTGGTGTGTTTTTTAAGCTACCCAGTCCAGGACTTGAACTACACAGTGGGCCATGTGGGATCCAGTCACCTTAACCACCATGCCACGGGTTAATCCCCCAGCCCCTGTTTCTCTTAACAGCTTTATTCACATACCATACAGTTGAGCCTTTTAGGGTGTACGTGGCTTAGGCGCTGTTGTGCAACCAGCACCACAATTACTGGAGGCCAGCACCCCACAGAGAAAGCCCGTGCCCGTGAGCAGTCACTTCCAACTGTTCTCCCAGTCCAGCTACAGCGTAGCTCGTATGAGGAGATCATTCCTTTTTACTGCCAAACACTACTCCATTGTTTGGGTACACCACGTGCAATTTCACCACTCATCGGTTGATGTGCATTTGAATTGTTTCCACTTTTTGGCCATTACGAATAATGCTGCTATGAATATTCACACACAAGTTTTTGTGGGTGGTATGTTTTTGGTTCTAGAAGTGGAATTGTGGGGTCTCAGGGTAACCTATTTTAACATTCCTAAGCAGCCACGTCCTTTTACATCCCCACGAGCAGTGTGTGAGGGTCCTCTCTTCTCCACATCGTCAACAGCCCGCATCGCGTCCCAGTGTGCGTTAAGTGGTGTGTCATTGTGGTTCTGGGTAAAGTTCCCTGGGGGGCATCCCTATTATACAGAAAAGGGAAATGAGGCTCAAAGAGGTGTAGAGCCCTGAACCAGGGATAGGCAAGGTAGGATTCTAACCAGTGGGGCCAGAAACTCTCTCCAAGGAGGCAGGAGAGCCTCTATGGGAGAAGAGATGAGATGCAGGCCCTTGGCCTGTTAGATGAGATCTCGTGGAATCCCAGAATCTCCTGTGGCAATTCTGCTTCTCTGCTGCCTGGAACATGGCAGGTGCTCAGGACCCGTGAATGTCCTTATCGCTCTTGCATGAGCTAGACCTGTTCGTAGTCTCCCATAGGGACCTGGGCCTTCCAGGGCCAGCCTTTCCCTTGGATGTTTCTAGAAGAGACCATGTTCGTTGAATAGAGACCAGCCATTGGCCTGAAAGGGCCATGGTCATAGATCTCCCATTCTGCAACAGGCCCAGAGCCCCGCCTACTTCACAGCCTGGCTTATTCACGTCATCTTTCCACCCATTCACCCATTTATCCTCCTTCTCTGACCCTCAGTGTCCTCATCTGAAAGCAGAGGTTGTGCCCCTTGCCTCGGGGCTGCCCTGGTAATCAGCTGACAGCTCATGCCCAGAGCCAATGTCACCCATCATCCCTATAGTTCCCAGTCCCTGGGTGGTGCCCGTGGTTTCTGCAGGTCCCACAGAGGGACCAACCGGGCACGCTGCCTATGAGGGCTTGACCTGAAAGCCCCAGACCTCCACTTTCTCAGGCAGAGTCTCAGGAGGACCATGGCAGGTGAGACTCTCAGCTTGGATGAGCCAGGAGGAGTCCAGAGCCCAGAGCATGGTGGAAAAGGGCATTTAGGCCCCAAGCAGGACAAACAGACTTTAGGGCTAAAGGAGATCCGAGTTCAGCAGCTACGTGACCTTGGGCAAGCTAACTTCTCTGAGCCTTTTCCTCAGCTGTGATCAGATGGTGATACCTCACAGGAAGAAGTGAGACCCCACAGTGCCTAACCCTCCCGCCTGGCGAAGCCAGCCCTGAGCATCTTGTATCCATCGTGGCTCAAGTTCTGGACATGGCATCTTGGAAAACGCACCAGGTGTGTGTGTGTAAGTGCCCAAAATCCCGAAAGGAAAAGGGAGGAGAAGGGATTGAGACACAGCCATCCCCATGGGGGCTGATTTCTCCTCCACTTTCTCAGGCAGAGTCTCAGGAGGACCATGGCAGGTGAGACTCTCAGCTTGGATGAGCCAGGAGGAGTCCAGAGCCCAGAGCATGGTGGAAAAGGGCATTTAGGCCCCAAGCAGGACAAACAGACTTTAGGGCTAAAGGAGATCCGAGTTCAGCAGCTACGTGACCTTGGGCAAGCTAACTTCTCTGAGCCTTTTCCTCAGCTGTGATCAGATGGTGATACCTCACAGGAAGAAGTGAGACCCCACAGTGCCTAACCCTCCCGCCTGGCGAAGCCAGCCCTGAGCATCTTGTATCCATCGTGGCTCAAGTTCTGGACATGGCATCTTGGAAAACGCACCAGGTGTGTGTGTGTAAGTGCCCAAAATCCCGAAAGGAAAAGGGAGGAGAAGGGATTGAGACACAGCCATCCCCATGGGGGCTGATTTCTATCTTTCCCTCTCTCTGTCCAGCAAGCATGCACACCCCATCACAAACAAAATTCTTGTCGCCAGTAGAATGGACCCGTTGATAAGCTGTGGAATAGTCAGAGTGAAATATTATACAGCAATTCACGTGCACAAATGGCAGGGCCAGCTGTGGTCACACACAATTAAAGACTGCTACTCATTGGGCTGAGGCCTCACGGGAGGCCCGGGTTCAATTCCCGGCTCACTCTAAAGGCCAGGTGCGACACTGGGTGCCTGCGGCCCCTGCTACTTGAAAGACTGAGACAGGAAGATCACCTTATAAGGAAACCTTGTCTTAAAAAAAAAAGAATAAATTAGAGATACATGTAACATGGATGACATTCAGAAATATATAGAGATGCATAGAAAGATATGGTATGATCCCATGGTACAGTTCAAAAAAAGAAAAAAACTCACATATATTGTTTAAAATGACATACTCACAGGAAGTAAGACTGAAAAACCCTTAATGTGATTACCCTAAAAGTCAGGATGGCGGTTACCTTTAAGAGGGAGGGGAAGACACAGGTGCTTGGGGCTGATCTGTTCTGGGGCACTATTCTTGGTAGGTGATGGCTACACAGGTATTTGCTTTATAATTATTCACACGACCAAGTAAACATGCTCTATGCACCTTCTGAAGGTGTGACTATCTCAGAATCAAAGAATAACTCAAGCGCCTGGAAGTCAGACTGGAGCCAACTGCAGTCTGGTTTTCCTTCGCCCTCTGCCTGGACCCTCACCCACTCTGCGCTGTGCAGCCGCGGGCAGAGCAGCAGCTAGCAGAGGCTGGGGTGGAGTGGGGTGGCCACCACCCGCTTCCTCACCCACACAAATGCCCCAGAAAGACACTGCCCTGAGATTTTTTTTTTTTAAATCGCTTTATTCAGGTTGGCTGGTAGTCACGGATTGGATCATGTGTACGGGGCAACCCACTCACCTGGAGCCAAAGCCCCCGGCCTCTCCCACATCCTGACTCCGTTGCTGAGGGGCCAGAGGTCTGAGCCAGTTCTGAGGGGCCCAATAGAAATATTTACAAATCACCAGGAGTGGGCGTGCCCGTGATCGGGACTGGTACTGGGGGTGGGGGAGGGTTGGCTTCCAACAGCCCCAGGCCCTTGGGTGGTCTTGACACAGACCCCAAGAGGGGACTGGGATGTTGGGGGCTGGCAGAGGGGGGCTCCTAAGAGAGCCTCGAAGACCCTCAGAGGGGTCCTGCTGGTGCAAAACTCTGCATGGGGCCATGGGTCAGAGGGCAGGGCTGTGGGTCAGAGGGCAGGGCCTTCCCGTCTGACTTGCTGTGTGATGTGAGGGCAGAGCTGCCTGGTCCCTGCTCCCTGGAGGTCAGTCAGGGAGCTATTTTTAGGCATAAGAAGGCTGAATAGGAAGGCCCCATCAGGAGGCCTCCCAGGGCCCTGGAGGTGACCCTGCTAATGGGCCAGAGCCCTAGGAAGGCCCTTCTGGGGAGTTGTACCCGGTTCTTCACCAGGGGAGAGGCCCTAGTTCTGCTCAGAAGATTCCAGTTCAAATTCAGGGAGAGAGTCACTGTCCACACCCCCACGTCCAAGCGGGGCATGGTAGGAAGGAGGGAGGTGACCGGCTCAAGAAAGGTTGGGGACAAGCAAGCAAAGCAAAACACGACTCCACTGAAGCTGGTGGCAGAAAGGGAGCAGCCCGGCCGGCCTTGGCCCCGCCCCAGCAATCGGGCGGTCGTCCCCTTGGCGCCCAGGGCCACCTTCTCCGAGCCAGGTCGCCTTGGGGTCTGAAAGGGAATGAGGGGTGGGGCCTGCATGCTGAGCAAGGGGTGGCGGCAGAGGGCCAACGTGGCGGCCACAGGCGGCCTCGGGGAGTGCAGGCGGCTGGAGCAGGCAGTCCGTCCCCAGCCCGGCGGCTCCTCATGCACTCTGTACAGCGAC
>NW_006159579.1:5405161-5413204 GCF_000334495.1 Tupaia belangeri chinensis | reverse complement strand
CGTAGGTGCCTTCATCCGTGGGCTTCACCCGGGACAGGCGCAGCTTGTGGGAGATGTTGCTGCCCACCACCTTGACCACCTGGGGGCGACAGAGAGACCGTGACCTGTCCGCGGGGCGGAAGCCAGGAAAACCCGGGTCGGGGGCGGATGCTGGGATCCCATCCTAGGCTGGACCCCGGGATGCCACAAGGGCACACGCGCAGAGGTCTGCACAAGAGTGAGTTAAATAGTCAAAAAGGAAAGAAATGGCAACTTTAATGTGCCTGAAAAGTGGTCAGTTCACCGTGTGGAGTTGCCGCACACCCCTCAGAAAGAATTAGAGGTTCGCGGGGAGAGAGGGTTCTCGTGGCAAAAACACCGTTTCTGTACCCCACCACGTGGCGCACACTCTGCTCCGGCTTTGCAGCCCTCTGTGCCAAGAGCTTTAAAATACTTAGGGGGGCCAGCAGGTGGCGTGGTGGTTAAGGCGCTGGACTCCCACAGAATTGCTCATGGTTCGAGTCCCAGACCTGGCAGCTTACTTTCTCACTTTCTCTTTCTCTTTCTGGTCAAATAAAATAATAATAATAATAATATTAAATAAATAATTCTTAAAAAAAAAAGTGGTTAGGAGAGCACAGAGCAGACCCACAGAAGTTGCCTCTGTGGCAGGGATGATGCCCTGAGGCAGACTGCAAGTGAAGTCTTTGCTTATGCTGAAAGATTACAGTTGTTTAAAAAATAATAATAATAATAAAAGCTGATTACGAGTGTATCAGGATACTAATAACTGCTCACTCCATTGAAGGGGGCAAAAAAATATACCAATATTTGTTATATTTTCTTCATACTTTGGCTTTGTGTTTGTTGTATGTGAGTTTTAAAGTTTTTAATCTGAAAATAAGTTTAACTTACACACAGTAAAGCGTACGAAGCTTGGTGAAATCTTCTTATACGCCTGTGTGGCCATGATCAGAGCAAGGCTCAGTACACTTAGAAGCCTCTAGAACATACCCTGTGCGGCTCATCAGAGCTTCCCTTCCCAGGATGAAGCGCTCGCCTCATTCTACCACCACAGCTGTGCCTCCTGCTCTGGAGCCCTTTCGAGTGTTTTCTTCCATACAATGTAACATCAGTGAGCTCCCTCCACATTGTCATGTGTGCCCATTGGTCTTTTTCAATGCTGTCTAGTATTCCACCAAATGAATATACCATTTGTTCAGGCAGTCACCAGTTGATGGACACTTGGCAGTTTCCAGATTAAAGCTCTTATAAATAAATAAATCTGCCAGGAATATAAAGCTGCTATGAAGCTTTTTAAAAACTAAAACAGAAAAGGCACCTGGTCAGTGAAGATACGCCACTGGGGAAGCTGATGGGAGGGGGCTTCCATCCTTCCCTTGATCCTGTCTTACCCAGAGCTGGAAGAAGCCCAGCCCCATCCCCTACAGCCCTGGCCCCACCCAAACAGCAGAGATCAGTCCCCAGACGCCTACTGGTCACTTCCCAATGGCTTTGCCCCGTGATTGTACCACCCGCTGCTATTAAGGCTCGCCAGGCCCAGGCCTACACGCCTCAGTCCTGAGCCCTATGGGTTCGGTTCTTCTGGAGGGATGAGCAGCTGGCCTGTTCCTCCCAAGCCCTGGCTCCTAGAGGCACACACCCAGTTTTTGGTTTTGGGTGGGGAGGCCCTGCTAGTCACCCCTGCAGAAAGGGGGCCAGAGTGAGCAGTAGGCTGGCTTTTGAGAGAGCACATTCAGCCTGCAGACATGTCTCTAGTTCCTGAGCCTCTGCAAGAACTCGTGCATGTGCACCACACACACACTTACCATGTCGCTATCTGCTCTGGCCTCCCTAGGAAGCCTCTTTTCTTTTTCAATGTGAAAGCCCTTCTGACCTCACAGCCTCCGTCTGCTGGTCTCTGAGTGGGGGCTAGTCCCTGTCGGCCTGTCTGCCTTCACCAGACCCCACTCATTCTCAGAGTAACTTCCTCCAAGGAGAATTTGGCCCATCACCACCACGCCTCGCCCTCCGCCGGGCACAACCCTATTTCCTGCACAGCCGTCATCGTGTTTTGAACCATTTAATTTGTCTGTTGACTTGATTTTGGTTTCTCTCCCTGTTAACCCGTAACTTCATGAGGGCAGCGACAATCTCTCTCGTCCACGTGAGTGACCATCTCAGAGCCCCACACCCAGTATAATAACGCGTGCTTATTGGAGCGTGGACTCAGCCCAGTTCCTCCTTCGTCCAGCTGATGTGGCCCGAGACGCCATGCCCTCTGACTGTAGGTCACACCTCGAGGACATCTGCTTTACAGATGCAGAGACTGAGGCTTGCCCAGGGCGTGGCAGAGCTGAGGACTGCACCCAGGCTTAACTCGGAGCTCTCCCACTCTCCACGTAATGGGACAGGCCTACAGAGGGTCATGTGGAGCTGGCAGGGCCACGGCGGCCCCTCTGGCTCCAGAACGAAGGTGGGTGGGTGGGTGGGTGCAGGTAGCCTGGCGGTCCTCCCTTAGGCCGAGCCTCCCTGCTGGTCCTCACCCTCCGTGAAGCAGGGAAAGGGTCTGAGGGCACGGTAAGAGGCACCGAGGAGGGACAACGCAGAACTTGCCAATGCCAAGGGCAGAGCTCTTCTGGGTGCCCCTCTTGGTGCCCCCTCCTCAATGGCAGGTCGGGCCAGAACCCACCCTGACCTGAGACTCCATCTCCTCCTACCAAGGGCACAGAGGGGCCCGCGGTCCTGCCCGCTCTCAGGCGAGCGAGGAGATGCCGTTGCAAATGCACAGCGGGAGCGAATTACCTCAACATCTGTTTCCCTCACGGATATTAATTATCCTTCATTTGTCAACCCTACAAGGCGCTAATGGAGTAATAATGCGAAGCACTGGGAGCCCAGCTCGGGGGAGGGAGCGCTCACAGCGGGCCTCTGCCCACGCCCCTCCCCCAAGGCAATGGCTAAAGTGGGACCAGACCCCCAGGAGCAGCCAGCTCCATCCCCCCTTCCCCTACCCCCTCGGCCTGTGCAGCCCTCAGCAGGACGAGATCTTCCCTCTAGAGACGCGGGGGATGGGAGCACAGGAGTGCTGCCGGGAGGCTGGGCCCTGACCCGTGCACCTTGCCGCACCCTGGTCTCGGGTTCCTCGGGCTAGATCACTGATTCAGGCAACAAACATTCGGCAAGCCCCTACTCAGCAGGAGATAGAGCTGTGAACCAGCCATACCCGCGTGGCCCGACCGTAAGCCAGCAGGACACGGGCGAGCACACACGAGGACACGGCTCCTCCCAGCCCGGGGTCTGTGCCTTCTCCACGGCCAGAGAAGGCAGATGACAAGAACAGTAATGACAGCGCTCGTGCTGGCGGCTAAGTTTCCTGAGCGCACGGTTCTGCAGACGCGAGCCATGGCTTCCTCGGTCCAAGTCTCACCATGACCCCGACGCAGGGCCGCGAGGGTACCCGATGACGCCTACTGGCGACACCGACTGGGCTGGTCCCACATCTCCCAGAAACAGTGCCACAGGTCTGTCTTCCCACATCCTCCAGCCTCATCTCCGAGGCCTGCAACACTCCATGTCTTGGGGGAGCCCAGTCCCCAACCATGGAAGGAGCCCAATATTCCACTACTGCTTCCTGGGGTTGGCGGGAGCAGCCTGTTGGGGTCCATCACTCACAAACTGTGCAGAAAACCCTCTGGCACAACCCTCCAGCATGAGCGGAGAGGCCAGAGGAGAGGGGACCCCGCCATGGCGGCCTGGCTGTAAATCATAATCACCTCGGCTTGGCCATCGACAGGCCTTCGCGGTGCAATTAAGCACCTAATTACGCTGAAAGAGACGAGGCTGTGTCCTCACCGTGCCCAACTCAGCCTCCTCCCCACTGGCCCCCCAACCCAGGCCTTTCCAGATGTGGCAGGGGCACCCCAGGCCCCCTCCTTCCTTCCAGCCGGACCAGCAAGAATGGGTGGTGCTGACTTGAGCCCAGGATGGCAACTGCGGCCTGGGAAGGAGGGGGTGGGAAGGCCCAGGCTGGACCATGCCCCAAGCCTCCATCAGCTCTAACCTGCCGCCTCTCCAGCTCCTGTGTGTTCAGCCCCAATTTGGGGCTTCCCAGACCTGGGCTCTGAAGGCCTCTCCTGCTCCAACCAGACCGGCCAGTCATGTCTCCTGTTCTCCTCCCATTCCAGCACGGCTCATCCCTGAGTCCCATCAAATCTCCACTGGAATCCCCCAGCACTGGCCACCGCCATGTTTCAGCCTCTGTCATCTGGGTCCACACCCCAGCCCCTTCCAAGGATTTCCTGAAACCACGCAGGCCCCTTCTACTCTGTTCTTCACCGATAGCCACACGGATCTTCTTAGAATGCCCCGTTAACTCCCTTCCGTGCTCCTCCAGGGGCAGGCAGAGCTAAAGGTCTTATTCTTGCCTGCCCCCTACCTCCCTGGGCCTCTCCTAGTTCCTCCAGTACACAGACTGGCATTGTCACTCACTCTTTATCAGCTCACCTAGTTCTGTGCTCACTTTGGATAGCACCTCTTCCAGGAAGCCCTCTTGGTCCCCAGACCTCAGATCCCAGGGCAGTCCTCCTGCTCTGCTTTGATGGTCGCAGTTGCTGTTTTTTATCCTGTGAGATTCTGAATAAATGTCCATCTCCCACCCTGGACTAAGAGCTGCAGAGGGCAGAGGCTGGGCGTGTGTGACTGTGGCCTTCCCAGAACCATCTTCTGCTTAATGTGAGCCCCAGTCACAGCTGGTGGATAGTGGTGAAGGGCCCCGGGGACTGGAGGAGGGAAGGAGGTGGAAAATTCACCTTGTTCAGCTGGTCTTAAGATGAGAACAACGGGACAAACGCGACCTGCGAAACTAGTGAGCGGAAAATGAACCCAAATTCTAGCACCACAAAGGGCATGAGTCAGAGCAAACGAAAACCTTCCAGAACTTGAAAAGGGCCGATAAGCAGAAGTGTGGGCCTGCACTGCAGGAATGAGGCCCAAACAGAGGAACCCTCGGCATATGCAAGCTGCCGAGGGAGAAGTTTGCAGGCCAGGGGTCCCTTCCCAGGCCCCACGTTAAACGAGCTCATTCCTGCCAGGCGCTCATCATGGTTCCTGGCATATGGTAAGCACCCCATAAATGCTAGCGGCTCTATTACTATTATTATTACTTTATTACAGATGCCTGGCCTCCCACATCAGTCAGCTCCCTCCGAGATTCTGAGCTCTTTTTATTCCCTTGCCGTTTCCTGCCCTCATTCTAGGAGCTCATGAATTCATGCGAAGCTTCCACCCTGGTAGCCACTGTCATTCACACAGCCACACCCTAGCACTTGACAGTTTCCAAAGTGTTCTCACACATGCCTTAGACGGCAGCTAGTGGGGGACAGGAGACGTGGGGATGGCAGGGCTGGACCAGGACGCAGCTCCTGGGATGCTAAATGTCCTCATGAAAGCTGCCTGAACTCAGCCCCTGTGACTCTCAGAGCCCGAACCTTCCCAAGGTCTGCCAAGTCCTGGCCCCTCCAAGCTCCTGGAAGCTGACGGCATTTCCTGATCCCACGAACCTATGACCCCCGTAGGCTCCAAGGCTGCCGGGCCTGGAGACTGCCCTATTCGGCTCACGCAGGGTTTTCAGGATCAAATTAGGTCCCAACAGTTAGAAACCAGGAGATATTTCATTGAAATTGGGATTTTCAGAAGACCTGGGAATACCAGGCCTGGCACCCTGCCTGGCTCAGAGCCATGCTCTGTTGAGACAGGATGTAGGGTCCCCACCCCCACGGTCCATGCCTAGCTCTTCCTCCTGCTCACTCACATCACCTTACACCTACACACGTGGGCACAGTGTCCACATCACGTGGTGGGTGTCTATCCAACCTGTGATGGGCTTGTACACATGCTAGCCTGGGCACATGCTCGTATGTGAAGTAGGCATTTGATAAATATTTCTCGGGCACCTAGCTCGTGCCAGGCTCTGTGCCAGGCCCTGGAAATGTCGCAGTGAGGCAGGCCGGGCAGGTCGGGCAGTCCCCGTCCCTCCATCTCTGGCTGGACCAGCGATGAAAATATACAACCAGAAATGCAGCCACAGGGTGGGAAGAGGAACGCTGGCTGAGTCCCAGGGTCAAGGGAGGTGTCTAAGCTCTGAGGGCAGAGAGAGAGGAACTGCTTTCGGGCAGAGGGACTGGCCTATGTGGAGGTCCGAGGTGGGAAGGAATGAAGGAGAGGCTGCCAGAGTGGACGGGGGGGGCGTGGGGGGGAGCAAGGTCGGACAAGACAAGATGAACTAAAGGGTGGGCAGAGCTGCCACACAGGGACCCCAAGGTCATGGAGCCTTCTCCTCAGGTTGCAGGAACCCAAGGTGCACCTGCCTAGAGATGGCAGCCAGCTCTGAGTCTGCGTATTTAAGAGCATTTAGTCATTTTTGTGGCTGCACAGGGAGCTGGGCAGTGTGCGCTAGCAGACCCCCCAGAGCCCCAGCTGGTGCAGAATTGCAGGGGCTGGGGTGGGGTGCTTGCCCAATCATGCTGGGCACATTTATTTTATTTAAGTAATTAGCATCGCCGCATTCCCCTCACGTGGGGCCCCTGCAGCCTCGAATTCTAATCCTCTAAGTCAATTAGATTACTCTCTCCTCAGACTGCCGCTCCTTAAACTCCAAACAAAGTCATAGGAGAGAGAGCTGCGGTGAGTGGGGGTATTAACACACACACGGCTCTCTACCTGCCCCGGCTTACCCGATGGGCGTTTGGGCAAGAAATGGGACATTTGCCCCTGGCAGAGGGTGCAGGTAGGGCTGAGAGCACAGGGGCAGGGGTGAGAGTATGGGTGAGAGTACGGGGACTGGCTGCCCCCCTGAGCTGGAAATGGCTTGAGTTTGCAGATGCCAATGGTGCTCTGGGCATGGTACAGATGATGCTTCAGAGAGGTCCTTGCTCTCGTCTGCACACCTCTCCACCCTGGCCTCCCTGCTTCCACACTGCCACTCCAAGGTCTGCCCAGCACCCCTGTGTCTCCTATACCCCCCTGTGTCTCCCCCTCTCTACTCTGCAACCTCTGGTTTGGAGGCAGGTCTCCTCTGTGCCTCTGGGCCCCTGAGTGCCCCACGAGCCCTTGAAAAGTTGTAGAAGAACCCAGAGGAAAGGAGCACAGTGGGAGAAGTCACATCCTACACACTCAGACTCCCGCAAGCACCGGCATTTTCTGAGTCTGCTGTGGCGGGCTTCGGGCCTCCTGGTCAGCTGACCTCATGCCCCATGCACAAATCTAGCCTGGCCCCATGGCACCCCAGGTCCATCCATTCCACTCAGTGTTCTCTCTCCTTTGGCCTTCTTTCTCTGGCCTGCCTCTTCCAGGCCTGGCTTTGGGTGTCTTCCCCACAAAAACCATCTCTCCCTGAGGCCTCACTCCCAGCTGAGTCCCTGGGATTACTGGGCTCCAGCACAGCCCGGGGACAGGAGTTTGCGCTTTCAAGTTAGTAGGCTCAGCAATCCCGAGCACTCTTGTCGTGACCTCTAGCAAGTCCTGGACCCCTCTGAGCCTTGGTTGCTCCACCTGTAAAACGGGCAGATGCTTGGCCTTTCCTCTGGATAACATGAGCCACTGCATGCGGAGGCCTGGCCGGTCCTGCAGTCCTTTGGCTGTAGTAGCCCCAACCCCGAGAGCGGGATCACCGAGTGACCGTGAGATGCTGTGGCAGTCAATCATGACGGGCCCAAAAAAGCTGACTCTGTCTCATTAGACCTTGTTTCCCCAGATAAAAAATGCTGCTGAAATAGGCATGACGCATCCAGGCGCACACAGCCTTGGCCCCGACAGGAGAGAATGCATCTTCTCTCCTCGGCATTTTTTGTGCTTGTCATTCAATGGACTTGAAAAATCTCTGGTGTTTAAAAAACAGAACGAGGCCTTTTTTCTTTCTTTCTTTCTCTTTTTCTTCTCTGTCTTCATGCCCAAGCTCCCCGCTGAACTGGACCCCCCAAATATTCTGTAAGTTACATCTGAGTCCTCCATGAGAGCCCTTGTGAGAAGTCATTATCAAAAACTCACACTGATTTTGGTGGCGTC